>NC_091792.1:149642500-149985000 GCF_041296235.1 Equus asinus
CAAATACAGTGCCTTCTAATTTTATTCTTGAACCAAAAATCATTCTTTTACATGGAATAAAATGAGTATTGCAGAAAACTTCAAAAAACTTGAGCTGTTCCACTCTGAGTATTAGAAGCACCTGTGTCAGCAGAATGGCCTGAGTATATTCTCTGTGCGCTGGTGGGATGCCATACCTGGTATGGTAGTCTTTGGCTCATCATTTCTTATAAACCACACAGCATCTCTAGTGCTCTGTACTCAGTGGGTGAGTAGACCCTTCTAACCCCTTTGTTTATTTCTTTAAATGTAGTATGCTGTGGTTATCTAAATATAGTCAGATCTCCTTCATTTTAGGGATTCACCAGAAGAACTTTTGCTCTTTCTTAACATTTGTCTTTTACCCACTTGCTGCCTGTTAACTAGCATTTTGAATAAGGATAAATTAAAGGAATATAAGGTAAAGCAGTGAATTTTGTTGCTTACATCCACCTCTGAATCAAGGCTGACAGGAAGTTGTCAAACTCCACGAACATCCATTCATTTAGCAGACGCTCTGAGTGGATGCTGTGTGCCGGGCACAGGGCTGGGCGCTGTGGCACATGTGGAGGGTGCTAAAATTGTGTCAGGCTCACAGGCCAGCAGAGGAGAGAGGCAGCTGTTGTGCAGTCTGGTAATGCTGAAGTGAGCTGGGTGGGAAATGATCACGTGCTCAGCTTTCTCCAGTCATTTAGTTTTTTTATGTCTGCAATTTTTTTTCAACCTTGTTCTTATGGTATGAGATCACGTTTTGCATTTCATTTATTACCCCCAATACTATGCATGTTATAGACATGTGATAACTTATTCTTAATTTATTTTGATTCATTGCTAGTTCTTAGCCGTGAAAAATCAGAAACAGACGTAAAATGAGATATGTGATCTTGGAAACATGTTTCCAGAGTTATTTTCTTGTAGAAGCTATAAGATCAAATGACATATTTTACAGTGGCTTAAGTTCTAATCTGAATAGATCCAGATGCTACCTGACTTGCGGCAGCAAAGCCCCTCTTCTACACATTCACCTGGATTCTCTGTGTACATGGGTTCTTGGTTTATAACTCAGTCAGCCAACAGGGTGTCCATGAGAGGCAGAGAAGTGAGCATGGGTGGCTGGTGCCAGCAGAGTACATGTGGGACCCAAAGCAGGGTTTTTGTGCCAAAGGACAGTAATCCCTAACTCTGCTGACAACTGGATGTCTGAAGTCATATTCTCACTTGTACTTGACTTTCAACAAATTTAATTTGCCTCCTTTGTCACTACTGTGATAGAGCGTATAATAAAAGGAACCCTCAAGTTGGTGAATTCATCTTTCTTTCACTCTTTCTTTAGTTATTTTAAATCAAAATACTATTTATGGAAGCTTGCCCTAAGTTCCCAAGATCATGAATAACATAAAAAGAATACTAGCTATTTTGTAGGCCAGGCAAATTGCTATACACTTTACATCATTATCTCATTTAATTCTCATGATGGTGATGTAGATACTTTTATTTTGTAGATGAGGAAGCTAGAATTTAGATGACTGAGAAACTTTCCCAAGGTCATATGCCAGCTAGCATCAGAGTTTATTGTTGAAAGAGGTCCCCTGATTCCCAAAGCCTCAGCATGATGCGGACTCACTCAACTGCCGTGCGACGTCAGCACGTATAGCCCCATCTGTGTCGTCGCCATTGCAGTCTTCAGCCACCCCAGCTTGAATTGCCATAGGTCCCTATCAGCATTTCTAACCTATTTCTTGCTCTGTTCCACTCTTATATCCTTCTTCTGGGTCTTAGGTTATCTGTTTGCATTTTTTATCAGGTCCTTGATACTGAATTGACATTTTAATAAATGTGGTAAAGGTGAGCAAACTCGACAAATTATATCTGTGTGACGGTGAAATAAATGATTGATCAATATCTTTGTCATAGTAATCAAAGAGGGGAAAAAATTGTTCCGTTGACCTGAGCACACGTCCCTGCCAACTATTTGCTGTCACATTGGGGCAGCTATAGAATTAATGGATTTTAAAATGAGCCTGCCTGATTAGTCATGCCACCAGTTCACTGGCTCCATGAAGGCAGGTCCTGCCCCTCAAATCATGCCTGGCACCCAGAAAGTACAGAATATTTGTTGAATGAATTATCCTTTAACTTGATAAAGTATGGCTCTTTTGATATTTAACTGAATGCTAGTTCTATCTCTGTTATTGTTTATTGAAAACAGTTTAGTTTTGCTCTGTGGAGATTTCGGATTTCTGTGGTATCCTGTGGTGTTATGGATTCTGTTCATATTAAGAGATTTAATTGTCTCTTTTTTCCTATACTTTATAGATCATCTTTGGGTGTTGTTTCCAGATGTCTGTATGGTGATTGCATCAGAAATTGCTGTGGATATTGTAAAACATGCGTTTATCACCAAGTTCAATGACATTACTGCAGATGTATGTATTTTAATAATTCAATGTTGAACGTTGACTTCTGCTACTTAATCTTGTAAAATCGTAGAATGACAAGTTTAGGTTTGCATTTATGAAGATAATAAAAGAGTACTACTACTTAAAAGTTAGACTTACAACTTTAAATTTCTAAAAATTATTACATTACTGAAAGAAGGTTTTTTCAGTATTGAATAGCGCTGCTTCCATACTTTTGGGTGGCAGTGTTGATTGCCCAGTAGTTGATGTCAGTGTCACTAACTCACAATCATTAAAAACTGTTAATACTATCATAATCTCTTAAACATTTTAAAACCACATTGTTTCTATTTAAAACGTTAGACTATCAAAACTATTCTCTCTGCTTGGATTTTTAAAATATTTTATATTTAAAATGAATTCTTCTGTGATTATGAATAGGTCTATCTCTGGTGAGTTCTAGAAGACAAGAGCCTATGTTTTTCTGGTGAAAGCATTTGATGAAACTTTGAGAGATTTGTTTTATATTGTAACCAGATATTCTGTAGAATTTCCAGAAATAGATATGTGGCTATAGGCTCCTTGTATACAAAGCATAAGAGTTTCCTAGTGCATTCTTCATTCCTACTCAGTCCCAAAATGAAAACTAATTTCAACAGTTTTCTAGATTTTACTTGTACTTTGTCTTACTCTGATACTTACTGTTTTATTGCAAAAGACAAAGATTTAAATCTAATGGAGTTGCAACTACTACAATATGATGATTTGATTATAGGTTTCTTAATGCTTTAATATACTTGAATAAAATATGATCTTACACTTTTTTGTAAAACACTGACAAAGTGGTTTCCCCATTTACTCTCTTAGCTTCCTCAATCCAGAATGATTCCCTTTTCATGGGATCATTTTCTCAGTATCTGAAATCAAAATTAATAGGCATGATTCAGCCACTTGGTGCAGTTTTTAGTGGAAATGACAATTTACAAGTGCCTTCATAACTACTGTGTTCTCTCAGTTTTATATCTTGTTCAGTGTCCATTTTTCTAAGGAATCAGTATCATTAGACATATAGTAATAATAATTTTTTAAACTTTTCACTTAATGTAAAATTTCAATTTTTTTAATATATATATTACATTACTTAAAATAGCCATTATTCCCAAAATTCTGAACTGTCAGGATCATAATCATTGAATGTTCATCTCTTTGAAAAGAAACCTTTAAAAGGCCCATGAACGTAGCAGTCGGGGGAGTTGAGGCTCTGTTTTACCCTACTGTAGGAAAACAAATAGAGAGACACCACCCAGAGGTCTGCTAGGTTGTTAGCACCTTTTTCCTGCTTAATTATTAAGCATTTTCATCTACAAAGTCTAAGTCTTTCCTCATTATATATTTGTGCTATGTTACTTAATATTGCATTCTTATTTGTCCTTAGGTCTACAGCGAATATAGAGCCAGCCTTGCTTTTGATCTTGTTAGCAGCCGACAGAAAAATGTGAGCATTATATCAAAGACATAGTCTGAAATTAACTGAACAGTGGTTTAATTTAGCATGGAATATTAGTTAAGAGAAAGTTGTGTAACTCCTACTTATCCCCATTCTAAATATTTAGAAATTAAAAATAATATTAACATTGAATAGGGTATGATTTTTACAACATTGTAACAGTTGTACAACTTTATATTTAAAACTTCTTATGAACATTTAGATTCCCACATCATTTTACTAAATTACATAATAGGTGCCAGGTTCTCTGCTTGCTCATAGCTCCACCTGTTTAGAACATTTGGTGGTGATGAGTGAATAGTACTTTTTGAATGCTGTTTAAATTCCTTAAACCCTTTTCCTCTCCCTCTGTCCAGGCGTATACTGATTACAGTGACTCTGTGGCACGGAGGATGGGCTTCATTCCTCTCCCACTAGCTGTTTTAGTAAGTCTGTACTTTCTTCCCTTTTTTATGATGAGATAGCCATCATTATAGAATGTTAATAAATAGATTATCAGTAAGTTTTTTCAGAAGGACTTGATATAAAAATTAAAGGTAAATGACTTCAAAGGAAATTTTGTTTTAAATTTTAGCGTTATTCTTTTGGATTTTGAGCTATCCAATAGATAAGTGATATTAAGAACTGTTTTATGTAATGGCTTTCCTAACAATGAGAATACTCATTTTTGCCTATTCATTTGGCAAAGATTTTTCTTTTTGAATGGAAATACCTGGTGGGAGGCATTGGCGTGGCCACAGTAACACATACTGGTGGAAATATGAGTTGATCCCATACTTCTAACGGGCAGTTTTGACAGTATTATGCTTTGATGCAGTAATTCTAGTTCTAGGACTTTATCCTATGGAAATAGTTTTAAAAAAACAAGGCCTATGATTTATAGGCAAGGTTATATATTGCAGTGGCATTTATGGTAGTAAAAGTTTGGAAACAAATGAAACAGATTGATTAATGGTGTGCTCAAATGAAGAAATATTCTGTATCTAATAAAGTTACTACTTTTAAAAATTCTTCTGAAGTTTTTACAATGACAATTTCTACTGTTAGACTTAGGAAATAGCATATATTTTTTAAATATCAGCATTGAAATTTACTAGATCAACCAAAAAATAGTCATCAACTTTGAATATTTTAATGAATTGCTCAGAACAGCCTTGCAGAAAGTTACTAGTCACATGAGTCTGTGATAACATTCATTAAGAAGATTTGCTGGCTGTACCTATATTTGATTATATTCCTTGTTGACTGCCTATTCTCAGATCAAAAGAAATGCAACCATCTTCTTGCCAAAGGACATCTAGAGTTCTCCTGTAGATGCAAAGCCTCAGGGAGATGTATAAAGAAGTTGTAGGTCATGCCCACTGTATTTTAGATCAGCTTGCCTGACTTTTTTAGAGGATGGATGATTAATCAGTTTAATGTTATTCAAATTTCAGTGTGACTCTCCAGACAACCACATCCTAAATGTTTTCAATTATATTAGTAACTTGTTTCTTACATAATAATGTAACTTTCTTTTGCTTGGATAAAAGAACTCTTAGTATTTTGGAAAAGCAGAGGATTTTACAGAGTAAAATTATTTGTTAAAGTTTTAAGAGATTGATAAAATAAAATATTAAATTTTTCTACATTTGTTCTTACAACTGGAAACATACAGTGTGAGGATATACTTAGGTTGCCTAACTGATTAGAAAAAGCGTTGGTTCAAATAGTTAGATTTAAATGTGGCCCTGTATTGCCAAATAATAATTGACTATCTAATAACTTATTTGCTAGAAATCTTTATTTATAATAAGTATGAATTTTTTAATTTAATATTTTTACATTTTCCTCCAGCCTTTATTTTTCAAGTGAGTTTTTATTGTTGTTATACCAAAGGTTTCAGTTTAATTAGTAATTGATTAATAAAACACTTCTGGAATGCTTCTTGTATTTTCCAAGAGGATTACCCAGTTATCTGATAATCAAGCAGGTTTTCTTCTGCAGTACTTTTCTCGAAGAGCTCCACAGTGACGCTGGAGCTTTGCCAGATATCCAGGAGCCTTGAGGAGTATTCCGAGGCCTCAGTAATCCAGTTAATTCTTTAATTAAAGCCCAAGAGTGGCAATGTTTCTTTCTAAATGTCACCTTAGGTCCTAAAATGAATTCATATCCAAAAAAAGTAAGAGAAATCATGTAGTAAGGTCTCATGGAAATTAAATATTGGACTTACGTATCTTAAAGTTACCTAATAATATACTAGATAAAAAATGAAGTCATTTAAACCTTGAAGGTGATCATTGGTTTGCCTGTCCTGTTCTTGAGAACATCCTAGAGCCACGTTAACCTCCATCACAAATGTTTGTACAACATGTCCTTTTCCCTTAGAGATTGGGACAGAGATGAGGATGAGGACTTCTAGATCAGTTTTCTTATAGTGAAAGTTTATTAACAAATGACAGTCCATTCCCTCTACCTCCTCCCAATTGTTGTTTTGTTAAAAGCATTTTAAAAATATCGTTTAAGCTGTATCTTGTAATATTTATTTAAGACACCCTAATAGACCCTTCCATTTGATGATAGCATTACTAGATCAGGTCAGTTATTTTCCCTGATTTCCATTTCCTGATTAGAGCATCGCCAGACCCTAATACATGGGCACGTGATTAAGCTGAGCCTGTACGTGTAAACCTTTCCCAGCGACGGGTCCCCCCAGATTTATTCAGCAGACTTCCATGGGATTTCTGTGAGATAAGTAAGAAATAGGTGTTTAACCATAACTATCCAAAAGAGACAAATTTTCCCACCTTTAAGTAATTAATTTTGTAGTAGTATTTAGTGGTTTTGAACAGTACAAACCTCCTAAGGTTCCCTGTTCTCTCCACTCCCTACGAGTGAGTCACTGGGGGTTTTTTAAAAGAGTCAAAGAACAAAAGACAGAAAAAGCAAGAGTAAGGGACATGCACACGAAGTGGTTCCAGCTCTGGTAGGGGCATGTGTGCAGGATGAATCCATTTGTCCTCCCAGAATCATTTTTGATTTTAAAAATCAGCAGATTTGCACCTTTCTCTGGTACAAATAGACGTCATCCATGCACGAGGTGTAATGCCCGACTTCAGAGAGTCCACAGCAGTTGAATGTTGTGTTAGCCACATGCCTCCTGCACATGCCTGATGGAATCCAAATCTGCCGCAGAAGTCTCACAAGCAGCCAGATTGTGGCAGCAATCGACAAATCTAGAACTGCTTACTTGGATTTAGACAGAGGCCCAGGAGTGTGCCTAGAGTGTTAAGATCAGCATGGAGAAGTCTTTATTTAAATATTAACTAATAATTCTGTGGTTGTGTGTTTTGTTTGTGTGTTTTGTTGTTTTGGTTTGTTTCTGGCTAGCTCATCAGAGTTGTAACAAGCTCAATTAAAGTGCAAGGAATCCTGTCTTATGCCTGTGTCATACTCTTCTATTTTGGGTAAGATTAACTATTCTTGAATATGTTTTTGGTTATTCAGTAAAGTATAAATGCAAGATGTAATGGAAGTTAATAGCAACCAAATCATACTTCACCCATTCCAGCTGTCCCAGGGGCTCCCTGACAGCTTGTACCTCCACATGTATTTGTGACTCAGTGAATTCTGGTTAAATTAAATATTTGGTAGTAGTATTAATAACCCTTTAGATTTTATTTTAATCTTTAGTGAAATCATTTACATAAAGCCCTTTTTACTTAGGATTTAAGTTTCACTTGTATTTTCTATTATAAAATAAAATCCACCATTGCAATCACTTTTCTATGTTCAAAATGTCTTTGAATTTCTACTATTTGCCACAGTCATTACTAGCATGCTCTAGACCTGTGCCATGTAAACCCAGAGAAGATGCAGAAATGTAGTTTCCCTGTACATGACATGCCGACTTTTCTCTGTAGATGTGTTGGTCTCGTAGCTTACTCTCTGACTAGAGAGACAAACGGTAACAAGTAAACAACTAAAACAATTTAAGGGAGTAGCAAGTGGTATGAAGAAAATAGCAATATAACATGCTCTTTTGAGGGGCTGGCCCCATGGCGAAGTGGTTAAGTTCACAGGCTCCACTTCAGCAGCCCAGGTTTCAGATCCTGGGCACAGACATGGCATTGCTCATCAGGCCATGCTGAGGTGGTGTCCCACATAGCACAAGCAGAAGGACCTACAACTAGAATATACAACTGTGTACTAGGGGGCTTGGGGGAGAAAAAGAAGAAAAAGAAAAAAAAAAAGATTGCCAACAGATGTTAGCTCAGGTACCAATCTTTCAAAAAAAAAGTTAAAATGCTGTTTTTGCCATTGTTAGTTTTTCTCAAGAAGTGAACTTAAGATAAAGTAGCCCAGCCTAGCTTCAGATTTCTTAAAAAGAAAAAAGGGACCCTGTCCCCACACTCACTTGACCTGTGGCAGGTGCACCGTGTAGGAGCTATGCCCAGAGTGTCGTGTGTGAGATGGTCCGAGCTGAGTATCTCTTGAGGAAAAACATGGGAGGGAAGCCTAGCAGTAATAACCTGGGTGGGAGATTTACTCAGAATCTTATTCCAGGATGAGGTCTGCCTTCCAGAGACTTTGGAGGTGGGCCCAGTTTTGTGTTTTGAGTGTGTTTTCTGCACTGCTCTCTGCCTGGTACCTGGCACATGGCAGCTGCTCTGGAAGCTTCTGTCGCAGGAGCACGGGCACAGTCACTTGTGGTTGTCTGCACTGAGCATCATGAGGCATGACTATGCTTGCGACACCTTCAGAGCCATGCAGCAGTACGCTCATGTCGGTAAGACCCACCCACGGCAGGATAGGATTCTGATCAGGTCACATACCCTTTACTGTTTTCCATCTGAATGAACACGTAAATCCTTTACTTTATTAGGTTAACTCTGTTCAGTTTTTTGACATTAAAAAATGTAAGATGCTTCTTTTCTGGTACAAATGCTCACACTGCCCTCAGAAGTTCTTCCTAGCGTCGTGCCTTGTTCATCAAGTGGTATTGCTATAATTGCTCCCATCCTTGTTTAACAAGCTAATTAGTCTCATATTTTTCTTTTGACATAAACAAATCAGGACGTGAAGCCTGTGTATGCCACGTCTGAAAACCTTTATTTGGTTACAGTTGCCTGTACACCATTCATCAAAGTAGATTAAAATCTGAATTGTGTAGAATTCACCACCTCCCCCAACCCTCACCCCCGTCACCTCGCTCCAGCCTCTCCCCACTTCTCCCCCTCGATAGTCCAGCCAGGCACGCGCGCTCACTGACCTTTCCACTCTACTGATTGGTTCTGATTATCCTCTCCTCCTTCCAAATCCTTCTCCGAGCCACTTTGTCCCTGAAGCCTTCTTTATCTTTAACCTCACCAAGCCCAGGAATCTCCCTTCAGCAAAAGCAAGTCAGAATTCAGTGGGGCCTCCTTAAAATGCCTCCCGTGCCTTCCCGCCCACTCCCAGTCTCAGCCTCCTGCCCCCCAGACTCACTCTTGCTTGCTGTGGAAGGAAGGCTTGTAGCCCTTGCTCTCACTGTCCGCTCAGCCCTGCTCAGGGAGCGCCTGCTCAGTGCCAGGTACTGGTCCTGGAGCTGTGAAGGGTCACCCAGAAAGAAGACAGGCGAGTGCCCTACCTTCGTGTCACTGAAGGTCTAGTGGAAAAAAGACAACAACCAGAGAGACAAATTGCTGTGAAATGACAGTTGGCAGCAAGCCTCAGGAAGAAGAATATGGTCATGTAAGGACACGGAGAAGGACAGAGCTGGCTGCCTTAGAGCGGGCTGGGGAAGCCTCCCGGTGAGCTGGTGTCTCAGTGGAGACTGGATGGAGGAAGGGAGGGTGAGCTGGTGTCTCAGTGGAGACTGGATGGAGGAAGGGAGGGTGAGCTGGTGTCTCAGTGGAGACTGGATGGAGGAAGGGAGGGTGAGCTGGTGTCTCAGTGGAGACTGGATGGAGGAAGAGAGAGAGCCACACAGATGCCCAGGAACAGAGCAGGCTTGGCAGCGAGGACACAGGACAGGCCTCACACAGAGAACAGCGGGGAGCGGGGCGGCTGGAGCACAGGGATCCAGGCAGGATGGGTGGGAGAGGACCCAGTCACCGCGGGAGGGGCCTGGGTTCTGCTCTGAGGGAGCGGGAGTCACTGGAGGATTCTGAGCAAAAGAGGGCTGGGTGCAGCTGGCTTTGCAAGGCCTCTCTGGCTGCTGTGCAGTGTCAAGAGGAGAAGCCGTTACAGTCACTGCAGGAAAAGGGAGCCATGGCTGGAACTGGAGCAGTGGCAATGGAGTGGGAAGAGTTTGTCGATTAGGTGCGTGTTTTGAAAGCAGAACTGGACAGGACTTGCTGATGAATTGATTGGGTGTGCGGTGTGAGGGAAGAAGAAGAATCAAGTATGGTTACAAAGTTTGGGGCCCAAGCAATTAGGCAGTGGGCTTGCCGTTTACTGTGATGGGGAGGCCTGTGACATGTATACGTGGGGTTTTGGTTTTGGGAGGTTTGGGGTTGCCATCAAGAGTTCTGGTTTGAATTTAGTAAGTTTGAAATCCTATTAGCTGTCCCCTAGGTGGTGTCAGGGAAGCCGTGGAAGGTATGAGTAAGGAGTTTAGAGGAGAGCTGGGGCTTGGGGTAAATTTGGGAGTGTATGCGCGCAGAAGTCCTTGTGGCCGTGGGTCTCTGTGAGGCCCTCAGTGTTTGCATCCTTCGTCCTGGGGTAGGGAGGCTGGGGGCTGTGAGGGAGGCCCGTGTGCTTCTTGCTTCGACCTCCTGTCAGGCCCGTTATGAGACTTGCCCACACTGACTTGTAATTTCCTGCTATTGCCAGGATTTCATCTCAGGCATAAGAAGCAGCGACCTGCTTCTTCACTTGCTGTGAAACTGGGAGTGAAGTCCTGGGTTCTGTGTCATTTAACAAATGGCCCTGGATGTGAGAAGATACCAATATGAAGAGGGGTTGTTTTTCTTTGTCAGAATTTTTTGCCAGATTTGTATCCAGTGCCTTAAAATATTATGTACCTTTTGGCCCAGAGATTCCACTTTAGTAATTATAGCTATCTAGGAATTTATCTTAAGGAGATACAGATTTAGCATAAATTTTTTTGATCAGAAACTTTTTAATAGAAGCAAATACTGGAAATAACCTAAATTTCCAGAAGTTAAGGGTTTGGGGGGCTTTGTTGTACAATAAAACATACAGTGAAATATTATAAGACCTTTAAAGTAATGTCAGCGAGGAACCTTAACTAGTGTTGAAAACTATTCATGGTATATTGTTAATGTAAAACAACGGTGATAATAAAATCGCAAAACTGGTTGACGCTACTATGTGCCAAGTCTGTTCTGAGCACCCTAGGGAAATCTTCTCCTTTATGGAGCAGGTGGTTCAGAAACTCACTCAGGTCCACTCAGGTTCTAAGCACTGAAGTCAGGATTTGAACTCAAACACTTGGACCCAGAGTGTGTGCTCTGGCTTTGAACTCCAGTCCCCTACTGCCTTGTAAAAGAGAACCCATTTCTGAACAGCGAAAAAGTACAAATCACTGTCTACTCAAAGCAAAAATGACAGAAAGATACTGTAGCAAATGTCACAGTGATTATCACCCGGTGGGGAGTTATAAGTTATTTTATTGTTTTCTGTTCATCTGCATTTACTAAACGTACTTGTTTAAATCGCGAGAATAAATGTTAAATAGTTTAGTACCAGGTAAGACTTCTAAGTAATAGAATTTCTTCTTATAACGAGAACTGAGGAATTTATCAAAATTTTCCCTTGTGGTAAAGAAGCCTCGGGGGGCTTGGACGTTGCATAAGGAGGTCACACATCTGAGACCTGGCCCTCTGACCCCTGGGCCCTCTGACCCCCCTGCTCATCCTCTTTCCCCCTTTCCACCGCCCTCGCAGCTGCTTATTAGCAATGGTAGTGGATGGCATTCACAGTGATTGAGATAAATCCCACCAATGGTTGGTTGTTTCTCTCTGGTTTTAGGTTGATATCCCTGAAAGTACTTAATAGCATCGTGCTATTAGGAAAATCATGCCAGTATGTGAAAGAAGCCAAAATGGAAGAAAAGTTGTTTAACCCTCCCCCAACCAACACTCCAGGCAAACCATCCAGTAAATCACAAAACAGATGTAAACCCTCCCAAGGTATGTTTGGTTCTCTTCACCGCTTCTCTGACGAGTTAATTGTCTGAACGGTCCCTAGTAAATTGTAAACTGTTGTAAATAGTGAACCACTGACTGTTCGGGCAATGGTTAGCTTTCAAGATCTGATTTCACTTTGCTTAGTTCTTTAACATTTGTATTGTAGCTCTCTTCACAGACACACTAACGCAGCTCTGAGTTTTTACCTTCATTTCTTGCTCAGTAGATGATTACATGGCAGGTCCAGGGAACACAGCAGGGGGAAGAAGGCAGAGTTTTATTCTGGATTATCGGGGAGAGGGGAAGAGAGCGAATAGTGAATATGCACTGTGTCAGGTGGCAGTAAGTGCTGGACAGATGGCTAAAGCAGGGGCGAAAGGCAGGTGTGGGATCCCAGGCAGGGGGCTCACGCACACATACAGAGGCCCCAGGCAGGAATGGGCTTGCCATGTCGAGGGACAGCTAAGGCCAGGGTGCTGGAGTGGACCCATCCCGGGGGAGAAGGGCTGGAGAGGAGTCAGAGAGGCCACCCAGGGCCCTGCAGGCTGTGTGAGGACCTTGGCTCCTACTCTTTGTGGGAAGGGACCATTGTAGGGCTTGGAGCAGAAGAGTGATGTGATCCAGCTGACATTTTAAAAGGATCTTTCTCAAGCTTTGTGGAAAACAGAATCAAGAAGGGCAAGCCCAGAGTCAGAGGCCAGAAGTGAGGCTGCCTGGCTCAGAGTAGGAGTCAGGGGTGTGAGTGAGAGAGCTGAACCAGATCCGGGAGAGATGTGGAAGAGCACAGGGTTTGCTGATGAGGTTGTGCAGTGTGAGAGAGAGAGGAGGTAAGGATGATTCCAGGGTTTCTGGCCTGGGAGAATTGCAGGAAGAACTGGGACACTGACTTCATTTTTGTCATTAGATGGCAGTTCCCTGTTCACATAGGTATTTTCGTTTTTTCATATGACTTTTAGTTTAGTTTATTTGTAAGTGTATGGAGCACCTGTGAGCCAGGTAGTATGTGAGATGCTGGAGATAGAAACATAAACAAGTCATGCTTTCAGGGCCTCACAGACCGATAGGGGAAACACCACAAGTGGATAATCTGTATAGATGAACGAGGGTCATACACAGGGGTATGGAGGGGATGGGAGAGGGTCGCTGCCTGGCGGCGGCGATGACTAAATTAAATTTTGAAGGATGAGAAGAAATAGGCCTAGTGAAGACGGCTGGAGAGGGCCCTTCAGAAAGGGACCAGCATGAGCTCAATCCTGGAGGCCTGAGGAAGCATCCCGAGGACTGGCAGCTCAATATTCTGAGTGTGTGGAGTTTGCTCTGCAAAGCGGCAGGAGATGAGAGTTGAGCTGGGCCCAAGTCCAGTCTGGAGAGAGGGCCATGCCCATTGTGTATGCTTTCCAAGGAGCTAAAATAAAGTGAAATAAAAACTTGTAAAATCACTTGGAAATAATTCTTTCATTATGAAGAACATAAGTACTATTAGTAAGATGAGGATTGCATTTGTTTCAGCTAACTAGATAATTCATAGCGGTCCATGTGTGTTCTGTTATACTGGCTCCTTCAGCACATTAAGAAATTAAGAAGTGTCCATCTTACTTTCAAGGGTCCTCCAGTCTAATGGGGGGGCTGAACCCCGTGAGCACGTACTGCAGTTCACGGCCCCTACATCTAGAGCCATGTAATAGGAAGTGCATTTTGGATGTGTGTGTGAGTGTCTGTGTGGGATGTCTTGGAGGAGAAATCCTTTTCTAATTAAATGGATCTGTTTTTCCACAGAAGAAAACCTTTCTGCTTCAGTCACCAGCCAGCCGGTTCATCAAAAGGAAAATGTCATACCATTACTTGTGACAAGTAATTCTGATCAGTTTCTGACAACTCCAGATGGTGATGAGAAGGACATAACACAGGACAACTCTGAATTAAAACACAGATCCTCAAAGAAAGACTTGTTAGAGATAGACAGGTTCACAATTTGTGGAAACCGAATTGACTGAACTCTGCGGCTTGGTGTGCTGAAGACGCCAGGTCCCGGGAGAGCAGACGCTGTGCTCCCAGGACGGACAGACGTGAAAATGGCACTTAAATATTTATTTAAAAACTTAAATTATTAATGGAAAGCAAGTCTTAGTATCTTCCTTCCAGTCACGTGGTCTGGCTGAAGGTCAGGTCACGGAACAGCAGCCACGTCCAGCCTCGACTCTGGCACACTTGGCGGGTTAGGCAGCCGCCTCCTGCTCGAGCACTTCCGGCCGCGGGGAGCAGCAGCAGGGTTGCTTTTGCTTTGTCCACCTGGGCTTCCAGAACATCGGATTTTGCCCCGAGGCCTCTGCGGTGTAAGGATCTACCTGGCAAACTGTGAAGCTTCTCCACGGCGTCCCCTTTCCAGTCTCATACTATTTTCACCAACAGTTTCAAACTGGACTTCATCTGCCAAAGCATAAAGAAATAATTAAACTTAAGTCAAGATAAATGTTCTTACCACCAGAGTAATCCTTGGAGATGTATCTGAATTAATCAGAATAAAAGGCTACCTTAAATAAGACTTGATGAATAGTAGCGTTTTATAGAAAAAACCCTAAGCCAGTTTGTTTATTTAAAAAAAATGAATGAAGGTTATGTATCACTGAGAAATTGTTTCATAATTTTTCAGTTTCCTCTTTAAAGCAAAATGTGACCTGTGCATTGTTTAATTGCAGTGGATAAAATAGAAATTCCCTTCCCAAAAGGCACTTTTTATACTGAAAAAGCAGAGCAGTGTTAACTTTAATGTATAGTTAACTGGTTTTGTTTTAAAACTAATTGCTTCTAAATTGTTACAGTTAAAAGGATTTGGTGTTGAATAGGCTGAAGAATTGTCGGTGTACAAAATTCAGAGATGTTAGCTTTAACTGGGTTTTGTAAGTAAATACTCTTAAGTGGACTGGGCAGTGCCAGTGCCTGGGATGAGGTCTGTACTCTGTGGGAGCGCGTCTGTGTGGGGAGGTGTGACTGTGGGAGTGTGCCCATTGGGGCCGGGCAGCCCCGTGGTTGAGGAGTAAGTGGCCTGTCAGGGGTGTGGTGGCTGTCTGGGTGTGGGAGGTGTCTGGGTGTGGATGTTGGGAACAGCAACCAAAAGGTGCTGTTTGGTCTTGTTTGAGAGCGAGACTCCGTTTCTGCTCACTTACTAGTTTGTGGCCTGCATCATAGGACAAGTTATTTTCCACCACATTTTATCTTGAGAAACCTTTCTGCACTTTTGTACAAATTTTACGATGTCTAATTTCAGAACGCCCAGATGTCGCTGTTGTTGCCCCTGTGACGGCCCCATCCTGAAGTTGCGCTCCTGTGCTGCTCTTTCAGGCGTGTGATGTGCAGAAGATAAATTTTAGGTGATTTGTCTATTTCCTGGGTGAAATAGAAAGCGAGCTTTAATGCTTTGGATTGTTCATTTAAAATACAGAAGTGAATTTTCATGTTTTGCATTAACTAAAGAAATCTGGAGATTAATGTTCACATAGGGTAAAAGAAGAAATTGTACACAAATGCTTTTGTGAAACCAGGAAGTACTTTAAGTTAAAAATGAGAAGACTTTTAATTGCTTTGTGTATGTTTCAGTGAAGCCCCATCTTAGAATTATTATTCTTTTCTCCGTCTTCTCTTCACCACCCAAAGGAACAGTGTCCGTGATGAATGGGAAGATTTTGAGGAGAACCTTGCCAAACACAGCCCTGATCAGAGCAAGAATAGGATTGGGGTACTTCTTTCAATTCAGCTTGAATTATTCTGTTATTGTGCTGTCATTTTTGGAAGATTTCCATTTCCTTTGCAGAATATATTGGGAGTTCAGAATGGTGTTCGTTTCTTCTGTTAAAATGGCATTCAGTACTAATTTTATAAGTGCATCTTGTGTGAAACTCAATAAATTCAATTTTGTAATCTTTTTTAAAAAGGTCACTGGATTTATTTTAATAATGTTCACTGTTATATTGGTGGAGTGAATTTTCCACTGTATGAGAATTTCTAATTTAAAGTGACAGGACTATCTAATTTGAATTATTCTTTTGGTCTTAATAGTGGGAAAATGTTTGATTTTTGTCTTTGAAGGAAAAAAAGGCTGGGTCTTCAAAGACCATTTAATCTCTCTCAGCAAATGAAGGTACTTGCATTTTACAGGTGTTTTGAATGTCACACCATGTGCTTTTCACATCTGAGAGTCAAGTTCAAGACTGTGCTTTGCTTTTAAAAAAAATCTAAAGCACACTATAGGTCACACTCTCATTAGCTTTTCCTTCAGAATCGAAGTACAAATACCAAGTGTCATTCACAAGCCAGTCCAAATTGTCTTGTGTTCTTTGGCTAGCATTTAGACTTTATGTTCATTATACATATACATGGAAGAAACTTGTTATAAATTAAATCCTCAAAATTTTTCCTGCCACTCCTGGTAACTCAACAGCGGAGGAGATAAATGCACCAAAAAAAAGAAAATTGCTACATTTTAATATGTTTCAGTTTCATCTCTCTATTTCTTCTTTCAACAGAGATTTATCACCCCTATCTGTCAGAAACTATTCTAGATGCTGGGATCAACCGTGAACAGAGTCCCTGCTCCCCTGGGGAAGACTTGGCAGGAAACCAGTCGGGGAAGTAGCTTTTGCTGGAGAGGAGTTGTCTAGTGGCCACGTGATCTCTCACGTTTACTTCAATTCTAAGATAAATATAGTTCTTTAAGATTTTTATTTATGCCTTTTTTTTTTCCTGTTCAGTTTGCTTAAAATAGTTTTATAGCAGCTTCACAGTGCTTCTATAAAATAGAAAGAAGTAAGGAAATACTTTTTTGCTAAAGACTGCTAGTTGTCCATCAGATTGTGTTCTGTTCCATGGGCGTAGGCTGGGCACATAGCTGCCTAGTTGGGGACTACATTCCCCAGTCCCTCTTCCTATACATGTGGCCAAGTGACTAATTCTCACCAAAGGATGGAAGTTGGAGTGGCGTATGCCATTGGGGGGTCCCCTCCACCTTCTTGCTCCCCACTAACTGGAACTGACAGAAGGTGTGACCTCACCTAACCTGGGTCCCTGAATGCCTCTGTGGAGCAGAGATGCCTGTCAACCTGGAGCTGTCACCTTAGACTATACACGAGGGAGAATTCAACTCATGAGATGCCTTTGTTTCTAAGCCACTGAATCTGGAGGGTCTGTGTCACAGCCCACGTTAGTTCACTAGGAAATCTGCAAGGGCCTATTTAGAGATCTTTACTAAAAGGAGTGAGGTGTTAGACCTAACTCTCTAAAACACGCTTCTGAAAACACTCTGGATTCTCGTATTTGCTCTTCGTTGTTTTTAAGGAAAAAGATGACTGTGCCCCACTTATTCAGAGGTCATACTCCAGCACCCTTGCTTTCTCAAACTGAACGTGAAACTTGCTCATAAGTGGCAAAGGCCTGTTTGTTCATGTGCTCTGCCGAGCGGGTCTGCCTCACCCCTTATCTCCCAGGACTCTGTGTACAGCAAGAGAGTGGATTTTAAGGACAGCTAAACAGAACGGAGAAGCAGATGCAAAAGGAGTTAATACATCCAAAGAGCAGCAAAAATATGGTCATCTGGGGTCAGTTTGAGGCAAATGGTGCCACGAAATGGTCGCTGACAACATCCCTATTGTGGTTCTGTACAATTTGTGGCGCTTCTAAGTGCCTGAGACGTCTGGGATGGCTCAGATGAAGACGTTAGTTTAATATGACTAAGGAGGAACGTGTTCAACTGAGGGGCAGTTCTTGAAGACACCGGCATTCTAAGACAGTTTCAGTGATCTGAAAAGTTTGCATACAGGCAGCAGCTAGTACTGAGCAGGACTGAGCCACACGGTTTTGCTGTTCTAAATTTCAGTAAGAAAAGATGGTGAACACACATCAGCACGTTAGTGAGAGGCATGTTTTGGCATGGTGTAAAGTTGTATTTGAAGTCTGATATTTAAAGTAAGGGAAAAGAAGGCTAAGTATCTACGTGACGTGTTTTGCTTTTAACGTACAGCTTTCTTTTTGGCAGGTGAGGAAGCTAAGGGGGCTCTTGAGGGTGTGTGTGGCACTTTTTTGAAGGGATTAGATCAGGAATTACAGAACGCATAAGCTCTAGAAGGATGAACCACCTGCAAAATGGGTAGTTATTTTTGAAACAGCAATTTTTTTCAATAAGCATATTCTCATTTTGTTTTCGACGTGTCTACATGAGAATGTAAATACTAGGGAAGGTCAGAAATGGCTATAATGTCAGGGTTAATCAGGTAAGTGGAATACAAGAAAAATGCATGAATATCTTGTTGGGCTTGACTTCACAAATATTAATTGCACAGTCACTGTGCAGAGCTTAGAAATGAGTAAGCTATGCTCTCTGATCACAAAGCTTATCCATAGTCTAGTTGGAGGGTTGTTGGTTAAACTGGGCAGTTAAGGTCCCCCGAGCTAAGTGCTATCATAAACATAGGTACTGGTTGCAGCAGAGCATCGAACTCAGAAGGAGGCCACCATGTTCACCACTGCAGCTCTAGCATCTTAATATGGTTCTTGGCACATGGAGGCCAAAAAATCCAATAAATATTGGTTGAATAATCATGGGAGCCATTGGGGAGGATGTACACTTGGGCTGCCTTGAAAAAAGAGTAAGAATTAAATGGAGAAGAAGAGAAAGGGGGCCGGCCTGGTGGCGCAGCAGTTAAGTTAGCACGTTCTGTTTCTCAGCGGCCCAGGATTCGCCAGTTCGGATCCCGGGTGCGGACATGGCACTGTTTGGCACGCCATGCTGTGGTAGGCATCCCACATATAAAGTAGAGGAAGACGGACACGGATGTTAGCTCAGGGCCAGGCTTCCTCAGCAAAAAAGAGGAGGACTGGCAGCAGTTAGCTCAGGGCTAATCTTCCTCAAAAAGAAAAAAGAAAGGGCAAGGCGACAGGAACAAAGGAGGAAGGAGAGCAGCATGGCTGCGGCATGGGGTTCATCCACCCCCTGGATCCGTGTCTGAGTGCCTCGTAAGCAGCCACGTCATGCTAAAAGAACAGCTTCATGCCAGAGGGAGACCGGGGAGATGGTAGGGGCTAGATCTCGGAGAGCTTTTAATGCCTTACCAAGAATCTTGGGCTTGCTCCTGTAAGCAATGGGGGGAGCTTAAATGGAATTTTAAGTTAGATTGTTTTAACTATTGAATGAGAAGATGCACGAAAAAAACTACTTTGCAAATTATAGTCTTATGTAACTTTTCCAAGATCCACAGGTAGCAGGGAGCAGAGCAGAAAGTCAAATACCTTCCCTAGCTGGGAAAGCTGTGCTCTCAACCTCTCTGCTACCTGCTGTGTGCGGAAAGAGGGGGAGGCAAAGGCAGGGAGACCCCTCAGGGAGGTGCCCGCAGTCACTCGTGCCAGAGTAACAGGACTTACGGGCTGTGGGGCATGGTGACCTTCTGGATGTTGGATGTCTAGGGTGTTTGCCCATTTAGTAGGTTTCCGGGAGGGCCTGCTGACTGTGTGATGTTGCATCAAGGACTTGCTCTGTGTGACACTGCAACCTCAGTCTGCTCTTCCGTAAATCCAGCTTGATAATATCCGCTCCTCAGGGTTGCTGGGAGGAGCAAATAAGATAATGCATCTAAAACTTGGTTTTTGAATGATAAAGCACTGTATGACTCTAAGTTGTGTTGACTATCATCGACTGATGCCTCATAGCCTAGACTGATGGTCCTCAAAGTGAGGTCCCTGGCCTGGCAGCATCCCTTCACCTGGGAACAGGTTAGAAATGCAGATTCTTGGCCCCCCACCCAGACCTGCTGAGTCAGCAACTCTGTGGCAGGGTCTGACAGTCTGTTCTAACAGCCTCCAGGTGATTCTCATGCATGTTAAAGTTGGAGGATCCCTGGCCTGGAGTCATCACTCTAGGATCTGGACCTCAGAATCATGGGGCCAAAAACAACTCCATCTGCTTTTCCCAAGGTAAAATTTGGAGTGCTCACTTCGGCAGCACATATACTAAAATTGCAAGGTGAAAATTAGACAAATAGGGTTTGGAGGCCAGAGTTCTGCAGCGTATGCCTACCTTTTATTTAAAATCTGCATTTTACTGACATCACTTGCTCAAGGTCAGGCAGCCTTGAGCAGGGTTAGAACCAGAGGCTTCTAGATCTTCCTCAAACCTCAGTGCTCCACCCGAGTGACCTCAGCCTCCAACAATAGAACCTTTCAGAGGAGTGTGGAGAAATCAGAGCACTGGGTCAAGGTATCACGTGACACTCCAAAGGTCTAATTACCAAAGGTAAGGAGGGGAGAAAGTGTCCACTAAGTGGTGCAGTTGAGCACCAAGACCCTTTGTGGGCGATTCCTTCCCTCTTCCCCGAGCACCAACACTGTGCTAGGAGAGGTGACGGAGCAGACAAGGCAGCAGGCTCCTTCTCTTTGGAAGCATACAATCCAGTGGAGAAACCAGATGATAAGCAGGGAGCAATCGAGTGTTGCAGAGGGTGATGGGAGCTGTAGAAAAAGCAAGGTAATGTGACAGGGATGTGATGCTTTCTTCTACCTGGATGGCCAGGGAAGGCGTCTAAGAGGTGACACGGGAGCTGCGACCTAAGCTAGAAGACACCTCTTTCAGGCAGAGACCAGAAGTCCAAAGCTGCTGGGGTGAGAGTGAGCAGGATGTATTCTCCCAGCAGAAAGAAGTTTAGCTGGGCTGGGGGCATGCAGATGGGGACAGCTTACATCTCAAAATGCGTAAGGAGTAGGGGGTCGGGGGCCAGGTCATCCAAGCCCAGGGACCAGGTGGAGTTAGGATATTCCCCATCCCAGGACCAGGTAAGAGGCAGGATATTGCTTTTTTCTACTGTGTGAAGGATGGTTTGCAATTAGCTAGCATGGGATCAGGGAGACCAGTGAGGGGATGTTTTTATGAGAAAAGACTGGGGTTAGACAGGCCTGAAGTCAAGCCAGGGAATCGTCAGGAGCCCTCAGGCTGACCTGGCTGTCTCCACCTGGGAAGGGCAAAGCAGCCCCTCTGCAGGATCCTTTCACCCTCTTCTGGTGACACAGACATGGGACAGGAGTCAACCAAGCCTGGTCGCTTTGCTTCTTCAAGGCTGACCCTGCAGAGTAGGTGAAATCAGTTTTTGTCTGATTTTCTGTGTCTCATTGGATGATTGAGTGTGGTGATGAGCAGCCTGCAGGTCTGCTTCCCTCCTGAAATGGCTCCCAGAGGCAGGCCGGGACGTTCATGGGCCCACAATGGAAACCACATTTCCAATGAGAGGAAGCGCCCCTGAGCCCCACGCTGAGTAGCCGGAAACTGGGCTCAGCTCCCCCACTGGCAGGGCTGGGCTCAGAACCAAAGACAGGAAGATGCTGTGGGCCAGGATAAAGTCACGTGGACTCAGGGTCTATTGTCTTTAACCAAAAAACACAGCAGGAAAGAATGTGGCTTTCCCTTGTAAATACATGGATATAAATGCACTGCTCATTTCTCCTTCAAAGGTAGCACATTTAAAGATGACTTAGGTCCTAGAATGATGGAATGTTAGCCTTGAAGGGGCTGTAACCAAGCCCTAAGCTCTGTCCCAGGTCCAACCTCTCTCTCAAGCTTTTCTCCTGAACCCCGAAAAGTTGCCCTCTGGCTGTGGCTTGAAATAAGAGCTGTGGTAATAATAGCAGTAATTTAAAACGCAGTACTTACTAGACATCTGCCACAAAGCATCATACAAGGCCCTTTTAGTTCGTTACTTCATTTAATCTGCACAATGTCCTTGCAAGGCCCCCATTTTACAGATGTGGAAACAAGGCTCAGGAGGCTGTTTTCTCAACAGCCACCCAGCTAGGGAGGAGCAGGGCCAAGATTGAAAACTTGGTCCAGCTGATGGCAGAGTGCCAGCCCTTCAACACTGGGCTGTGCACGGACCTCAGGACAGCCCTGCACGAGAGCACTGACCAACACACACAAGATTAGTTTCTTAAATCAAGTAGTTTTCTAAGAAAACCATGCGCAGTTAACAAATTTTCCATTCCTTCTGACCTGCTTTTGGTTCACATTTTCCAGACTCTCATATGACTAATTCTCCACGCAGTGGCTCTGCTGAGTGCTATTTTTAGAATCTGGATTATGAATGGATTGTTCCGGTTCGGCTGCTTATTGTTGAATCACCTTTTTTCTCCCTAATGAACCACGACAGCATGAGGCATAACAATGTGGATTTATGTGAGGCTGGCAACTTTACAAATAGTCTCTCCTTGACTTCTCATACCCCCCTGCAAGGTGGGTGCAATAGGATCGTGATGTCTCTGTACCAGCCAGAAACTGTCAAGAGTTTGGGTGCAATCCTAGGACCGGAGAGGAGGGCTCCCCGTCATAGGTCAGGCACGTGCTTGGTAAATGCGTGGTCATAATATGCCCAGCACTGCAGCCCCTGTGCTAGGGAGAGGGGGTGGCGAGAGCATTCCTTTTCCTGGCTCAAGCAATGGCAAATGCTACATGTCATTAGGTTCGATCCTTAAGTAATATACATTTGTTATAGAAAAGTCAGAAGACTATTAAGAAAAAGGTGGAGGCGGGGAGAGGAACATCTACAATTTCACCATCTAATTTGGTTCATGTTCTTTCAGACTGTTTCTGATATGTGCACAGGTAGAGGTTTCCACATGTAGATAGATTTCAATGAGACTCTACATGCTGGTTTATAACACGCTTCATTTCCTTTACATGGGGTGGGCATTTTTCCATGTCAACGATTTAAAATATTTTCAACGGCTGCCTAGAATTCCATATATGGCCATCTCACAATTTGTTTAATCAATTCCTTTTTCTTGGGCATTTGTCTATTTCCTTAGCATAAATTCCTAGAGCTAGAGTTACTTGGACAAGGGTTCCAAACGACTTTTGATGTGTGTTATGAAATTACATTCCAGAGGCGCATAGTGTATGAGCGTGCCTGGAGCCCCACGCAGTCACCAGCCCTGGGTCCTAATCCTTGGATGGTTGTCCTAATCCTTGCCAACCTTACCACTATTTTAAAAAGAGTACTGGGGGCCAGCCCTGTGGCCAAGTGGTTAAATTTGCATGCTCCAATTCGGTGGCCTGGGTTTCCTGGGAGCAGACCTACACACCGCTCATCAAGCCATGCTGTGGTGGCATCCCACATAGAACTAGAATGACCTGCAACCAGGATATACAACTGTGTACTGGGGCTTTGGGGAGAAAAGAAAAAAAATGGGGGGGTTACCTAGTTTTAAGAATGTGGTTAAATATTTTTAATATATCTATTAGATTTTTTTCATTTTAGTAACACATATTTATAGCTTTAACTTTTCTCTTTGGTGTAAGCTGCAAGTGGGGCTGGGGGCTGGGGGCTGGGGGCTGGGGCCCCGAGAGCCTTCTGATTGGCCCAAACCAGCATTTTAAGAAACTTTGGATGGAGACCCATCATAGGAAGTGCATTTCACATTGAAACCCAGTGTACACACACATATGTAACTGAAAAGAAGACTTTCACCAAATGATACCTACCTTTACTCTGATTTATTCAAATATTTTTGTTTATATTTTTTAAATGCTGGTCATACCATACATACTAAATTGATTTCATGATCTCGTGATGGATTGTGTCCCATTGTTTGAAAAACACTGGCTTAGACTAAGCATAATCAACTGCCGGGAACACACTGGTCCTGAACAGAAACAGAGTTCTACTAGCAGAGAATAAAAAGGAGGTAGGTGTCAGGCAGGCACATAACAGAGCCACCATCAGACCTTAAAGGACGTGCAGGTGTGAGAGTGTGAAGGCTGGGAGAGCGGCGGCAGGAATGAAGGGCGGGAGGCAGAAAGTGTCCGTGCATCCAGCACCAGGTCAGCTGGGCTCTGGGATGGATGGGAGGAGGTAGCCGAGTAAGGTGTTTGAGCCCTGCCTGCCACGGAGGACTGTGACTGCCAGGCTGCAGGAGAGCCCCTTCAGGGAGTGTCCTCGTCAGATCAGGCTGCTGTAACAAAGTACCAAAGACTGGGTGGCTTAAAGAACATTTATTCCTCAGTTCTGGGAGCTGGAAGTCCAATATCAGGGTGCTGGCAGATCCGGTCTGACATGGGCTCTCTTCCTGGTTTGCAGATGACAGTCTTCTCACCGTGTCCTCACATGGCAGAGCGCAGAAGGAAAGCAAGCAAGCTCTCCCCGTCTCTCCTTATCAGGGCTCTGTGATGGCTGATTTTATGTGTCAACTTGACCGGGCTAAGGGATGCCCAGAGAGCTGGGAGCATTAGTTCTGGGTGTATCTGTGAGGGTAGCATTTAATTCAGCACACTGACTAAGAGATCTTCCCCTACCAATGTGGACGGGCATCACCCAATCCTTGGAGGCTTCTCATGAAACAGAAAGGTGATGAAGGGGTGCATTCTCTCTCCTTGAGCTGAGGCGACCGTCTTCTGCGGTCATATATCACACTCCTGGTTCTAGGGCTTTTGGGCTCCAAGACTGACACCCGCAGCCCCCTCAGACCTCAGGCTGAATTAAGCCCCCGGTTTTGCTGTCCTTGCAGACAGCAGATTGTGGCATATCTCGGCCTCCATAACCACGTGCGCCAATTCCTATAATAAATCTCCTTTTACATGTATCTCCTATTGGTCCTGTTTCTCTGGAGGACCCTAATACAAGCACAACTCCCATTCACGACGGCTCGACCCTCATAACTTAATCACCCCAAAGGCGCCACCTCCTAATACCATCACATTGGCGGTTAGGATTTCAACATACGAATTGAGGTTGAGGAGACACACAAACATTCAGTCCATAACAGAGAGAGTTATCCTGGGCAGGAGTTCTCAGATCCCCAGCGGCCTTTCTTCCCAGAGTTCATTTCTCTAACAAGAGGCTGACCCACCTCAGGGCGACTGGCCAAGCCCAGCGCCGTTTCCCCAGGGTTGCTCAGGTTTCCTTGGCATTCTTTTCCTCATGTAGGATAAATGTTCCTAATGTCTTTGCAAGTACACAGTCACCACAAATGCTCCCGCAAGGTTCTTTTTAAGCTTATCATCTAGATGTTTCCCCAAATGGCTTTGGACAACTGTGTCATGCAGAACGTGAGTCACTTTCGACATGTCCCACGTCATCTTGAGCCACAGTGTAAAGAGCATCTGAGGAGTGGGACCCAGCCTCCGGACACAGCCCTCGGCGTCCTCTCACTTCTCTCCATCTTTGTTGTCCTAATAGGCTGAGGACACAGCAACTGGGTGTGAAATGATCCCCATTCTGTCTAGACTGGACGCAAAATCCCCCCGCAAAGGAGGGCTTTGCTCAGTCTCCTTTGTGTTCAGAAATAAAGCATCCTTGTTTTCACCAGGGGTTCTTTCCATTCCATTGGAGGAGAGCGTCACCAAGTCTTAGATCATGTCACATCCTGATACTTATGTTAACGAAAGTCCTGCTCCTGTCAGTTTGGAGTGTCACCTTCTTTGTCGTAATGTTGATGGTCAGTGATGATGGACAGAAAAGGAATCCCATTCCCATGATGCCTTGTGACTGGACTATGCTTTAAGGTAGAGATTAACAGGTCGTCATGGACGCTGCAAAAATATGTGCTCCCTGTACAAAGGGATATTACTTAAAAGGGAATCTCAACTCGTTATCTTCCATTCACTCATTCATTCATTCAACAAACCAAGTGGGGAAAAGAATCCCCAAAAATCACTTTTACTGCACAGCATTGCCGGTAAAAAACAGCCTCCTGAAACTCACTGTGGTATTTATCGGAATGACGCTGTACTATGCGAGTTTCTCTGTGCTACCTTGAGTCCTTGTTGGAAAACAGTGGTCGATAAAGAATTAATGAACAACGAAACAAAATCTCCATTCTCTGCTAAAGTTGGTCTCCTCTGAGCTGAGAAATGACCATGATATGATGAGAATAAAACCTTGCATTTTTGTAGGATCTAATACTTTATCTTACTTAATAGATGAAATAGGTTGAATTATACTCATTTTTCAGAGTAGGACAACAAGACCTGGGAAGGTAGACGACTTGCCCAAGGCGACACATCTGACTAGTGATGGCCACGAGACTCAGCTAAGTGCAGGGCTCTGACCCGCGCCTCTGGGTTTGTGCCCCCACACCCCCCGAGGAGAGCACCCACTGCCACGCCAATGAAATTCCTATGATTTCCTAATGCAAATGGCCTTAATTAGCTCCATCATTTTAACTAGATCGCTGATATTGATGTAGTCTTTCCTCCACTTTGCAAAAGTCCTTGTATTTCCAACTATTTAATTAGGCCACAAGACAATCCCCCCAGAAAGCCACTGACCCGGTTTGAAAAGCTGTGGCTGTACCTCGGGGCAGAAGTGGTATACTAACTGGGAGTCAGAGTCTTCTGTGTGTTCGCAACCTCAGCCGAGACTCAACAAGGCAGCCCCCCAATCCCTGGGTTTCATCCTAGAGTTGGCCATTTTCCCAATCTGCTGTTTTGATCAAATGACAAGAAGCTTTTATTTTTAAATAGCCATTTTACAGCTCACCAAGAGCCTGCATACCATTACCTTGTTAGATGTCTGGGGCAACCCCGTGAGGTATAACAAAAACCTAGCTTGTGCTTGTGGGGTGCTTCTTACCACATCTGGACTCTGCTAAAGCTAAAATACTGCAGTGTCTGAGGTCATTCATTCTGCACATACTTTTTTTTTTTTCTTTGGTGAGGAAGATTGGCCCTGAGCTAACAGCTGTGCCAATCTTCCTCTATTTTTTTTTTTTTGTGTGTGTGTGTATGTGGGATGCCACCACAGCATGGCTTGATGAGCAGTGTGTAGGTCCATGCTGGGGATCCAAACCTGCAAACCCCAGGCTACTGAAGCAGAGTGTGTGAACTTAACCACTATACCACCAGGCTGGCCCCTGCACATGATTTGTGAGCAAGGTACTGTTACAGTCTACTCCCTTTTGTAGATAAGACTCTCAGACGTAGGGAGAAGCAGCAAGTTCAAACGAGCACAGATAGTGGCAGAGGCAGGATTCAAACCTGGGCAGTCTGGCTTCAGACCCAGCTGGGAACTGCAACGCTGTTCCACTCCATCTACAGCCTTTCTGCAACACTGGGGCCATGTTTGCCTCTTGGATCATGGTCCTGTCCACAGAGCGGACAGTTGGTTCAGTACAGAGAGCCGAGGGGTGCAGAGGAAGGAGCCCACTTCTGTTGATGGCCTGCTTGATGTCAGCGAGAGGGCTGGTACTTGCCACACAGTCTTAATCCTCACAGCAAGGAGGACAGTCTTACCTCAGGTTTATAGTTGAGGGGCCTGTGGTCCAGGGAGGCCAAGTGAACCCCTAAGATCACACAGCACGTGGTGGAGATGAGAATCGAACCCGGTTTGCTGGCACCAAAGATCACACCTGTGAGGCCAACTGGAGAGTGGCCTCATCATCCCCATCCCAGATGAGAGAAAACAATCCCGCGGAGCTGGTGCCAATCATGAAGACAGTTAGGAGCCTGGTGCCAGCGGACGGGACTTGCAGTGCAAACCAGGCTCAGGCAGGAGTCAGAGCCTCCTCGGTAAAAATCTCGATAGTGCCAGAGCTTTCATTTCTCAAGGATCAGGGTCCAAGACACGTAACAGAGAGAATGTGCTTTCCTTATGGGAGGCCGGCAGCGGTTGTTTCCAAGACAGACCAGCGCTCGCGATGCCCATGGCGCTCTCTGCCAGTGACGAGTGTAGATTCAGCCATGTATCTCCAGTGGGGACGCAGAAGAACCCACGATGGGACCTGGGAGTCCTGCAGAGCTGGACTACAAACATACGCAGTTCCTCCTGAGGAGGGGTGGGAGCCCTTGAAGAGGACTCCATGAGAAGAGAGACTGGGGAAAGACGGGGGTCCAGGGCAACACCCTGCCTCCAGACGCACTCCAACTGTGGGGTTCCGGGAACAAAGGCCCAGATGCTCTGGAAGGAGCAGCTGGGATGAGCACGCTGCAGACCCTCGGGAAGGGGCCCACTGCCCGAGTGCTTGTGTGGGGGGAGGGGAGGGAGAGACCCAGGGAGCCCCCTCCCACCCCTGCAGGGGAGCTGAGCCCCCAAGGGCTGGAGGAACCGGGAGGCTGGGCTCCTTGTCTCCCCTTCCCGCCCCACCAAGGGGTAGAAGGTAGACCCCAAAAGATCAAATGATGGCGCTGGCTGCGTACTTCATACTCTGGCAGGAAGTTTTAAACTCCTCCGAGAGCTCTGGGTTTCCCCGAGGTAATTTAAGGGCTGCTGGAGGACGTGGGGAGGGCTGGAATGAGGGTGCAGGGGGTCCAGGCACAGGAGCTGGGGAGGGGCAAGGTGTCCAGGGTGCAGGGAGCAGGGTCACAGGGAGCCAGGGTGCAGGGGGTGGAGCACAGAGGGTCCAGGGACAGCGGAGTTCAGCGGGCAGGTTCTGCTTTCCCGTTACCACTTAAAAGGAGGAGCTCCACTTCCAACAGCTTGAGCACGGCAGCTCTCCTCCGCAGTGGCTCCTGGAGGGCCCCTCTCCTGGTCACCCAGCCACCTCCCCACAGTCCAGCCATTCAAAGGTCAGCCCTTGGCACAGCTAAGGCCTGAGTCTATTCTGATGGGCCGATGCCTACGTCTTTGTCTTGTGAAATATTTTACATAGCATCCTTGGTTCCAAATAAAATGTTATTTGACAAAGTTTCTCCTGCTTTAAAACAATTGAAAACCATTCTACCTTGCCAGGCCACCTCTCTATGGCCAAGATTCCTAACTGGGACCCACAGTTGATTTTGACCCACAAGTGTTTTCAGTTGGAACCATCAAAGGTGTTTTAAAAATCAGAAAATTTCACATAAACACATAATTTCTAGTTTTTAACTTGCTCTAGTCCCATCGCCCACTCTCCAGCTCAGTGGGAGCCTTAAAAAATAACAGAGTCCACCTGCTCTGCTTTGGCGGCCCAGGGTAGTGGGTTTGGAGCCCCAGCACAGACCTGCACACTGCTCATCAAGCCATGCTGTGGCAGGCGTCCCACGCGAAAAACTGGAGGAAGATTTGCATGGATGTTAGCTCAGGGACAATCTTCTTCAAGCAAAAATAAGATTGGCAACAGATGTTAGCTCAGGGACACTCTTTCTCACTAAAAAAAGAAATGCACATTCCAGGACTGGATGGAGCAGAATGGAGCTGGAATTCTGTCAAAACCATTCCCAAAGAATTGTCAATATTTAACCTGTCTGGTGGTTCCCTGCAAGACCCACTCAAAAAGCTCGTCTTTATTTAAACCGACTCAAAGTTCACCCAGTATAAAAGTCTCTTCCAGTAGCACGGCCATAATGAAAATAAATAAATTTTTTAAATAACAAGTGTTGGCAGGGACATGGAGAAATTGGAACCCTCACACATTGCTGGTGGGAATGAAAAATGGCGCAATGAAGACAGCAGTGGAAGACAATTTGGCAGTTCCCCAAAACATTACACATAGCTGCCATATGATGCAGCAGTCCTGGATGTATATGCCTGGAAACATATGTCTGCATTAAAAACCTACAGGAATGGTCATAGCAGCATTCTTCATAATAGCCAAAAAGTGGAAACAATCAGTGTCCATCAACTTTAAATGGGTAAACAGAATCCCACACCCTGGAATATTACTCAGCCCCAGGAAGGGATGAAGCACTGACACAAGCCGCAACGTGGATGAACGTTACAAATATTATGCTGAGTGAAACAAGTCAGACACAAAGACCTCAGAATGCAGGATTCCATTTCTGTGAAATGTCCCCGATGGGCAAATCCATAGAGACTGAAAGTAGATCGGTGGTTCCCAGAGCTGGAGGGAGGGGAAAGGGGGAGTGACTGCTTAATGGGTGTGGAGTTTCTTTTTGGGGTGATGAAAATGTTCTGAAATTAGATGATGATGATGGTTGTACAATCTCAGGAATATAATAAAAACCACTGAGTTTTACACTTCTATATGGTGAATTTTATGGTACATGAATATATCTTAATAAAAAATGTTTAATCAATTAGCAAATACATAAGAGGACTTTGCTATGATTTTTGCTGTATTGTAGACCAAGTTTCAGCTCCCAATTGCACACTTGATATCAGCCTTCTATGTCTAATGTGTGTTCTGACCTTTCATGACAGAGAGGAAAGAAAGTGAATATTTGCTCTGGGTTTAGTTGGAGAGAAGGAGCAGAGACTGGTTTTAAGCCATTTCAGGAGCTGGCTCTCCGGCTGACTGTTGTCAGCTTGCTGGTTGTGTAACTTTATTGCTACTGTACTTGTGCCTAGAGGAGTTGGTAAGGGGACACTTTTAAAGTCTAAAACTAAGTCAATAAACAAAGGAAATTGTCAAGTTACAATAAAAAAGCGTGAAGTGTGAAAAATATTTGAAAATTATGTGACAGCTAGGATATTGCTAAACAAACCAATAAGAAAAAAGATAACCAATGGAAGAGTAGAAAAGTGTACGCATAACTGATTCTTGAGAAAATAAATGCAGACAGCCAATAAACATAAAAACACACAACTCTCAAGTCACTTAAAAATTACAAAGCGAAACAATAATAAGAGACCATTTTTTGCTCATCGAAATAGCACGAAGATTACTACAAAGAACCAGCGTTAGATTGGGGACGTGAGCACCTGCCTGCGTTTTTGGTGGGGACTAGAAGTTAGTGTGAATTTTCTGGAGAACAATTTAACAGAAGGTACCAAAACAATGAAAAGATACGGAAACTAATTCAGTCTGTTTAGGGTCAGAAATGATTAACAGCTCAAGTGCTAGAATGAGATAGACCTGAATTTGATTGCAGCCTCTGCCATCTACTAGCTGTTTAACCTTAGGCAAGTCAGTTGATATCTCCAAATCTCAGTTACTTTATCTGTAAAATGGGGTTAATTATAGTGCCTGCTTCCTAAGTTTCTCTGAGCATTCATTAATCCAGGCGACATTTGCGAAGCCCTTGACTCAGTCACCGGCCCTTACTAAGCACTCAACAAATACTCACTATTTTATTGTCATTAAGAATTTATTCTAAGAGCACGTGATGTTTATCATAGTGTTCTTTATGCTAACACAAATTAAGATGATGTCTAAATGTGGCATGTTTAAATAAATTATAGCTCATCTACAAAATGGATTTCCATGCAGATATTTTAAAATGTAATAAAATCTTTATTGACATAGAAAAATGTTTATAACATATTGCTAAGTGAAGAAAAACAGGCTAAAACAATATAACATGAAACTATTTATATAAAAAGAAAGTCTTTACAAAGACTCCAAGCACGTGGCTCAAACTGTTGAGTGATCATGTGTGCGTGATCAGATTTTATGTGATTTTTTTTCCTTTATGTGACTTTTTCAAAATAAGCCTTTTTTTTTAAAGACCAGATTTATGTTCACAGCAAATTGAGCACAAAGTACAGAGAGTTCCCATATGCCCCTTTCCCCCACGTGCCCACAGCCTCCCCCACTATCAACATCCCCTGCAGAGTGGTACATTCGTTATAATCGATGATCCTGCACTGACACATTGTTATCACCCAAAGGCCATAGCTCACATGAGGGTTCACTCTTGGTGGTGTCTATTCTATGGGTTTGAACAAATATATAATGACATGTACCCACCATTACAGTGTCATACAGAACAGTTTACATGCCCTAGGCATCCTCTGTGCTCAGTCTGTTCTTCCCTCTCTCCCCACAAGCTCTGGCACCCACTGACTTTTTTACTGTCTTCGTAGTCTTGCCTTTTCCAGAGTGTTATATAGTTGGAATTATACAGTATGTAGCCTTTGCAGGTTAGCTTCTCTCACTTAGTAATATGCATTTATGTTTCCTCCATGTCTTTTCATGACTTGATAGCTCATTTCTTTTGGGTGCTGAATGATAGTCCATTGTCTGGATGCAGCACAGTTTATCCATTCACCTACTGAAGGACATCTTAGTTACTTCCATGCTTTGGCAATTGTGAATAAAGCTGCGTGCGATAAACATCAGTGTGCTGGTTGTTGTGTGGACGTAATCTTTCATGATTTTTTAAAAGATTTTATTTTTTCCTTTTTCTCTCCAAAGCCCCCCGGTACATAGTTGTATATTCTTAGTTGTGGGTCCTTCTAATTGTGGCATATGGGATGCCGCCTCAGCATGGCCCGATGAGTGGTGCCATGCCCACGCCCAGGATTCGAACCGGTGAAACCCTGGGCCACTGCAGCAGAGCAGGCGAACTTAACCACTCAGCCACGGGGCTGGCCTCACTTCCATGATTTTTTTAAATAACAGATTTATGGAGATATAATTCACATATTATACAATTCACCCATTTAAAGTGTACCATTCAACGATTTCTAGTATATTCAACCATTACCACAATCAACTTGAGAACGTGTTTGTAAGCCCCAAAGAAACCCTGTACCAATGAATAGTCTCTCCCCATGCCATCCACACCAGCCTTAGGCAACCACTAATCTACTTTCTGTCTGTAGATGGCATTGTACAGCATGTGGTCTTTTGTGACTTCTTCACTTGGCACGGTATTTTCAAGGTTCATCCATGTTGTGGCATGCATCAGTACTTCGTTCCTCTTCATTGCTGAATAATGCTCATTGTTGGATAGACCACATTTTCTTTCTCTCTTCATCAGTTGATGAATATTTGGGTTGCTACCATTTTTTGGCTATTATGAATAATGCTGCTATGAGCATTCGTGTACCAGCTCTTAGCGTGGACAGACGTTTTCTTCTCTCTTGGGTATATCCCTAGGAGTGGAATTGCTGGGTCATAGCATAACTCCACGTGTGACCTTTCAAGGAGCCACTTTGCAAAGTAGCAGCACCAAACGCTGGCCGTGTGTGAGGGTCTGATCTCCCCACATCTTCACCACCGCCTGTCACTGTCTGTCCTTTTTATTATAGTCATCCTCATGGGTGTGGTGACTTGCTTCTACAAAGTGTGCATTTCTCTGTTTCACAATGAATGTGTATCACTTGTGTAATTGTGAGGGACGTGTTATTGAAACAAACCATAAAAGTCAAAAGCCCCTCTGGGTGAGGTTGCCACAAGTGAAAGCACTTAGAAACACAGCTTCTGTAAGGGACATTGGGTGGCGTAAGCAGGGTTGAAGGAGCCAAAGTGGGCCTGTATGAGCATATGGCTCCCCTGCTGTCCTTTGAGGCCCTGGCCCCTCCAAAGCTCCCCTCGTTTTGTGTCCCGACTCCAGGCAATGCCCTCGGGGGTGGCCCTCTCTGGCTGCACTGGGGTTTGCCTCCTTGTCACCCTGGTGGGGGCCTTGCCTCACTCTGCTCCTTACCTGGTGGGCAGCAAAAGACACTACTCGTATGGAAGAGCTCTTGGGATATTACAGGAAGATGCTGGAGACAGCGCTGGAGCTTTGCTAGTTCCCTTCTAGGTACCATCCCCCTCAGCAAGACCGGAGCCCTCATGAAAAGGTGAGGCTCAGAACTAGCCCCTTATCCCAAATACGCCACGGTTTAACTCGGTGCGTCCAGTGTTGCCACGTGTTTGTGTGATCGGAACTGGGCTCCTGGAAGCATTGTATTGTTGGATCATCAAATGACAGGGACTTCTTTTCCTTTTTAGGTGTAAACCTAATGATGTGATCATTGTCTGTGTGGTACAAGTTATAGAATTCAAAACAGCAGTCAGAATGGTAGCAGTCACTATGAGCTGAGGACTTAACGTCTTTAGCTCTGCTCAAAGTTTATTCACGCTATCTCCACCCTACTACACTTAGTAGCTTCCTTGTGGCCTCCTGTTTCCTTGCCTTCCAAAATGTTGCAGACACTGTTCCTCACCCAATTGGTCAGTTCCCAGTAATGAGGAAATTGCTCTTATATTATTCAAGTCTTTTTATTCTGTATTTTTGAAGTTTTGACATCCTTTGGCCTTGTTGGCCCTGGAGGGACCGCCCCTCCCAGAGCCAGCTCATCCCTAGAGAGGGCAAATGGCTGGCCTCTAAATGTGTCTTTCTCATGCAAACCAGCCAATCCAGAGCCCACACCCCCACATACCTCCTCTCTAGGCTCTCACCCTCTGGTCACTATCCGCCTGCCCTAATCACCCAGGGCCAGGTACCAGACACCTAGGGACAGCCGCTCATCCAAGAGCCCACTGAAATTATTCACAGTAGCCAATCCCATGCCTGCCTACCCTGCAGTAAATTGTTTCCTGTGAAAACCCTGATAAATGCTCTTGCCCATGATCCCCATTGTTCCCGCTGCCTCCTGACTTACCCTGGCTCTTCCCCATGTGGCTTTGCACAGTGCGCTGTGCCTCCTGTTTCTAGGGATCTGTGAGGATAACACACTTCTTGCTTCATGACAGTCATTTGCATGTGTGCATGTCTTACCATACCTGATTAAAACAAATCCCAGCTACTCTTTAAACACTTCTGGAGACCCAGTCTAGAGTCCCCTGCTTCATATAACTTTGTAAGCACCGAATTTCCTGTACTAATTCTCTTTTTGTCAGAAACCACTGGAGGGTTTTTGTTTCCTGCAGTTAACCCTGATAGTGAAGCCACTTACCCCAAACTGCACAGCTGGGCGGGAACAAAAACCCACAAGGTCTGCCAGAGCACTCAAGCCTTCAAGCAGGAAGCCCCGCTCTATTGACACTGGCAGTTCTATCACAATCTGCCAAAGGCCCAAAGGTTTTCCTCTCTCTGAAAGCATTTCCCCAACCACAGAATGTGCCCTGGCCATTATGTGACCTTTGTTGGCCTGCCTCCGAGTTAAGTTGTTGCCTGAACAAGTGTTCTAAAATTCCTTGGAGGCTGGATCATTTCCCTGCAGTGACCAGGGCTCCAGGTTGGGTTTCAGGCCCTGGAGAGGAGGAATCCAAGACTTCCGTGAAGCCGAGATGAATGTTCTTTCTGTTTATGGAAAAGCCCAAGGGATGGTGGGGAATCCGGGATAACTTCCTGCTGCCTCCCACGTCTTCAGAGAGGCACTCTGGCTCCCGCTAAGGCTTAAAGGTAAGTTTGAATATTTCTACCTGTATGTTTCCTGTGGATTCTTTTCCAGTCTTGGCTCCTTGAGGCGACTTCCCACATCATGGGTGGATCCCATAGCTTGTTCTGGTCATTTTCAGGTAGTAAAAAATGTTCCAGTCCTATCTAAGCCAAAACTTTGTTTTCCATTTTTTTCATCTCACATCCCATTCAAAGCAGTGGCCCTTCCCCCAGCTCAGGCAGGACAGCAGTGGGAGTGGGGGCATGGCATGTCCTTCAGCTCACATTTTTCCTCCTCTCTCCCTCATATGCTTTGCTGTGTCTGGTTCCTCTGGAGTTGGAGGAGTAGGGTAGACACAGGGGGAGAAGATGTGACAACAAGACAGTCCTGTTGGGCTCCTGTTGGAATATCTACCCATTGCTATGTAGTGATGCCCAAAGGTGGGTCCTTCTGTTAATTTCCTGGGGCTGCCATAACAATGTACCACAAACTTGATGGCTTAAATCAACAGAAATTTATTCTTTCACAGGTCTGGAAGCTAGAAATCCAAAATCAAGGTTTTGGTAGAGCCACGCTCTCTCTCAAGTCTCTAGGGGAGAATCCTTCCTTGCTTCTTCCAGCTTCTGTTGGCTCCAGGCGTTCTTGATCTGTGGCAGCATCACTTCAGTCTCTGCCTCTGTCTTCACATGGCCTTCTCCTCTCTGTGTCTGCGTCCAAATTTCTCTCTTCTTATAAGGACACCAGTCATAGTGGATTGAGGGTCCACCCTACTTCACTATGACCTCACCTTAACTAATTACATTAGCCATGACCCCATTCTCAAATAAGGTCGCATTCACAGGTACTGGGGGCTAGGACTTCAGCATATTTTGTGGGGGACACAATTCACCCATCACAGCCGTCTTTCTTCTCTCTGTTTCATAGGGTGCTTTTGTGTGTTCTTGAGATGTATCCCACTCACTTCACTCGCACTTTGCCACCACGTGGGGCCTCCCAGCTTGGGAGATGCAATCTCTGTCTGACCTCCCACAGCGTCTCCTCACCTCTTTGTCTCCTTCCCTAGGAGTTCACCCTGGGGATCCCCTTGCCCAGCAATCAGCCCTCTTGGGCAGAGTTTTTCCAAGGGTGGCTCTGGTCTGTTTCCTTCCTTGGCTTCCCCTGGCTCACAAGAAAACTCACCCGCCCTTGGCCTGATGAGCCTCTGGAGGACAGGCTGCTTCCCTTGCTGTCGTCACTCCTCACTGTGCATCTGGGATGGCTCCAGGAAAGGGTGCGCCACTTGCCGTGGCCTCCAAAGTTCAGGAGGCCAAGCCCTTAGGCAGTGTTATCACCTCACTCTGCTCTGGTCTTGCAGTGACCCTGCCGGCCCTTCAGCAGCTGGGGAGGCATCCAGCGCCGAGTCAGATGCCAGACTGGCCTGCTTACGCCCCTCTCCTCTCTAGGGTTTCTCCTCTCTAGGGTTTCTCCTCTGCTCCCTCCCCTCATTTGGATGGAGAGTTCTCCTTTTTCTCTTTCTCCTCAGAAGAGGAGGAGAAACACCATAACATTCTCCACATCTGTGAATTTGCCTTAATGGCTAGCCTTGATCAGTCTCCTCTGAATTTCTCATCTTCTCTCATTGAGGAGGGGGCAGTGAGCCAGGCTCACAGGTTTTTACAGATTTGCGCATTCCTGTGGGAAAGTGTTTATCACCTCCTTTCAGAATGTGTGGGAACCCATTGTCTTTGGTTTGGGGGACTCAGGACATCTGACCAGACAAGACAAGTCTCCTTTAGCATCCTGGAAGATGGACACAGTGATGGGTTCACAGTGAGGACTCAGTGACGGTGGCCTCGAAAGTCTGCATTCCAGCCACTGAGGTTCCAATGTTCTACCATTTTCCTTCATGCTACCTTTGCAGCCAAAACACTGTACTCCTTCAAAGCATGCTTTATAAAAGACAAGCTACCCAGTTTCTACTCTTTCCAAGGAGCTATGCTGTTGCCTCCCAGACCCCCGAACTTGGATAGATGGAAATTTGTGCCTGTGTGAGTGATGTGAGCGACCATGACCCCCTCTCATTCAATTGCATCCTCCAAGAGGTCTTTTCTAATTCCTTGTCTTTAAGAGAACACCCCCACCCAGACGGTCTCTGCCCCTTTGCCCTTTCTAAGTGTTCTTCAGAGCAGGTGTCCCTACCTGAAGGTATATTAAATTAAAGTTTGTTTGTTTACCTCTCCCCCACTGGAATATGAACTTCCAAGCTGGGCCCTATCTACCATGCTCCCTGCTGCATCCGGAGTTTAGAGCACAGTCTGGCACATGGTAGGTGTAGTGGGTTGAATGGTGGCCCCCAAACGATATGTCCACTAGAAGCTGTGTGTGTGAACTTATTTGGGGAAAAGGTCTTTGCAGATATAGTTAAGTTAAGGATCTTGGGATGAGATCACCCTGGATTAAAGTGGGCCCTAATAACAACGGCAAGTGTCCTTACAAGAGATGAGAAGGAGAGGAGACACAGAAAAGAAGGCCACATGAAGACGGAGGCAGAGTTTGGAGTGATGCAGCCACAAGCCAAGGAATGCCGTGAGCCACCGGGAGCCGGAAGAAGTAAGGAAAGATTCTCCTCTAGAGCCTTTGAAGGGAGCACAGCTCTGTCGACATCTTCATTTTGGACTTCTTGCTTCCAGAACTGTACAAGAATCAACTTCTGTTGTTTTAAGTCACCAAGTTTGTGGCGATTTGTTATGGTAGCCCTGGGAAGCGAACGCAGCAGACATTCAATAAATGTTTGCTGAGTGAATGCACCGTTCACTGCAGCAGTATTCAGCCCCTTTCTGGGAGATCCTGGAGAGCCCCTTGCAGCAAGCGGTCACTCCTGAAGGAGGAGGAGGTGTCAGGACCATGGAGTTTAAGTCCCAGCTCTGCTGCTGAGCATCAGTTCTCGCTCCTGGCTTCAGTCTCCCTAAGTTGGAAGAGATGATCTCCAAGGTCTCTGGAGAGTCCATGATCCAACAGGAGCACTGCAGAGATCAAGAAGACTCTCTCCAAGCAGCTCTCTCTAGGCAACCCTGCATGCCCCAGATCTGAGGCCTCAGCTGGCAGAGGGCCCCCAGGACTCCCTCCAGAGCAGGGCACAGGCTGCGTGCCCAGTCATAGCAGCTGCTGTGTGTCTGCTTCTGCCCACCCTCAGGGCCTTGTGGTTGCCATAGTGATTGTTTCTCTTCCAGGGCTCCCCAAGGCAGATGGGAGCAGCTGGCGATAGGGCTGGGGGTGAATTGTCCCTTGGCTAGGAGACAAATCTTGTGCTTTGCAGAAGACTTTCCTCTAGGTCAGGGTGGGGGACAAGTGGCTTAGGGAAGTCACCTCAGTGCTAAAGGCTTATTTTCCATTGAGTGGATGCAGGGATGGCCCTGGTATCGCCGTGTTTCCTAGGAAGTCTGGCTCGCTTCCCCAACAGACACAAGGGAGGTTGTTTTTGGAAACTTGTAAAGGTCTACAGAAATTTACCCACAAACTCTGCCTCTGTATTCTGAGAATACTGTCGGGTGCCAAGCCTTGGTTAATTTCAGTAGGCTTACATGGGTTTTAAAAGAATTCAGATCCCCAAATATTTGAGCTGAAGTTCAGCTGACCTCAGTCTTCTGACCTTTCCAATGACTGATTCTTCCTGGGCAGCTGCTGCCCGTTGGAGTGATGACTGCCCCTGGCAGCTGGATGGAACCAAAAAGACATTGGGCTAGGTCCCAGGACATGGGAACACTAGAATAACCTGTGTGACTTTGGGGAAGTTCCTATATCTCTCTGGGCCTCAGCTGACTCATTGCGGAAATAGAAATCATAGTATCTGCTGTGTCTATCTTAGAAGGCATCGAGAAGATCCAGACAGCCAGACACTTGGGAAGGGCTTCCTAAGAAACAGCTGGAGGCACCTGGAGAAATGGATGGGAAAGCTTCAGGAGGCTTGGCGTGCAGTAAAGGATTAACCTTGCCCAAAGAAAGGTGTGGCCTTTGCCTCTGGCTCCTGGGAGGTAACCTCTAAGTCCTTGGAATGTTCTCCCTTTTAGGAGTGTCTTTGTTACATGGGGACTCTTGGGCTTTGCTAGATAGTCTATGCTAACAATGTGATCTATGGTGGGGCCCTGGGCCACACAGTATTGTCTCAGCCTCTGTAGGGCTGGAGGCAAAAGTCAGCCATGCAGGCAGGCAGCTGTGTCTACATGACCAACCCCCATAAAAGCTCCGGATGCTAAGGCTTGGGTGAGGGCCCTTCATTGGCAATACCCGGAGCTCAGAGTGTATTGTCACACATGGTTGTTGGGACAAGAAAGTGCTGTCCATGACTCCACTGGGAGATGCCAACAGAAAGCTCACGCCTGGACCTCTCCTGGACCCTTCATTATGCTCCCCTTCTGGTTGCTGATTTTAATCTGGGAGCTTTCACTGTAGTAAACCGTAAATGTGAGCATGACAGCTTTCTGGGTTCTGCGAGTCCTTCTAGTGAATTACTGAAGCTGAGCATGGTCTTGGGGACCCCCTGAACTTACAGTTGGAGAATGGACAACACAAAGGAGGGCTCAGTGGTGGAGAATGCAAGAGCAGGTCTCAAAGAAAGGTGGGATGGGACTGCCCCTGGTTCCCACTGGACACTCACTGCTGCTCCTTTTGGACTCTCACTTATGCCCCAGCGTCTCAGTTGTACCACCACCACAGGGAAGTGTCTCTAAGGATCCTGCATCTTATGTCACTCCCTCCAGACTCAAAATCCTGGGAGGGAGCATCTGATTGGCTGAGCCTGGATCACGTGCTTGCTTCCTGGGTTGATACGATGGTGAACCCCTCCATCCCCCAAATAGGAGGAGTGTTCTGATACTGAGCAGCCAAAAAAGCTATCCATACCAAATGACTTGGATGGTCAGACCATCTCGAAAATTCCTCTCTGAAATTAAAGAGTAGAAGGAAAGTGCTTGGAGGCAGGCCAGCTTTCTGGGCGTGCAAACTGTGCAGTCGCACAGCAGCGTCCCACACTAGTTTTAATGCTCTGCTGTCAGTATTTTGAAGTTTTTAATAATCTTTGAACAAGCGATCCACATTTTGATTTTGCACTGGGCCCTGTGAATTATGTAGCCTGTCCTGCCTGGAAGGCATGGAGCATCATGCAAATGCAAGGGCTGGTTATAAACTTTGTTTTACTAGCAAATGACCTGATCCATCAAAGTTATTTTCATAGCTGCCTCTTAGTTTTTTTAGCATTTATTTTGACTTCCACTTAATGAAACTACCATCTGTTCCCCTTGTAAGACCCCCCTCCTGAGCAACAGCCTCTGCGGGCACCAAAGGCTTCTAAACCCCAGACCCGCTGGCCTGCTCTGCTGTTGTTGGTCCCACTTGACTTTGAACTCTAGGTGCTTCTCCCCGTACTTCTCCTTCCCTCCCTGGACCTCGTGGGCCTGCACTGCCCTGGTTTGCCCTTTCCCCACCTGCTGCTGCTTTGTCTCTTCTATTGGTTGTGTTTTCTCTACTTCCTCTCTGCCCTTCAACTCCAGATGTACCCCTAGGATGAGTTCCCTTCTGTGTCTGCTCTCCTCCCTAGATCCACCAGCTTTCTCTCAAGCCTTCAAGAAGAACTTGTCTCAAAGGCTTCCAAGATGGCTGCTCTGACTGGCTGCTGGGCATCACCACATGGGTCCGTCAGCAGGTCCAAGGCTAATGCCATCAGCTCAGGCCACATCTACATCCCTCTCTTGCCCTCCTGATTCTGCCCATAGGACCATCAGCCTTCTAGGTTAACTGGCCTCACCTTCTTTCCTGCCTCTACATTGTTATCATATCTAATACGTGACCATCAGTAACATTGTTCCTATAATTATTTCCAACAGGGTTGGGTGGGGTGGGGAGGTGTTGTATGAGGGCAAGGGGCTGGAGTAGAAAGGTATGTAAAGTTAGCAAAGTCTCCCTGGAGCTTCTGTTAAGTGCCCCGGAGAAAGCACGACTCCTTCTAATTCCAACCCCCAAACTTCCAGTTTAGATGCACCGTCCAGGAGTTGGTAACCATCTGTATATTAATTACGATATTTGTTCAGCTGCTAAAACAATAGTCAAAATAACAAAGACTAAATCAAGATAGAAGTTTGTGTGTCTCTCACAAAACAGTCTGTGTGGAAGCAAACCAGGTCTGGTATAGCCACCCCATGATTATCAAGGACCTAGGCTCCTTCTCTACTTCACATCCTTGGTATATGGCTTCCCCCTCAATGGTCCAAAATGTCTTTTGAGCTCTATAAATCATTTCTGCACTCCAGCCAGTAGGGGAGGGAGAGAGGAAGAAGGACATGGTCCCCTTTCTATAAGAACACTTTCTAGAAGTTGGACATGATATTCTTCTCCTTTCCAGTGGCTAAATATCTGAACTACAAGAGACAGTCTTCATTCCACACAGTTATGAACCCGGCTAAAGATGGGATGTTCTATTTCTGAGCAAGTTAGTGTTAGCGGACAACAAGCATCTCTATAACAGTAACAAACAGAAGTCTTGTGCAGAACCTTCAGGAAGGCTCACTGCAAGAGAAAGAGTGTACCCTTTTGCTTCTCCATTGTCCCTTGTTCTGGCCTACAATTCAGATGTCAGATATTGGAGCTCCAACAGCCTTCTTGGATCAGGTGGTGACCCTGAGGGTATATCAGGGTGGGGAAGAGAAAAGATAGAAGGAGCCTAGGCCATAGCAGCAGTGGAATCATCATTCTACTCTGAGCAGGCCACCTCCAGACTCTGTTTACACAAGAAAGAGATAAACATCTGTCTTGTTTAAGCCACTGTCAATTTATTGGTTAGTCATATGCAGGAAAGCTAATCCTGAGGCCTGAAAAATATAGCTGTGAAATGAGTCCCAGACTTTGCAGGCCACCTCCAGTTGTGATTGTCCTGTCTTTCTATGAACCGAGAGATGGTTGAATTTATACAGCCACCAAAAGTGCTGGGGAATCCATGCCAGACAATTCAAATGAGAAGTGGGATTTTGGCAAAATAAATCAGATTCAAGACTTAAGGTCCAGAGGGAGCACTGAGGATCTGAAAATAGTTTGGAAGCTGATATTTGAGATCCATTCTGACTCAGCTAATATGCACTTTGGGACAAGAAAGGCCTGGAATGCAAACAAAAGAACTACTTACAAGCCAAGGGATTATTGTCAATGTGATCACAACTACAGCCTGATGAGGCTTGGAGACATTGGGATAGCAAGTGTGTGTGTGTGTGTGTGTGTGTACACTTATGCTTTAATGTACCAGTGTGTGTTTGTTCAAGTGTATGCATTCAAGAGGGGAACTGAATGTGCATTTGGCCAATTCTAAGTTGTCAAATGGTAATATCAGTCTTTAGTTAAAGTCAAGGTGAAAGCTGAATATTACAATCATGGAATAAGTTAAGCAATGAAAAGTAAATCTGATATTTTATCCAAAATCATTAATTTTACAACTTTTTTCATTAAAACAATTCAGTAGTAAACTTTAAAGCTTGAAATTATAGTGTAGGAGCTATATATCAGCATCGCCAACTGGTGTTTTCCTCCTAAATCGCTATCCTGCACATTTGTTAAACTAGATAGATGCTCACATTCCACTGTTGATACAGGAAGATACTTAGGCCTGCTCTGCCAGGATACATGTGGCTGGTGGTGATGTTTCAACATATCATCAGGCTTTCCTCACAATGATAGTAGCAATTAAGATAAAGACTTGTCACCTCCTTACCTTTATCAACTTGAGAATTTGGTTCATGATACTGATGAAATTTCACAGAAGCAATCTCACAAACTAAAGCTTTGAGCACTTGAAGAATATACTCCCTTACAGATTTGATAACTTAGATAAAATGGACCAATTCCTTGAAAGACAGAAACTATTTTTTTTTTTTTTTAAAGATTTTATTTTTTCCTTTTTCTCCCCAAAGCCCCCCGGTACATAGTTGTGTATTCTTCGTTGTGGGTTCTTCTAGTTGTGGCATGTGGGACGCTGCCTCAGCGTGGTCTGATGAGCAGTGCCATGTCCGCGCCCAGGATTCGAACTAACGAAACACTGGGCCGCCTGCAGCGGAGCGCGCGAACTTAACCACTCAGCCACGGGGCCAGCCCCGAAAGACAGAAACTATTAAAACTCACATAGGAGCAATAGATAATCTCAATAGCCTTATAAACACTAAATAAAAATTTGAACTGATAATTAAAGCCCTTATAAAGAAAGCACTAGACATTCACTGGTGAATTCTTCCAAGCATTTAAGGAATAAATAATACCAATTCTCTAAAATTTCTTTAGAAAATAGAAGAGAGAACACTTCCCTACTCATTGTAACAGGGCAGCGTTCCTCTAATACCAAAGCCAGATAAAGATATTACAAGAAATTAAAACTGTGGACCAATTATCTCTCCTGAATATAGATGCAAAAATCCTTAACAAAATATTAGCAAATCAAACCCAGCAATATACAAAAAGATTATATATTACAACCAAGGAGGATTTCAGGAATCAGGAATGCAAACCTGATTCAATATTCATAAATCAAACAGTGTAATTTTTAACAGAACAAATAAGAATTATATCATAATGAAAACTCTCAAAAATCTAGGAATAGAAGGGAGCTTCCTTAATGTAATAAGAGGAATATGCAAAAAAACTTACATCTAGCATCATACTTAAGGTTGAGAAACTGAACAGTTCCCCCTAAGACTGGAAACAAGGCAAAGAGGTCTTCTCTCACCACTCCTATTCAACCTTGTACCAGAAGTTCTAGCTAGTGCAGTATGACAAGAAAAAGAAATAAAAGGTGTACAGATTGGAAAGGAAGAAAGAAGATGCTTCCTTATTATTTGCAAAAGTGTCCTTAAGCTTGTTGCTCTTTCTTGCATTTTTTATTTCCCATATTTTTGTGTGTATTTACTGCTTTCCATTGTCCTTTGAGAAAAATTTGCCCTTAAATTTTGGCCTTAGAATTGTGGCAATGGACCAATGTAATTGGCTTTCAAGAGAACAAAATGACACCTGAATTTCTAGTTCTTCTCAGTTTTCATTGTATGCACACAAACTTCAGCCTTTTCCTGGAGTAGAAGCATAAAAGAAATCTTTATGTCAGCTCAGAGATGCCAAATATGACAATGAGGTAGGCATTTGGCTATTTGGCTTCCCAATGGTCAAAGCCAAATCCAATCACATACATAGACAAACACTCAGACCAAAATCAAACTTCCGTGAACCCCTAGCATTTATCAAGTATTCCCAAGTTCTGCCATCTATGAGAAACCCTTCCTTTAAATACCCACAGTTGGACCAAGCCCAAATCACCCACTTAATTAGCTGTAGGGTCAAACAAAAGCTACAAACATAGGGATCACATTTAGGATCCAGCCCTGAAACAAGAATTCTGATAGTTATTCTTTTCTGACTTTCAAATATGTTTAAGTGAAAATCTTACAAATGTATCCAAATTTAAACACATCTAACTGTTTTTCACAACCTCCACACCTCCCACCCTGACGTGAGCCATGTGGTCTCATATCTGGTTATTGTGGTCTCTTCCTAACGGTTCTCACAGTTTCCATTCTTCCCCTCTTCATGTGGTTCAGGGGGTTTCTCAAGTGGACACTGGATGAGAGACATCCTCTTCTCTGGAGTCCTCATCCTGTGTGATGGGGTGGGTGCCTTGCGTTGCTAGTGGTCAGTAGTCAGGAAGAACAAAATGAACAAAGTTCTGGCAACATAATTTGAGTCACTGGATTCAGCTGTGCCAGGGTTTGCCCCTATTCTTCCTAGATACCTAAGTCAACAACGTCCCTTTTGTGCTTAAACTGCTTTGGAGCCAGGCTTCTGTCGCTTGCAAACAAAAGGGTTCTGGCAAATGTAATTTTCTAAGTTGCAGTTTCCTCTTCTGTAATATAAGCTACTTCCAGGCCTGTTGTGAGGAGAAAATGAACTAATATTGCATCAGAGTTTTGTAAGTATGAAGCAAACTTATTCATTGTCACATACCCGCCAAAAACACTTATCAGCTAGGATGCTTTGGGTTGCAAGAAATAGAACATGCAACTAAAATTAGTTTAAGCCATGGCGACTCAAAGTGTGGTGCCTGGACCAGCATCAGCATCAGTATCATCTGGGAGTTTGTTGGAAATGCAAATTCATGGGCCTCACTCCAGCTCCACTGAGTCAGAGTCTCTGTGTTACAACAAGCTCCCTGAGTGATCCTCCTGCATCAATGGCTTCAGCAACAAAGGTTTTGTAATCTCATATAACAAGTAGCACAAAGGTAGCTGGGAGGAGATTGTTTAATTTCATTTAATCAAGGGTTTTCTACTCTGCTGCTTGGTTCACTGGCTTTTGTCTTCAGTTTATCTCATGGTTGCAAGATAGCCGCCTTAGCCTCCAACAGCGTATCTTCATAGAACTGTGACCAAGAACAGGAGGGGCAACTTCTTCTCACATATCCTTTTCATCTGGGAGGAAATCCTTCCCCCAAATGCCCAAAGGACCTCTCCTTTCTCCTCAGAAGCTAGAGTTGCATCCCATGCCTGTGCCTAAGCGAATATGGACACAGGGAATGAAGTGACCATGACTGGCTTAGACTAAGCCACATTCATTGCCTGTGGCTGCAGAGGGGCCAGCTCCCCTGAGCACCTGGGAGAGTGAATACCAAGACCTGGTCAGGGTTTTGCCAACAAGGGAAGAGGGTAGTGATAGCTGTAGAATTCCACCAGGAGGGTCTGCCACACATATAATAGGAGTGCAGTCTAGAGTATGGAGCAATTGTGTCGCTTTGTCACTCTGATCCCTCAATTGAAGTAAAGTCCCAGTACTGAGAACTTTCTCCCATATCTTGGGATCCTCATTGTTGGGTTGTGGGTGATGGAGATTTTTTGAGGTGTGTCAAGTGAGTATTTTGTTAGCTCAAAAAAGCTAAACAAAGAGGTTGGGTGGGCAGAGACCACCTGAAACATGCCCCATAGGTCTGTCTGGTGTGGATGTCCCAAGCCTTCCCCGGTGTCAAGGCCACGCATACTACGCCAACAGTGTTCCTTTATCAGTGCAGCACAGCATAAGAGTTATACACACACTCAGACATCTCATCATCTAGTGGGTGCCTGACGTTCTCAAGGGATAGGTTCCAAAGCATTTGTAACTTCTAAATTCATGAACACCACTGTAGCATGTAAATTCCCCCAAAAAATGTACCAAGTGTATTTCACATCAGTGATGACAGGTATGATGAGGAGTAAACCTAAGGTGAAACGTGGGTGCTGGGCAGATAGTTTGGCTCGCTCACTAGTCAATGATTCATGCAACAGCCTCAGGGAGTTGTTGTGGAAATAAGATCGCAGATGCAGAAGGTTTTGAAGTAAGACTTTAGTGGTCTTGTAAAAACTCTGTGTAAAGGAGAGGTAAGGACTTCAGCCAGCAGCCAGAAGCCAAGTGACTACTTCCCATAGTTTTATAGGTTTTGTTTACACACTGGTAGAACTCGAGATTCTAACTACCCTCCCCCCACCCACACACACACCTTTCCAGAAAGCTTTTTGTTGTTTTGCATTTTGGGATGCCTCAAGCGTGGTACTTAGAAGTAAATAAACTTTTCACTCATCTTGGACAAATGCTGTGAGTATACATTGAAAACAGGAGGAATAATAGTAAACAGCTAAAATATACATCTGAAAAGAGATTCAAATATGCACTTTGAAAACAGGGAAAGATACACGGGAAGCAGGGACAGAAAGAAGAACCAGACACACGTCTGAAAAGGCAGGAGTCACAATATTCATTCACTGTGACATAAAACTATTTTGATTGGGAGGCAATTTCTCTCAGGACCATCTATAACTCAAATTCTTACCTCAGAAAAAACAGCGAGTTAACACATGAATTGTTGGGTCCATGGACTCAAGGGTCTACTCTATATCTAGTCCGAGGTGAGGTGAGGCAGAGGACACCCAGGAGAGTGTGTTGAACGTGCGTATCAAGTCACCCCTCGACCTGTCCACAGTTAAGGAGCTCATGTGGGCTGAGGCCTGGCTGACGCCAGGGTCGCCCACAGATTCTGCTGCCATCTGCTCTGAATCTTTTGCTTTCTCCTTTTCAATTGATGTGGCTTTTGTTTTGGAACTAAACATCCTTGTCACCTCCTCTGTGCCCTCTTATTTCTTCTTCCTACCACAAAGTATTAATCCCATAAACCATCGCATGATGGATAGATCTGAGCAGTCCTTGGCCTTGGTCAGGACTGTGGGCTCTGGAATCAGCCCGCCTGAACTTGATCCCGGCCCTACCACTGACCAAGCCTGCGTGACCTTGGACAGCCCATGTAACCTCTGTGAACCCCAGGTGGTCTCCGTGGGATGGGACCATAAGAGTGCATCCCTCGTGAGCGTGTGGAGATTGACATGCTCTATTGCTCAGAAAGTGCTCAGGGGAGTACCAGGCACAGGATGGTGCTGGACAAATTTTACCTGGGAGGATGGTGAAGATGATGATGGTGGAGAATGCAGAACAGTGTTAAGGTGGTTCTCTGACACCTCTCTCCACAACTTCTCAAGACTCATGATCCAGAGGCAAGGTGATTTCAGCCCATCAGGTTCAGCTGAGGGGGAAGCTGGGGCCTGCAGCCCACCGGCCATGCCAGCTAGGCCACTGGGCTTCTTTCTGCCAGAGATATGTAGTGACAATGGGAACCTGGTGTCACAGGGTTCACTGGCAGACACTCTGGGATCTCAGAAGCCATAAGGCCTGCCTGAGTCCAGGCCAAGCCCCAAGCTGGAGGACACTTGGGGACTTCATTGAGAGGAGGGACATCCTGCTTCCAGACTCAAACCCCTTCGACAAGCTACCCAGACTCATCTACAGGTCGGGAGGGCGGCACTCCCTAGCTGGGGCTCGGTCAGTGGGCATCCCCATGTCCCACGGGCTGCCAGGACCTCTAGTCCAGGTTTCCCAATGACTGGTGAGCAGCTCCTGTGGGAAGTACTCTCATCTCTGGGAAATCTCCAGAAAGACTGAGAACTGCGAGAACAAGCATGCTCTGGAGGGATTTGAGCAGCAGCATGAACCCTGGGTCCCTGTGGTCCTCCAAGTTGAATTATTTATGATGCTGTATTGGTCGGATTCTGTTTTTAATTAGCATCCTGGGAAAAAGCTGCAGCCTCGCAGCCCTCCTGTGGAATCCCAGAGAAAGCTCTATAGGCCCATGGAATTGTTTTGGTAACAGGATCAAACACTGACCACTGTGTACTAGTGGCGCCGCTGGATGAGAAGCCAGGCCCAAGACATCTTACTTGCTTTACCAGGCCTGGGATGTTGCCCCTTATTTCAGAGGCTTACCCTTCTTCAGAGCAGAACTGGGAGATGAAGTGAGACGGCGTCTGTAAGGAGTAGGCCCCATGTCTGGCACAGAGGTGACAGCAGACAGCGTATCCTGGCAGGGTGTCGCCTGCTGGTCCTGTACAGTCCCCGAGCAGCTCCGGCAGCAGAAACCCAGGGACCGGCAAGCCTGCTTCTACAGACAGTTTGCTCTGTTCTGCTTTGTGGAAGCGCTGCCTGAGCGGCTCAGCTACAGCCAAGAGATGCCCAGAGCCAGAAGCCCGGGAGGAAGCAACCAGCAGCCCTGGGAAACCAGGAAGGCAGAATCAGATGCTTGGAACCACCTAGAGGTGAGAGTCCCTGCCGTGTAATACTGAATCCCGGATTAGGTGTCTCTGTTCCACGGGAGGAGGCAATGGGGCAGGACGGAGGGACAAACACGGCCTGCCATGACGACCAGCTCTGCCCCTAGCTAGCTGTGTGAACTTCAACACACCTAACCTCTAAGCGCCTCAGTTTCCTTCTCTGTAAATGGGGCAATGATAATGACCTAGCACAAACAGGTACTCAAAAAGGAATGTTTGCTTCCTTTTACCCTTTGGCAAGTTACTCGACCTCCCTGACCTTTGGTTTCTTCCTCTGCAGATATAATAATCCCCACGTCATTGAGTTGTGGGACAAATATAATAACAGCTGATATATGCGTTGACTGAACATTTCTTCTGTGGCTCAGCCCATTTTCAGTGCTTCACATATATGATTCACTCACTGTATCCTCTCCATAAACCAATGAAGCAGGTACCATTGTCACCTCCATTTTACAGGTGAGGAAAGGAGACACAGAGAAGTTAAGAAACCAGCCCAGGGGGCCAGCCCCGTGGCCGAGTGGTTAAGTTCGCGTGCTCCTCTGCAGGCGGCCCAGTGTTTCGTCAGTTCGAATCCTGGGCATGGACATGGCACTGCTCGTCAGGCCACGCTGAGGCGGTGTCCCACATGCCACAACTAGAAGGACCCACAACTAAGAATATACAACTATGTACCGGGGGGCTTTGGGGAGAAAAAGGAAAAAATAAAATCTTTAAAAAAAAAAAAGAAAGAAACTAGCCCAAGGCACACAGCCAGCCCAGATGCTCATTAACATTTGCATGGGGGAAAACATGGAAGGTTTGTCTCCAAAATTTTAAGATCATTATTCTGAGGAATAAGACTAGGAGCAATTTCAAGTTTCTTCTTTGGGTTTTTCTCAATTTCCAGATTTTCTATCACGAAATGTGTAACTTTCATTATCATACCCAAGAAAATCTCAACGAAGATTAAACTATATCAAAATGAAAATCACTGGGTGGAGGACATGATGTCATCTACACAGGAATCAAAATATAATGATGTACACCTGAAATTTCTATAATGTTATAAACCAATGTTACTGCAATAATAATAAAAAAAAAAACCCTGAAAACCACAGTTCAGCCCTTGTCAGCCTGATGCTCTGCAGGCTGTTAAAATCCTTATATAAAACATCCAGAACAGGCAACTCACAGAGACAGACGCAGACTAGGGGTTGCCAAGCCTGGGAGCGGAGAGTGGGGAGCAGTTGTTTAATGAGAACAGGGCTTTCTTTAGGGGGCTGAAGATACTTTAGAACTAGGGAGAGGTGGTTTTTGTGCAACACTGTGAAAGCACTAAATGCCAGTGAATTGTTCACTTTAAAATCGTGAATTTTATGTTATGTGAATTTAACCTCAATTTTAAAAAAAACACAAGGAGAGTGGGATTGTCCCAGTAGCTTATTCCTATCCAAAGCCTCCGTCTCTTGCAATGAGCCTCCCTTCTCCCCAGGGAGGAACTTCATTTGAGAACTCCTCCTCCTGAAGCTTTGCTTGGCCCTTGGGGACAGGCCAGCCCCCTATTGTGGCCCGCTGCCCCCAAGGAGGAGGGCAGGAGGCATTTATCACGTCTTTGGAGACTTGAGAGCCTTTTCTGGATGGCTAGCTTGTCCCCCTAGTTTGCTCTGCTCCTCAGCGCCGTCCTGGTTCCTCCTGGCATAGCCCCGGGAGTGTGGCAGGTGAGTGAACGCTGCCCCCTTTTCTGGACTTAACCGTTGTTCTTTACCTGTGATGTGGACCTTCAAGGTGAGTCATTTTCCCCTTAAACCCATTCCTTCCTTAGGATCTGACCCCCTGAATCTCCCCGAGCACAAAACTGGAAAGCTGATCTCACCAGATTAACGAGATGGAAATGAGACGGTAGACTCTAGAAGCCCCAAGTGACCTTATGACCTGGAATTTTCTCCCTGCTCTGCTGCCTCTCAGGAGAAGTCTGTTCCACAAAACCGGCATGGTGGTCATGTCGGACCTGACTGGGGCCTCCAAGCCTCCGTTGCCAGCCCATCCCAATTCTTGATTCCCAGAACACTTGGGATGCCAAGTTGGTGAGGCAGCCCCTAACAAGAGAGCTCAGAGGCTGACTCCAGACAGGCTAGAAAGCCTGGCCCATGTTTCCGTCCTTCCCCTTCTGCCCTCATGCGGTGAACACTCAGGAACAGTCTCCAAATGAAATCTATGGAGAGACAACAAAAGGTTTGTTTGCATCTCAGCTCTCCCATTAAATAGCTGGCTGACTTTGGGCTAGTTTCTCTGCTGCCTTGCGCTTGGGTTTCCTCAAGGGCAGCGCCTGCTCCCCAAGAGGTGGACAGCTTGGGATGAACAGATGCAGGCCCCTCGGACGGACTCAGTTAACCCAGAGCCATGATGTGATGAGACCGGTGTGGGAAAGGGGATAGCCACCCAGAGCCACATATTTTCACTTTCTTTTTCTTAATTGAGGTAAAATTGGTATATAACATTATGTAAGTTTCAGGTGTGCAACATTATAATTCGACATCTGTGTACATTACAAAGTGATCAGCGCCTCAAGTCTAGTTACCATCCATCACTGGACAATTGACCCCTCGCACCCACTCACCCATCCCCACTGATCTCTTCTCTGCGTCTACAAGTTTGTTTTCGTTTTGTTTGTTCGTTTCTTGTGGGCTTTTTTTTTGTATTATGCTAAGTTAAATAAGTCAGCCAGAGAAAGACAAATACTGCATGATTTCACTCATATGTAGAATCTAAAAAAAAAGAGAGACTACAAAAAACTATTTTCTCTTTCGAAAATTTCCCGCAACCACCTTATTCACTTTCCCAGGTTAAGCTCCCCAGGTTTAGAGAGCAGGGGGCCTCCTAGCAGGCTTTGTCAGCTTTGTAATGTCAATAAGGAAATGTGCCGTGGGTCTTTCTTCCTCCTGGCTGCCAGGAGTCAGATCTTTCCTTCTGGGAAGGAGGAACAGGAGGTGGGCTGTCCCATCTGAGCACCCGGGAGACAATTGCCGCTGTTGCCACCTCACCACAGAAGGGCGGCGAGCGATCATAGTACAGATGGAGCCTTGTCTGCTTACAGCACGAGGGTGCAGCTTGTTCCGGGTATGGGGAAACCCCGGAGCTCCTGAACCGCACCCTGGCCTGAGAGAGGCAGCTCGGTGCCACAGGAAGAGGCTTGGAAACCAAAATGTCTGCCTCTTACTGCATGTGAGGACCCTTGAGGGGGACACGCAACCTCTCTGAGCCTCATTTTCCTCGTCTGTAAAATAAAGATAATAACTCTGCTCTTGTGGGGTGTGGATTAGTTTGCTAGGGCTGCTGTAACAAAGTACACAGACTGGTGGCTTAGCGAACAGAAATTTATGGTCCCACAGTTCTGGAAGCTGGAGGTCCAAAACCAAGGTGTTGTGAGGGTTGGTTCCACCTGACGGCCGTGAGGGCCTCTCTCCTTGGCTTGTAGATGGCCGCCTTCTCCCTGTGTCTCTTCACATGGTCTTCCCTCTGCGTGTGTTTTTGTACCCAAATGTCCTCTTTCTTTAAGAACACCAGTCATACTGGATTAGAACCCACCCTAACGAGCTCATCTTAACTAATTACCTCTGTGAAGACCCTATCTCCAAGTGAGGGCACGTTGTGAGCCAGGTACTAGGGGTAAGGACTTCAATTGGAATTTTGGGGGGACACAATTCAACCCATAACAGGGTGGCTGCGATGATGATAGGGGATCAGGGCCGAGGAAGCGTTCATAAGTGTACCCTCTTTCCCCTCCTGGAGGCAGAAGGAGCCTTCCTCTTGGGGCCTTTCTATTATCTTTGTCTTGCCAGGGCAGTAGAAACAACTCTAGGCAGACTGTTGTTGGGTGGTTCCCTGCCACATGCCGCTGATGCCACTGTACACTCCATGATGGACATGGGCCACAAGCTCAGCATAAAATGTCACAATGGCCCAGAAACCTGCTTCGGTGAATTCTTCCAGACCTTGTTTCCGTGTCCTCAGGCTTCAGGCCTTTTTGCATAACAAGCCATCTAGTGTGGCAACCAAAATCTCAGGCCTGGGGTCAGGCCAATCTGCATCCAATCTCCCACCTCTATTCCTCAGCAATGGCACTTTGCCAAGCCTCTTCACCTTGGGAGTCAAGAAAACGAATTGCATGCTTTGCTTCTGGAGTATAGTATGTTATTGAATCAAATCTAGCAAGTTTACATATATTCAATATCAGCATATACACCCCTGTTGTGCGGCACGTCCTCTCTCGGTCCCTGTCTTCCTGGCAGCTCATCCAGGCTCCGCTCCCTTTGTGTCCTGGTTCAATATGGACAACTGCTCTGCTCCATTTGCTTTCGTATCTTGTAAACAGGGAGAGAGTTCCTCAATCCAAGGAATGATGGGTAAAAAGAGCCACGTCTCTACTCTGAGACTAGTAGGTCTTCACGACATCCCCAATGAGCCTACCGTGCCCCTTGAGCCAAAGACCCAGCTTCTGCCCTGAGAGAGAGCAGCAGTGCAGGCAGGCTATGGGGCCAGACGCCAGCCTTGCCAGGCTCCCGGCTCCCCCATGCTGGGGCCGGTGAGCAGAGATGAGCTTCGAGGGGCCAAACCAGGAGGGAGTTCCTGCCCAAAGCAGCTCAGGGCAGGGGCAGACCAAGTCCAGGGGCACCACAGGGGCTGTAAGGGACCCTCCCACAGGAGACCTGTGACCTCTGAATGACACTGAGAGGACAGCACTCTGATATGACTAAGCTGGGGCTCCAGACTCCAGGGGGCTGGGCTGGGTGCCCCAGATGAGAGTGGACATTCCTGACATCAGTCAGGTAGGAAGAAGAGGATGCTGGGATAGGAAGTAGCTTGGAAGGCGGGCCTTAAAATGGTGAGGACTTGCCACCTTCCTCTCTGTGGGCCCCTCTTTGGGGACCTGAACCCTGAAGGCATGGCGGACGGGTGCCCGGTGCTGTGGGGTGGTGGCCTCCGCCCAGGTGGAGGCTGAGCCAGGCAGGGGACAGCCGTGGGCAGCCTTGAGAGTTCTGAGAGCAGTCATGTCAGTGGCAGTTGTCAGTTATTCTGTTTATGTCCCTTTGGTGCTTCCAAGACCCCCTATAAAACCTTGCTAAACAGTCCAGCCCATCTCAGCTGGTCTGGGGCCTGTGTTCAGAGTCAGGTCAGAGAGGTGAAGGACAGGCAGGGCCTTGTGACGCCAGGGGTGTGATGACACCAGGGAGACCCCGAGGGAAAGCAGAGCCTCAGAGGCAAGACTGCCACGGCCCTCCCATGGAGGAGAATGTCCCTACCTGCCTTCCATGGAGGCAACCATGCTGCCAACCATGGAGAATCAAGGTGAGAATTGAGGACACCCATGGGGCAGGCACAGCACCCAAATGACCAAATTCCTTCTCCATGGGTTTCCTGCCCAAAGACTGGTGTCCAGGATTGTGGGCTGCCTCTGGGTTGGGGCTGCGTCTGGGTTGGGGGTTCCTGAAAGAGCAGAAGGTGTCCTGGAAGAACACAGGGCCAAGAGAACCTGTCCTGGACAGCCCGAGTCCAGTCCAGGAACACCAAGGTTGGAGGGTCAGAGCAGGACCGGCAAGGGGCTTACAGAGTTTAGGGTTTAGAAATCTTCATCTGTGTCTTCAAACCCTTTGACCTCATTTCCTAGTACAGCACTGGGACCACCCAGGCTCTTTGCTGTCCTGTGAGCACAGGAAGCGGCCTGTGTCAGGGCCTTCACACCTGCCATACCTCTCCCTGGCACCCTCCTCCCACAGCTAGTCACTTCGTTCAGGTCTCTGCCCAAGAGTCACCTCAGAGGTGTCTCTGACTGCCCCTGGAAAATATGGTGTCCTGTCTATCCCCTGCTCTTTCTCTGACTTCACAGCACTAGCACCCCACAGTTATATTCTACAGGACGTTTGTTTGTTTATCTGATTATGGTCCCCAAAGCATGTAAGCCCCATGAAGGCAGGAGCAGTGTTTTGATCACGACTGACTCCCAAGGGCCTGGCACATGGCGGATACTCAATAGTATTCGTTGTGTAAATGATTAAAGGCGATAGATGTCAACTGCGCTGGTACTAGAGTCCCCAGACCGGCCTCTATGGAGTATCGGGCTGGCTAAGGGGGTGGGAAGGTGGCAGAGCCAATGTGGACGAGCTGCAGTTGTTTCTACCCGGCCCTGTCCACGCGGCCTCCCTCTCTCTGTTCCGTAGCTGTTTCCCCGGAGCTGACCAGCCTCTGCAGTTCTCCACCACGCGCCTTCACTGTCTTGCCCTCGCTCGTGCTTTCACCTCGTACAGTGTATTTTCCTCATTCTCTGCTTTCCAAAATCTTGCTCCTCTTCCAGGCCCAAACTATTCATTCTTCAAGGGTCAGCTTGAGGCTATTAAACCTTTCTGTAAAAACCTTTTTGTACCAGGTGAAACTAATATTCCTTTCCCTTCGAACCCAGAGTGCTTTCTTTCTACTTCAGCTAAAGCAGTTTTCACAGTCTTGGGTAATCAGGACGTAACAGGGCTCTTCCCTCCCTAGAAGATGGTGAGGTGCTTACAGGCACGAATGGAGGCTTGGTAAATCTAGGACTTTGCGTATAATTAGTGCTCAATTAATGCTTTCTTGATTGAATAAAACTGACATTATTCTGAGAATTGGCTGGGGAAAAGGAAATGAATTTAACTGTGCGCTGTGTGCTACACGCTGCTAATAACGCCATCACGTTGTTTCCCAAACCCCTTATTTTTAAAAAAGCAGAAATCTTGCAGGATGCATATTACCAACCGTGTTTTACGAATGAGGGTCAGAGAAGTTATGTGAGCTTCCCAGGATCACACAGCTAGTAGGAGGCAGAACCAGTGTTTAAAGTCAGACATATATTTAAAGATAAAATAGCTTATATTCAGTTAAATGGTTTATATTCAATTAAATTATTTTTATTCCTATAAATTCAGTATGGAATTCTAGATGATGACATAGCTGGATATAAACAGGCATGGATGTGTAAAGCTGATACTAACACACCCAAAGGTAAATAAAACGTGTGTCCTTTATCCACAAGGATGAGAATGATCCATATTGTCTTCTTTTTTGTGTGAGGAGACGCTGAACTCTGCAGACACCTGCCCCAGGTGAATCAAAACAATTTGCTACAATGAGGTCCCATAAACGGGTGATGTCTAATTAACATTTTTCTGGAGGCCAGAACTGCTAGTGTAGCTCACCCAGGGTGTGAAGTCAAGAGAGGCATTTACAGCAGCAATAACAGCTGATTGTAAGTATTTGCATGCCAATTACATTTATTCTAGGAAATCAGAAAAATTACCGAGTCCAGTAGCTATCACATTGGGCTCGTCAGCGGAAGCCACAGTTTAAAATTTATATTTTTAAAACCTCCATTGAAGCTAAGAATAGAAAAATAAGAGGGTTGCCCTGGAGTGGTATCTCAGGGCAAATTTAGCTCACTGAATTTAGCTTAGTCTCTGAAAACTAAAACTTTACAACAGTTTAAATCAAATTTTTAAAAAATCCATTAAAAAAAAAGCATCTTTCCACTGTTAAAAATATAGACTTGGGAAAATGCCATATGGAAAAAAATGAAATTGAAGCTCTAGTTTACATGACACAAAAATCAACTTTAAATGACTTAAGGGGTGGAGGAGGAAGGCAGGAGCGTGTTGGTTTTCATTATAAGCCTTTCATTACAACTATTTGACTGTTGTATTATTTTGATGAAAATATAATTAATTCTGAAAATATAAATAAATTTTTTAAGAGAGAGAGAGAGAGAAGCATCTTCCAAATAACGCACTCTGCTGTTTCACGGCACTGATCAGAAAGCGAAAATTGTCCTTTAAAGCATTTCCATCGACTCCTATACTAAATACTTCCAGAGGAAAACCTAATGCATTTTTAAACTTTCATGCTTTTTTCCACAAAAGTTGGTGACCAAAATGTATTACCTACAAACTTGAACAATGGAAAAACTTAAAAACCTAAGAAAGTATAAAAAGAGGGGCTGGATGGAGATACTTTTATACAATTACAGATATTTTTCCCTCAAAGAAAGTTTTCTTCTTTAAATGATAAAGGAGCAAATGCTTTCTTATTGAAAATCTAGAAAATACAGAAAAAATTTTAAAAGGAAAAGATTTGTGTCCTCTACTGCCAGACAATGGTGGCTGCCATGTTGGTGTGTTTCCTTTGTTTGATTTTTTTCTAAGCTTGGTTTCTATTGTTTCCATGTTTGCTGTCGTTTATCTGCCACTCATTTTATTCTAAACAGTGCAGATGACCTGGCAAACGGAGCTGATGGGGCCTGCAGGAGGCTGAGCTGCCATCCACGCTGCACTCACTGGTGAGTTATTTCTCATCTCTGGGCCAGAGGACGTTTACACAGGTGGGTTCTGAGAATCTGAGAAAAGCGACAAACACTCTGTCCACAAATCTGCACAGAGACCCACAACAGCTTGCACACCAGTTCAGAGCCCATGTCCAAACACCTTAGCCAGCCAGGAGCTTCGGGTTAAACACCCCTGACTAGGTGATTTTAAAGACCCCCTGGCTTTTACAACTCTGCCTTCTCAGAGGGGCTGGCACATGCCCTGTTTATTATTTAACCCCCTGTGGATTCTGAGTGAGAGGTGAGGAGGAGAGCCTTTCCAGCCTCTGCCTGCTCTCCCCACCCCAGACTGCTCTGTCATCTCTGTGAATCTTGCAATTAGGCTGTAGGAAAGGGGAGGTCACCAGGCTTTCTGCACATGATCCCAGGTCCACACGGCTGGGGACACTCACATTAAAACAGTCTATTTGAGTTGGGGTCAGGAGGAAAGGAGCCACCATTCAAGGCTTGAGGAAGTGTTTTGTTTTTTCTGCCCTGCAAAATGGTCCTGATTTATTACATGCCCTGGCATACATTCCATGCCGCCTGGGCGTGATGGCCACACCCAACCCCTGGCCACATGGGGTCCAATGACTTGATCTAAGAGTCGCCAACCTCCAAACCCTTTTAGCCATAAAATGCGGTAACTGTGGCACACCCCATCCCTTCCTGCAGGGACACAGCCAAGCCAGCCCTGGGCAGTGTGGATTGGGAAGGTGAGTCGGGGACAGGGGTGGCTGCTGACAGGCAGGCAGAGGGTCTAGTGGGGCAGCTGGGGGCCCAGGTGCCTTGGGAAGGACTTCTGATTGGGAGGCTGGAGGAGGGGGGAATGGGGTATAAAGAAATAAGGAAGCTTCCATTTACTAAGTACTTAACTGAACCCAGGAAATCTATTATTCGAGCTTTTCAATAAACACACGAGATAGGTATTGCTCAGCTATTTACCCAACAAATGTTATGGGTTGGAGGCTCTACACCAGACCCTGCAGAGATGGCAGCAGACAGACAGCAAGCCCCTGCTCCCACGGAGCTCCCCTTTGAAGGAGGAGCAGACAAGAAACAGTTGGACAAATAGGTCTATGAGATGATGGGTGAAAGTGCCCCCAAAGAAAAACTGAGCTACCTGAAGGGCTGGTGGGGCACAGAGTCAGGAGAGACCTGGGAGCCGTGTGGGTGTCTGGAAGTGTGCTCAGTGTGTCTGGGGGCCTGCAGGGAGGCCCTGGGAGGCTGTGGCAGAGTATTACAAGCCATGTTGGGCACTTTGGATGTTGTTCTGAGTAGGGGTTGAGATGGGGACAAGGTGGGTCTTTTAAGCAAAGGGTGACAAGGATCTGGCTTCCACTGTGAAAGCATCATTCCAGCCCCTGGGTGGAGAAGAGAGGGAGCAGGGGCGCAAATTATGACCCCTCGTTTACAGACAAAGACTCAGAGGCTCAGGAACATGCCTCAAAAATCTAATGGCACCCTGAGCGTCCCGAGGCTTTGAGTGACTTCCCTTCGCCTTTAGCATAGATCATGTATGTGCAGACAAGATCCTGCTTGGTCTGCCTCAGCCTGCCTCCCCAAGTTGTCTGGCCATCGCGTTACCTTTGGACTTCTCTCCAGACTCCTCAACAGGCCCGTGTTCAGGTACTTTCCTGGCCTTTGTGCCTTTGTCCTGATAGCTGCAGTGCCCTCTTCCCACTTGTTCATCTGGCCAAGTCCTAGTCATCTTTCGAATCCTTAGCCATCTTTTTCTCAAGAAAGCCACTCCTGTCCCCTGCAAACCAAGCCAGCTATGCTAGATACCTCTGGAGGGTCCCCCTCCACTTTGGTGGCATTCCTCCCCTTTGGGAGTCCCCGCTCTTTGTTAGTCTCCTTTCTGGGCTCTGGAATACCCATGGGCAGGTTGTCTTGTCGCTTGTTCACCCCTCAGCACTTAAGCCAGGCACATGCTCTGGCACAGGTCTGGACACTTGATAATCAACACTGTGAGCTGAATAGAGCACTGGCCCAAGATCACGTAGCTCATCAGTAGGAAGATCAGGGTTCAAACTTCTGCTTCCAACTTCCTTGTAGCCTCGGGACTTGAACTCAAGTCTTGGTTTATTTCATCCCAGCTCGTGATGGCTCATGAATGAGCCATTTCACTTTTCTGGGCCTTGATTTTGCAAAGATAAAAAGAGAAGGCCAGACGCAAGTGTCTTTCCAGAGTTACACGCCTTGCAGGTGCTGCCCAAGCTTGCCTGACCACAGGAATCCCCCAGGCCCCGAGTGCTTCCCCAGAATACTTATTCCTGGCCTCACTCCAACCTGTGAATCACAACTCCAGGACTGACTTGGGATCCTGGTTCCGTTTGTTCACGAGTTTCATCAAGAGCCCCAGGTGATTCATATCACCAACTAAGTTTGGAAACACAGTTCAAGGGGACTCCGGCTCAGAGGAGGTTCCCAAAAGAAAATGGTCAGGGAGGAGGTAAAAACATGATTGCAATGACTATTTCAAGTAACAGCAGTTTCTTCTCAAATGTCTCTGCTCTTTCATAAAAAGAAACTGCAACTGGAGCCGGCTATTTATTTACGTGAATTATTTTGGGGGCCTAATAACAGAAGGTTCCTGAATTTCCACTGAGAGTGTAGTTTCCTGGAGAACTCTAAATAGCACTGCCCTGACGAGCTCTGACCCAGTCTAAATGAAAGAACACTCAAAAGGAGAGCAAACAAAGGCAAGGAAACTCTCATTGGCCATGAAAGGAGAGGCAGAAGGCCAGAGAGGTTAACTAACGTATTGGAAGGTGCGCAGATGGTAGGTGGTAGTGATGGAACGAGACCCAGCTCTCTGCCTCTGTGGCTGGTATTTTTCCTTCTCAACAACAAGAGTGTGCCAGGGCAATGTGGGTTCTGCACAGAAAACTGTGATGCCCACACTTCAGAGCAAAAGATGCCCCATAAACATCATCTTGATGATGACTCCTCCAAGAGCAGAGCCTGGCACAGAGCAGACACTCAGTGCACAGGGGCTAACTGACTGACCAACCCTACCCTCTGATCGCCCTGATTGGGGAACAGGGCACTTTTCCGACTGTTTCATTCTCTGCCTTGTTGGAGAGAGTCTGTGGAACACCTAAGATAAGTTCCATAGTCAGACAGAAATACGTTTGATGAATAAAAAAATACAGTCATGTGCTGCATAACGATGTCTCAGTCAACGACAGACTACATATACAACGGTGGGCCTGTAAGATGAGTACCGTAGAGCCTAGGTGTATGGTAGGCTGTACCATCTAGGTTTGTGTAAGTACACTCTATGATGTTTGCACAAGGATGAAACTGCCTAGCAACATGTTTCTAGAATGTATCCCCATTGTTAACGGATATGTGACTGTATTCAATGCTGGATCAAGGGAGGCAGACTGATTCGCCCTCGGCTGTTTCTGTACCTCTCACAACCTCAGTTTCCTCATCTGGAAAATGGGGCTGATGTCTCCATCATCATGCTGTCGGTGAGGATTAGGTGAGATACTGCGTAGGAGCTGGCGCAGAACCAGTCAGCACTGGGTAAATGAAAGAACAGTCCAGTGCATGAGGGGAGGCAGTGGTTGATTCTGCCCTGGATTTGGAATTTGTCCTCCGTCCTCCCAGCCTCTCACTCTCTCTTGCAAGTGGCAGCAACTACAGCTGTACCGTTCCTGAATGCAGAGCCTGTGATTAGTGGGGAGAGTATGAGTCCAAACACACTGTAGTAATAAAGGCAGAAATGAATGACAAAGAAGCCCCCACAGAAACCCCCGTCTTCCATTGACTGTGATATGTTGGCATTTTATTAGTTATGAGGAAGTTTGGTTACCAGGAACAGAAAAACCTAAAATAACGGTAGCTTAAACCCTATAGAGGTTTATTTGTCACTCATGATCACAGCAGTGGAAGGAAGCCAGTGCGAGGCCAGAGTGGTACTGTACTGTTCCTTCCATGTTGTTGCTCAGCTGGGCCTGACTTCTATTTTCAAGGTCAACTCATGGCCCAAGGTAGCTGCTGGAGCTCCAGCCGTCAGTCCAAATTCTGTCCGGCAGGTAGGAGGAAGTGATGAAGAAGGAGGCACCCTCTCCCTTTGTGATGGTTAATTTTGTGTGTCAACTTGACTGGCCACAGGTGCCCAGATTAAACCTTGTTTCTGGGTGTGTCTGTGAGGATGTTTCCAGATGCGATTAGCATTGGATTCAGTGGACTCAGTAAAGTGGATGGCCCTCCCCAATGTGGTTGGGCATCATTCAGTCTGTTGAGGACCTGAATAGATCAAAAGGCGGAGGAAGGAGAAACTCTTCCTTTTTCCCGCCTCGTTGCTCGAGCTGGAACATCTCATTCCATCTTCCCTTGCCCTCGGACTGGGATGTACACCATGGGCTCCCTGGTTCTCAGGCCCTCACACTCAGACTGAAACACATCACTGACTTCCTTGGGGCTCCAGCTCGCAGATGGCAGGTGGTGGGCCTTCTCAGCCTCCGTAGTCACCTGCGCCAATTCCTAGTAGCAGATCTCTGTACACTAGATATCCTACTGGTTCTGTTCTCTGGAGAACTGTGGCATACACCCTCGAAGGACATTTCCCAGAGACTGCACACACCACTCCTGCTTAACTCTGCTTGACCAGAATGTAGTTAGACGGGCACTAAAGGCTGGGAAATGTAATCTTTACTGAGGAGGTCATGCATGCTGCTTAGTTCAAGGTTTCTGAGTAGAAGAGGAGGAATGGACATTGGTGGACAAGGAGCAGTCCTGGCCACATCCTTATTATCTGTGTGCTGCTTGAATACTAGCCAAGTTCAGGGCTTTTCTTAGGTTGTCTTTCAACGCTGAGTTGGGGTGAAGAATAGAATGCTTTTTTCTTAATCGAAAATCTTAATAGTAACCTAATATATGGAACTGACATCTGGGCAGTTGCTCTCCTTGAAATGGGGCTGGGGAGCCTAGCCCGCGCCCTGCGCCCACTCTAGGGCTCTGTGCATCACAGTTAGAAACCCACACTCTCGGACTGCAGGCCCTTGGAGAGAGGGCTTCTGGTAATGAAGGGTAAACAGGCTTTTATCAGTATTAGCTTGTAAGATACACATTCCTGTGTGCTCTTTGTTTTAGGGAGCAGAAATGGAGGCTCAGAGACAGCGAATCATTTGTACAAGGTCCTAGAGCCACACGCCCACATCTTTCCATGCTCCGGGCTGCCTCTCATTCCAGGATGAAGGGCTCAAGTCTGGGATTTTTCCAACATTCTATTTTTCCCTATCATGAGACGAAGGAGCAATTCCTGAGCTAAGCAATCTGGAACCCTCGGTGGCCATCTTCAGTGATCCTCTAGCTATAGTCTACTGAATCCTGTGCTTCTGCCACCAGCATCAGGAGCCCAGTGACGGGGAGTTTGTGGAAAGATGAGCTTGGGGGGAGAGCTGAGTGGGGCTGTGTGGGATGGGGAGGGCGTAACCCGGAAGCTCCACAGGTCCTGTGCTGGGGAACATTCTCCTCAGTGGCCATCAGAAGACAGGCTGCAGTGACCACACAGGGCACTCTGGAGGCAGATATAAGTGGGAGTTGTGCCGGCAGTGCCATGGCATGTCAAGGCAGGCCTCTGGGGCAAGAAACACCAGGTTTATTTGGGGTACGTCGGGTTTAGTGGGGAATCCCTCGGCCCAGCTCTCAGCGATGGGTGGGCCATAGTTTGAGAGCCACTGGGCCAGGCATTCTCTGGGAGTATTGTGGCTTTAACTTACTGTCTCCCGAGCAGGGGGTGCCGAGGAGCTGGGAGACCCAGGGGGAAGACGTCCCCACAGCAGGGGGCCCTTTGTGGATGAGAGTGGTTTGGCAACTTCCACAGCTTCCAGTCACTCTGAAGTCAGAGGCTCGGGGATTCTTTAACTGCTGTACATCCGGGAAACGGGAACAGCCAAGGCCGAGCTCAGCGTTGGCCCCGAGAGGAGTGAGGGCGTGCTTGATGTGTCTCCAGTCTTCCTTTCTTCTTCCTGCCTGAAAGGACGGAGGCATGTGAGTTCTGGGCAAAGCTGTGGTTTTGAGTCAGAAAGAACTGAGATTTAATCACTGTTCCCCACTGACCAACACTGGGACATGAGGGAAGCCAGCAGCCAGCATGCAGCAGACACTTAGTAAATACTGGCTGAATAATAACACATGTCAGGCCCTGTGCAGAGCTCTTTGTATGTATTAACTCATCGAATCCTCATAATCTTATGCCATATTAGGTGCTAATAGCAGCCACAATTTACAGACAAGGAAACTGAAGCACAGAGAAGTTAACTAACGCATCCCGGGGGTGTGGATGGTAAATAACAGGGAGTCTGCCTCCAGCACGCAGGCTTTGAACCCCTCTGATATGAAAGGCTGAATACGTGCAGTCTCTGGGAGTCTCAGTTTCCTGGTCTGTGGGTGGTCAGTGCGGATGGGGGCAGCTTGAGGTTAAGTCATTTGCAACGCTGGACAAATTGCACGTGCAGGCATGGCTGATGAAGTGGTGGGCACGTCCCTGGAAGGCCATGGCTGGAGGGTCCAGAGGCCCCCTGGAGAGAACTCAGCCTGGGAGCAGAGAGTGATGGCAGACAAGCTGGGCAGAGCAGCAAAACAACAGACATGGGTGGGAGTGGCGGTTCTGTGATCAGTGTGGTGTGATCACTGAGTCATTTTGTCCTGCCTAGTTCCCTGCGACCTTGCACCTGTATTCTCCAGAGAGGCGCAGTGGTGGGTAAAAACAAAATGAGCATTTGACCAAAGTGCCCTCAGGAGAAGGCTGGCCGGTACTAGTATGGCGTCCCTTTAACAGAGGGTGACATCAAGGAGAGAGGTGTTCTCTACGTCTCCAAATACCTTACAGAGTATAGAAAATCATCATCCGACCCAGGAAACCACAGTGATAGAGGTGAGGAGGGAGCTCCCAGCAGCTCAGCCTCGCTGAGAGCAGAAGGGGAGGAAATGGCCAATTCGCCAGCTGCTGACCAGACTCCTGCTCACAGGGGTGTCCCCAGACTGGTGGGGGAGGGGAGGAAAGAGCATACAGGGCGAGCCAAGGAGACACAGCCAGGATGCCAAGAGAGTTGTGAAATCTGTGCCAGTGAATTTTGAGAAAATTAACCCGTGTTAGTGCTTATATCCCTTTAGTAGAGAGAATCACTAGGAAGAAAGAGGTGCTCCCCAAGACTCTGAAGACCTCAAGGGCTGGCCCATGCTGGACAGAAGCGGAGTGAGAAGGAGGCAGAGAGTGCAAACCTGGGGTGAGTGGAGAAAGCAGCTGGGGGGCAGAACCCAGAGAAAAACAACGCTGAGGCGCGGCCCCTAAGAGGGGGCGCCAGCAGGAAATATTCATGAGCACCAACTGTGCCCTTTCGTAAAGCCCTCATAATACCTCGGTAAAACAAGCGTTGTTATTCCCACTTTGCTGATGGTAAAGCTGAGATTCTGAGAGGTCAGACAACCTGCCTGCTCACACAATACGCCACAGAAGCAGGCTTTGAACCTAAGACTGTTTGGCTCCAAAGCGCTTGTCCTGCCTCCTACACCAACTTCCCATTTTCCCCTGGAACTGACCCTGCAGAGAACATACTTCTCATACCACAAAGGGCTTCTAGAACCTGCTGCTGCAGGACGGTGCCTCCGAGAGTCACCATTGCTCACGATGTCTTTGAAGCCCACAGATATTTGATAAATATCTGTAGAAGAAGAGTGGGAGGAAGAAAGAGAGAAAAAAGAAGGAAAAGAAATTGGCACCTACTCTGTGCCAAGGCCTCTATATACGGTCACATTTCATTTTCTTTGTGGATTAATTTATACCTCCCTTTATTTCTGAAGCTCCTGGAGGCAGCCGTAAGCACTGTCAGGTCCATTTCCAGTGAGGAAACGTAGGTGCAGAGAGGTAAAGCGATGAGTCTAAAGGGGCTCAAGAACCCAGGGGAGGGTGCTTATAACTGGGTTCGACCATTCAATGCGTATTTATTGAGCTCCTACTCCGAGCCAGGCACAGTTCTAGGCTTGTGGGATATTTCAGTGCACAAAGCGGATAATGACCCCTGCCCTCGCAGAACTTACGGTTTGTGGGAATCTAAAATTCCAGTGATGTGTAACAGAGGAAAGGGCGGCAGGCCCTGACGCAGAATACGCAGGAAGTAGACCTCCCGAGGCTGCCATCTTGGGCTGAGCTCCATGTCATCCCCGTCTCCCGCTTCACTATCTGAAGCCGGAAGCAGGTGGCCTGCAGGACAGTGGAGGAGGTGGCACGGAGTCTCTTCCCTGGCTGCCTCCATAGGAGGTTTGGGGGTTTGAGCCCTTCTGATTAGAAGGGTAAGATCCGGATGCTGATGGAACAGTTCACAAGAGTTATGAATCTCTAGGAACATTCCTAGCTGTTTTGAGTTCCAAATTCTGGCCCAGGTTTGGGGAGGAGGCCATACTCCCCAGATCTATGCAGTCCCCCTGGAGCTCCATGTTTTGAGGGCTCTGGAAGAATCTGAAGATGGTGGTGGCGAGGATGTTGGTGTCTCATGTTGGGTTCTGTCAGCCCGGGCAGCCGAAGGGCTCCCTCAGGTGGTTTTTTGGGCTGTGGGTGTCAGAGCAGGAACGGATCATGTTGGGCTCTTAGTGGTGGGTGATGGCAGATGACAGACTGGGTATGAAGCACATCTTTGGGAACTCACAGAAACACCTCATAGGTACTTAAAGAGGCATCCAATTTCCTACTTAGATAGGTGGATGTGGGGTGGGGCATGGAGTCATTTTAATTGGGCCATAAGTGTAAATTAGACCTTATTTTGTAGACCCAGGATGCTGAGGACAGCAGACATTTGTCACATATAATAACTGTACTTTCCTTGCCAGCAATTGAGAGGAGAGAGACAACGAGGAGAAGTTGAATCTAATGGATTATTCCAAAGGCCAGAGCCCTTCAAAAGAAAAAGGCTGGAGTCCTTAATAGGACGCCAAGGCCCTCATGAACGAGCCCCTGAGCACCCACCCTGTGTAGCCTCCTGGCAGGCTCCCCTCTCCGCACACCTTCTCCTCCCCAGCCCTCTTCGGGGTGATCTTCCTAAACCTAGTATCACCCCAATACTCCTCCACTTTGCAACCTTTGACGGCTCCTGCATTGCCTCTAGATGGTCCCAATTCTTTAGCATGGAGTATGAGCTCCTTCACAACCTGGCGTCTTCCCTCCTACCACTCTAGATTCATCTCTTCTTATTCATCTTCTCCAATATTATGTTCCAGCCCCACGAGATCATTGACTGAATACGAATGCACCTGGGTATGCTGACTCCTCTGCTCACAGTGTCCTTCTCCTGTCCTCTATCTGGTGAAACTTCTCTTTCCAAAGAATTCGCTCAAGCACCATAGCCCCTGGGAAGCATTTGGGGATCCACCCGAGGGTGATCTGAGCATTCCTTCCCATCTTCATGCCCACACTTACTTTGTCATCTCCCTTTATTATGCACCTAGAATTCACGGTGACCTTTATTTGTTTCCCCCACTGGATGGTGACATTCTGGAGGTCTGAACTCGGTATTAATCATCTCTGTATGCTTAGAGATATTCGAGTACAGAGTGACATCCTAAAGAGACTTGTTTAGGGAACAAAGGGAAATGTGTGCATGGGCTCTGGTCTTGCCCAGTATTGCACAGAGTCACAGAAGGGCCAGCACGAAATTTAAGGGGGTGCCCCAAAAGCTCATTAATTAAGTTACATAATATTTTAATGAAAAATTTCTTTAAATCTATATAGATTTAAATCTATATATTACACGTAGTTTTAAATAAAAACTCCATGATGAACAAATCTCAAAATGCTCATAAAGATGGGATCTGATCCTGCACTTGCGTGACTCTCCTCTGTCACCAACTCCTAGTCTGGACCCTAAGCAATTTGCTCAGAGGAGGTGACTCCCAACAGCACACGCTGAGTGGCTGAGTTAGCACTGCCGTCATGAGACTGGAGAGGGGGCATGGTTTAGAAAGTGAAGAGAAGGTGAGGGAGATGGTAAAGGCGGTGCGTCTATCCATCAGGCGTCAATAGAAAGCAACCCCGGCTAACCTTAGTCAGAAAAGGAGCATACTGGAAGGGTATTGTATGGCTCCTGGACTTAGAAGGCTGAAGAACAGAATCAGAATCAAGGGCAGTGGGCACAACCTGGTTAGGACAGCCGCTGGCACCTGGTGCCACCCATGCCACCACCACTGTCACTCCTCTGATAGTCTGATTGGCCTTATTTATTGTATTATACACTCCAGGGTCAAAGTCCCAGGCAGGAGTAGCTAACTGGCCAGGCCTGGATAGGGCCATGCCGTGGGTGCATGACAGGTGAATAGGAGGATAATCTTCTGGCTTTTGTGGTGGAAGGCGCTGGGCTGTAACCCACTACTACTCCCCACAAAGGGGAGCTTGTCCCAGCTGGAAACAAGGTTGCATGTTGGACAACTCAACACTTGGCAAATATGTAATGTGGGTAAGGTTGATTTCTCTGTTGGGAGACTGCTTAGAGCCATTAGTTAAGATGGAGAACTCTGGAGAAGGAACAAACCTATTTTTTGGAAAACAGCAAAAGGAAAAATACTAAATTCGTTTCGTATTCAGATATGTACTCTGGTTCTATCACATGAGAAGTCCGGTTGGACACATTTGGCTTGTTTTCCATGGTGATGATAAGCTGTAGAGATGGTGTGACCCTCTTATACCTTCCAGCACAGTTCTCCCAAAGAGCTGCCTTCTTGGGGTGGGGTTGGGGGGCGTCAGAGCCGTCCTATAACCTGTCGCCACAGCGTCTTTACAATACCATTTTATCAAGCTTATCCAACCACCCACAGACCTGCAGGATGGGAGAGCGCAAGGCAGGAGTCTAAAGAAGGATCATGTCCTGACCTAAATACAATCAGAGGTGGAGAGGTCAGAGGGAGAGAGCGAGCTCTTACTGGAACCCTCCGTGTGCAGGCGCCATTCATAACTCACCTCATTTAATGCTCTCAAAATCCAGGAGTACTGCCAGTGTTCACTCTTCTTCACAGGTGTGGAAGCTGAGGCTCTCGGGGTTAGGTAACATGTCCAAGGTGACACATGGAGTCAAATCCAAAGCCAGGTTGGCCTATTCCGGAGTCCATGTTACCGTCTGGCCTGTAACAGAGAGGGAGTAACTTTACATCCATCGCTGGACCTTATTTATTAAACTTTTGAGGTATTTGATATTTCCCTTCCATAAGAACTAATGTGATAAAAATAGCCAAGACTAGACTGATGCCAGATCTCTCTCCTTGCTTGTTCACTCTGGTCTTTCACTGCACATTCAGCTCCGCCCCTGGGCCTCGACCTCAGCACACATCACACCTTCACTGCGGCTCGAGGACAGGCCCAGTGCCACCTTCCATTTCCAAACATTCCGGCCATTGACTTTTTTTTGTGCCTTTTTATAAAAGAAAATTTCAAACTGGTACAAAACAGAACTCCGGATACCTATTACCCAACTTCAATAATTTTACCGACTTAAATTCGCCTTGAGTGCATGCTCCCAATGTTCGTTAGTATTCCCTGCATCTCCAGGTCTCCTTACCAGGGGGTTTTTCCTTAGAATTCAACCTTAGTCTTACTTTCCTTGTCTCCTTTCCTTCAAATTAGGTACCTCTAAGAGCGACAAATCCTCTTTTTGTGTTTATGCGTTTTAGCACTTTGAGACAGGATGAAATGACTCTTGAAGTGTTTTGCAGGATGACAGGCATACGAATGTCTTCTTCTGCAAGTCTATACTTCTGCTTTTGTCCCAGTTAATCTCTGGAATCTTCTAACTTCGGCTCAGTTTTTCCAAGGCCTTGCTTCCCCAGGTTTCTGATCCTTGCTTTGTTGCATTCCAGCAGATCCAGGATTTTTTGTGGCTGTTCCTCTTACATCTTCTTTCTAAATTATTTTTTACCACTATCATTATTTGCCATTTAATAGTGTTTAATTGAGCAGCTGCAGCATATGGGGAGCCAGGTCCAAGCAGAGTTTCTTACTGAACGGGGTTGAAGTTACCTCCGTGTCCCTAGGTGCCAAGGACAGGGCCCACCTGGCACAGACCAGATGCTCCTGAAAAGCTCACTGAGAAAGTGTCTTTACTTCCAGTCCTAGGTCTAAAGGCCGCCGTCTGTATTCTCGGGGTGGGAGCTTCCAGCTGGGAGGCAGAAGTGAGATTTTGAAATGAATCATCCTTCTTGTAAGTACTCATTCATGTCTACTTTTCCTCCTGGACTATGTACTCCATGAGGGCAGAGACTGTCCACCGCTGTGTCCCCACCACCTAGCGCCATCCTGGCACATAACAGATGCTCAAAATATTTTTGTTTGATTTGCTTGGATAATACTTGTTTCCTAGGATTATCTCAAATATTAAATGAAATATTTAGAATAATGTTACCATGATAAACGGTAACTGTTATTCTTATTATGGAAATAATAGAGGACAGTCCAGTCCGTGAGCCTCAGTTTCCTTCTCTGGAAAGTGGGAGGAACGATGATTCCTTAGGAGGATTTAATTAACTAAGAGAAGTGTGAAAAGTACTTTGCTCCGTGCATAACAGTAGTAGATAGTCGGCAAATGGTAGGCACAGCACACAGACCGCCCCATGGAGGTACTTCGTGTATCTTTTAGCACTCTCTTGCTGTTACTACATTGTTTGTCTTCTTATGAGCACATAGGATCACTTTATTCTCCTTGTTTTCCTCTGAGATTTATTGAAGCTGTGTAACGTGCCAGGCGCTTTCTCATCAGGCCTTGGGAAATATCATTAATGGCCCTTGTATACTCTTTCTGAATGCTTCCAGGCTCAAACTTAGAAGTAAAACGTTGAGTTTCTCCAAGTACTGGGCTGTACTCAGAACAAGCACCCAGCACGGGAAGTTTGTGAATGGCCCAAGGGGGCATACAAGAAAGCAAGTTACGTTCCCAAAATAACTCACTGTGCAATTCTTCCAGGGCAAGCTGTCCCTGGGGCTGATGCACAATCAATGCAAGGGCCGACTCCCCAAGGTCACTAGGTAACGTGAAAGGCGCATGTGGCTTGGGGGCATGGATAGGCTTCAGTTCATAACCACCATCCTTAGCCTTTGCCCAAATTGATACCATGGACTCTCTTTTTAATGTATCTGATAAAATTCTGCTCAAGGTCAATAATTTCTCCTGTGAACACCTTTGGTTGTGACAATCTGGGAGAGGGGGTGCTACTTATATCTGGCGGGTAGAAGTCAGGGATGCTGTTGAACATCCTACAATGCACAGGACAGTCCCACCACAAAGGACTATCCAGCTCAAAATATTGAGACTGTTGAGTTAAAAAACCCTGATCTAGAATAATTTTCTCACTGCGTTTGTAGTTTTCTTCCTTCCATAGTGAAAACTGTCCTGGGAGTCTCCCTCAGATGTCACCCAGCTTATTGTAAGCGATTAGGGAGTCTTGTACTTCATCCCATCTCCAAGCAGTTTGTGCACATGTTCTCCGCCCAGCCAGCCTTCCTCGATGCTCCCTCATCTTTCTCGGAGACTCATTCCACCGACATTCGGAGGCTGGACGGAGAACCGCATTTTGTGAACATTGGAACCTGCTTCCCAGCCACTTTCCTTGATCTGTAAGAACCTCAAGCCCGTTAATTACAAAACAACAAATCATTCTGCGTTCTCAGCAGTCAAAAGGAGTTTACTGTAATCTAACTTTTAAAATATTTCCTTTTGTCTCCAGCAGTGCCTTGGAGCCCTGAGTCAAAGATGCCTCTGAATGGGATCCTTGTGGGGAGGAGACGGGAGGGAAGGTCGACAGGAGGCTTTGGTGTGAGGCTTGTGGTGACTCTGTCCCAGCAAGGCTGTTATCGCAATGTTAGGTCTATTCACAAGGCTCAGTCGTAACTCTGCATTTCACATTTCCAGCATTTATTCACGTTTTAATTAAAAAAAATAATTGATTTTTAAAATTTGCTATTTGCCTCCCTAGAGATCATAAGCTCCATTAGGCCTTCTAAATTATAATTTTCAAGGAGTTAAAAATATGAATCCCATGCAAATGTATAGTGACCACATGGCAAAGATTTTACTCAACTCATTCATTAATGACGGAACCAGAAAGATGTTATGACTGGTTCAAAGGATACTTTGAAGAACAGACATTTATATAGGCAATCGGGAATGCTGAAATGAATATTTGCTAATAGTTGCAAAACTTGTTCCTACCTATAGGGCAATGAAAGGTATGTTTGGGATCATCTTTTCTACCGGGTTGAAATGGAATTCTCTCTACTGGAGAACACTCATTTGCCCTGTTATCGTTTTTCTTTAATTTAACTTCTACCTTCACAGGATTGTAGTATAGCCTACTCCATAGAAATACAGTCAAAGACACACCTCCGTGGAATCTGATAATTCCCATCATGCCCTGCACTCCACTGAAAGGAAGGCCCGTCATCTCCTTTGCCCACTTCCAAGTCTTGGACAATTTCTTCTGCAGGGCAGGGGTCAGAATATGTCCAGTTCCTTCGGCCCTTCTGGCTTGGAGCCTTGCAAATCCTTGGGACATATTATGTAAATATTTGTGGAATGAACATTTAGCTCGTGCGTGCAATAGTCCTATACTCCTAATTTATGAAATTGGAAATAAAAAAAGGGTGGCGGGGTCAGGGGTGAGAGAGGGTTTCACAGAGAAATAGAAACGGCAGAAATAATAGCTGCCACTTATTGCCCATTGCGTGCCAGCTGTTGCATATATCATCTCATCTAATCTTCACAAAACCTCTATCTTGTAGGTGAGGAAAGTGAAGTTCAGAGAGGTTGAGTAACTTACTGAAGGGTGTCCAGTGAATGTGCTTATTAATTTGGTGGCTTTCATGTTTCATGTTCTCCCCTATAAGGGGTTAAGCTCTGGATGGCCATGTCTCCTCTCTTTTATTCTCTGCTGTATCTCTTTGCTCAGTCTGGCCCACAGAAGGTGCTCAATCAACACTGTTGAATACATGTATCTGTGAATGAATGAGAATGAATGAATGAGTGAGTGAATGAATGAATAAGCAGAGTTAGGACTCATTTCCAGATCTGGTCAACCTCCCATCCCATGCTTTCCCCACTATAACACAAAAAGTAGCTGTTCTTTTTTCACTCTCTGGTATAAGTAGCTGGATGGGACTATAATTTAACTCTTTAATTGCCCTGGCAAATGTGAAGAGTGTTTTAATTAGCAGAAAGTTTAGTGGGGTTAAAATAAATATCTGATTACAGCTGAGGTAGCAGATAAAGTATGAAGCAAAAGAGAATTTTGCAGAGGATTTTTTTTTTTATGAGGAAGATTAGTCCTGAGCTAACATCTGTTGCCAATCCTCCTCTTTTTGCTGAGGAAGACTGGCCCTGAGCTAACATCTGTGCCCATCTTCCTCTACTTTATATGTGAGACTCCTGCCACAGCATGGCTTGATAAGCAAAGTGTAGGTCCGTGCCTGGGATCCCAACTGGCGAACCCCGGGCTGCCGAAGCACGAACTTAACCGCTATGCCATCAGGCCAGCATGAGAATGCTTTTTTAAAAAGTCTCACAATGTGGGGCTAGCCCCGTGGCCGAGTGGTTAAGTTTGTGTGCCCCACTGCAGGCGGCCCAGTGTTTTGTTGGTTCAAATCCTGGGTGTGGACATGGCACTGCTCATCAAACCATGCTGAGGCAGCATCCCACATGCCACAACTAGAAGGACCCACAACGAAGAATATACAACTATGTACCGGGGGGCTTTGGGTAGAAAAAGGAAAAAATAAAATCTTTAAAAAAAAAAAGTCTCACAATGAGGGAAATATGTAAGGGGTAAATAAGAGGAAAGATAGCATTGGATAAAGTTGTTTTTTCATAAGTATGTTCTGGGTCAGAGTAACTGGAGTCTTTAGCTCCTGACCTATAGTAGATGCTGAGTAAATATTACTGACTGACTGACTAACGGACACCCAGTGAGTTCTTCCAGATGACGATGAGGCTAAGTGAAAATTAGTAGTTCTTCAGAGGAAAGTAATAATAGTAATTATTTTCAGAGGGTAAAACACTGCTTAGCATAGATGTAACTTTTGCTGTTGTACAAATTACAGGTTCCTGGGTGAACCTTTCATGGGATATGACAAAAAACTGACAACTATAGAATCAGAAATTGTGGAATTTTCCTGCCCACCTCCTTCTGCAATCTCTCAATAGCTCTTAGATGGAGGGAACCTCACTTTTCTTGAGAAAATGAGATAGAGTATTCTAATGCTTTATAATTCTCTGCCCTTCTACTGCCCTTGTTTTTTCCATATGATTACTAAAGGCAAATTTTAAAGCCCCATTTGAGTTAGTGCATGTTAAAAATGATGTCAGAGGGAAAGGCGTAGATGAAAGCCAGCCCTAGAGATGAGGCATTTATTTGAAATGGTTACCAGAAGACAGATCCAGCATATAAAATGTAAAACTACCACACACCTTCCCCTATTAAAGTGTGATGGCATTTTCCAACTTCTCCCCAGGTTTCATGTTAGGAATCCAAGCTCTGCGGCACTGGCCCTGGTCTGGCCCTGTCTCCCTCTTCCCTTCTCTTTGTCCAAACTGGATTGAAGTTTCCTTCCTCCGCCCTTGAATTAGTATGCAAAGGGCTTGATGAATGAGTTACAAATCTTACCTGAAGGTTCTCAAAGTACCAGAAGAATGTTTTCTTGGCTTTTGGTTATTAAACACCAGCAATGCTATTTTTGGTATCTAAGCCCAGAGGCAAGGGGGATAAAGCAGAATGAACAGGAAATCATGAGATAAAACATTTGTAGGAGAACCCTGGCTTGCATGAAGCCATTCCCTTCAAAACTGGTAGAATTTCTATTTAGAACAATCTCTCTGTCTCTGTCTCTCTTTCTTCTTCTCCCTCTCTCATTGGCTGTCTCTTACACAAATTTCAGTCTTAAGAAGGCAGGACTGTGGGTGTTGAGATGACACAACCTTGTTTTTCTACAGGGTCATATGCTGCCATGTTTGCTGTTCATATGAACACATTATTTTTTTTGGAACATAGTTATTCATGGTAGAAATTGTCAGGTTAACTAGAATAATATACTCACACACCTGTTTTGTTTTAGTCTTAGTGACTTGGAGGAAAATATCTAAAGTCCTTCATAAGGAACATCTTATCAAAGATTGAGGATTGTTGAATGACCCGTTGTATACTCTAACAATAAGTAATCTCAATTAACACTTCATTTCTAATACCACATAACCCTGATCACTTTCATTGAAACTTAAGTTTTTTATCCCAGTCCTGTTGTAATTTTTCCTTTGTTAAGATTCACTGTTTAACCCAGCTATCCAATAGACCTTTCTGCCATGATGGAGATGTCCTGTATCTACACAGTCCAAAATGGTAGTCTCTAGCCATTTTGGTGGCCATTGAGCACAGCTAGTGCACTGATGAAGAACGTGAAACCCAGGGGGTTACGTGACTTGCCAGGGGCCACAGTGACAGTTAGTGACAGAACCAGAGTGAATCTCCTGGCTCTTTCTAGAATCCTATGCTGCCTCATGTTTAGATTTCATTGGGGTGGGAAAAATGAGGAGCGATCTCAGAAAGGGAGACCTAATTTTTGCATCTAGTGACTGAGTGTGTGTCTGGGAATAACATTACTCCCTCTGGCCTTGCATATCACAGATGTTGTAGAAATTCAGTTGTACTAAATAGCAGGACTGCAGGATGAGGACTCCAAGCAGAAATGAATAGAACAAATCATTAGGTCCTGTCACTGTCTGCACTGTCTGCCTCAGGCTGCTCAGAACAGATCTTAACATTGTGTTGTCTGTTTATTATTTATTCACTCACTTAGTGAACACCTATGATGGTCCAGGTAGAGGAGGTGTTGCGGGGGCGGGGAGGGGGATAATGAAAATGGATAAAAACAGTTAAAGCATTCAGTGCCTACAGGAAAGACAGATGGCCATCCATTTCCATCCAAAGCTGGCGGGCACACAGCATGTCTCCCGGGAGCACAGGCCCAAGAGGATTTCAAGTGATCTTTCGGTGCACTGGGGTGTTAGGGCCATCATGGGCTCTGGAGGCCAGGTCACATTCAGGACTTCACTTGCAAGCTTTGTGACTTGGGCAAATTACTGAATATATCTCAGCCTTATCTTTTAGATGGAGCTAATGTCATCATCCCCCACTGCTCTTGTTGTTGCTAAGGTTACATAAAATACTGAGCTTAAAGCCCCTGGCAGGTGACTTATTCAGAGCGAACGCTCACGAAGTGTTAGCGCTCACCACTACCACTACTGGTGTCATTATTATTTTCATTATTAGGAATAAAAAATGAGCCCTATGAGGCATAATTATCTTCATCTTTCTGCTGAGGAAACTGAGGCTCAAGGAGATTAAGCAGCCAAAGTCACAGTGATAAAAAGGGGCAGGATCAAGGGGCTGGCCCTGTGGCCGAGTGGTTAAGTTCGCGAGCTCGCTGCAGGCGGCCCAGTGTTTCGTTGGTTCGAATCCTGGGCGCGGACATGGCACTGCTTATCGGGCCACGCTGAGGCGGCGTCCCACATACCGCAACTAGAGGAATCCACAACAAAGAATATACAACTATGTACCCGGGGCTTTGGGGAGAAAAAGGAAAAAATAAAATCTTTAAAAAAAAAAAGGGGCAGGATCAAAATTTGAGGCAGGTCAGAGCTGGCTGCTCTGGGGAGGAAGAACTCCCCCCTGGCCCCCGCCAGAGAGGTCTGTCCCGAGCATCAGGGCTGGGGCCTCTGGAGGGGTTCAGGCAGAGGCCCCTGAGCAGGAGGCTTTAGAGAGGGACGCCTCAGGTCTGTAGGAGCCTTGCAGGAGTCCCACCTAACCCTGCCATGCCTGTAGTCTAATTCTCAGAAGTTTCCTGCACTAGCGTTTGTTGTCCTGGAAATGTGCACATTCAAGACCAGTTTAAAGTTCAGATCAAACCAGCAATGCTCTTTCCAGCACCTGTTTTGTGCTAGATTCTGGGGTAAGTGAAAGAACTACTGAGTTAATGTTCCTGCCCATCATTCAATTGTCAGTCTGTCCTTCCTTCCATCCATCCATCTATCCATCCATATCACAAACATCAAATACCTACTGTGTGCTAGACACTGACTTGAAGGTGCTTTTCTTCCACACACCTTATTTTCCCACAGTATTCTCAATTCGGGAATAGGAAGTGGTGAGTGAGGCCTGAGGTGCTCATGGGTGGGTGCCGTTAGAAGGGGAAATGATTTCTTCTGGCAGAAGGTTTCCACCACTCAGCTTAGCAACGGGATCAAGACTGCGGGGTGAACGCAGCGGGGCGAAGGCAACTCACAACCTCGAGACTCACGTGAAAGGAGTAGTTAAAGCTCAGTGCGCTTGGTGCCCGAGAGGATGCCTGTATGCTCATACGGGAGCAATGACTGCTTTATGCCGTTTATGTAGCTCCAGCCACTAGCAGAGTGATTGGTACACATTAAGGAACCAAATGACTTGATTTTTGTTTTGATAAATTGAAAAGAGAAGTCTGTTGAGAGTGGCAATAGAGGCGTCTGAAGCCACCAGGGGGAGTCAACCGAGGCACGTCTGAGTTGGTACCACAGAGAGCAGGGGGAGTTTTTAGGTGGTCTAGCAAGTGGAGACTTTTTCTGGGTAAAAGAGGCGTGGGTGCTGAGAGAAGGGCGTGTCGGGTCAGCAGGGCTCCTCCGGCAGGAAATGGATGCAGTCCAGGCCCCGCGTTGGGTGCCCGGGGCAGCGTGGCGAGGCTGCCCTGCTGGTCCAATCGGGAGCGCGTCCAGACCTTCGGGCTTGGCTATCTTTAAAATACCGAGCCAGCCCCCACCAAGCACCTGGCCGCGCGCTCTGCTCTCCCGCTGCGGGTGAGTATGTTTAAGAAAGCACTGCCACCCCGGCAGTTCCATCCGCAAGTCGCTGCCGGGGAGCAGGGGAGGCCAAAACAGGTTCCCGCGGGCACCCTGGGCCTTGCTCGCGCGCCTCTAGGGCTGGCGCCTTTCCCGGCCCTCCGTGTCCTGAGGTCTGGCCGGCGCGCAGGGCAGGGGGCGGCCTCTCCGAAGCCATCCCGGTGGTCCCCGAATAAATCATTCATGAGCCGGCGCCTGCCGAGCCGGGCTGCGAGGGAAGGGGCGGCGGCAGCAGGGGCCGAGGCAGGAGCTGGACCCCAGCGCCCGGTGAGTAGCCGCGTCCTCACCCCGGAGCCCGGGAGGCGTCTGTGGATCCGGCGTGGGGCTGAGCGCACTCCCTTCCAGAAAGTTGGGAATGGGGAATGGAGGGGCTCGCTCTGCGCCCTTCTCCCCCGCGGCAGGTGATACAAGCCCGGAGAGCGGCGGGGAAGCCAGAGGGGCTGCAGGGCGGGCGAGGTGGTCCGGGCGCCCCGCCAGCGGGAGTTCCGGGCAGGGCGGGGACGCGCGCAAACTTTGCCGGCAGCCTGATGGCTGCGTGGTGGGTCTTCTTTCCATCCACTGGAGGGGAACCGGCGGCTGTGGCTCTCCAGGTTTCGAGGCGCGAACAGACGGTGGGAGGAGAGCGGTACCGGGACCCCAGAGGCCGCGGGCTCGCTCTCTGGGAGAGCGGCGGACCGAGGGGAGGTTCGTCAGGGGCTTGGGAACTGTTCTGCAGTGAGGGGAGTGCTGGGGGTGGCACCTGGGGCGCGGAGCACTGAGCCACTCCAGCGGGGTATGGAAAGGGGTCACCTTCCACTGGTTTGCAGAATGGAGTACGCGGCGCAACCAATCACAGCAGGAGGGGGGTCTGGGGGCGCAATGGGAGGCCGTCTCCCCGCGTCCATGGGGGAACGCACGCACCCCTGGCTTGACGCCTCCCCTTGCCCTCTTTGGGTGCACAGCGCGGGGACCTTCTGCGATTGCCGGATCGAGAACTGGGTGCTCGGGGCGCACCCCACCAGTACGGCGCCGGCCGGGACAACAAAGGGAAACACGGACAGAGGAAGTTTCGCGGTGCGGGAGAGTCGGGGCCCCGAGGTCAGTATCCCCGAAAGCCCGCGCCCAAAGGGGCAGGAGATCCGATCGGCGGGAAGACACCACTCCGAACCCCCTTCTCCCTGGAGGGCCCCGATCCCTGTCCACGCGGGCCGCGGCGGGGAACCGGCGCCGACACGCTGGGGCAGCCAAGTTTCTTGGGCGACCGCCTCCCCCCGGCGGCGGCGGATTCCTCGAGTCTCCCGGCTTCCCGCGCCCTCCCCGCCGCCCATTCTTTTGTGTCCCGCAGCCCGGGAGAGGCTCCCGCCGAGAAGGGAGCGAGGGCAGGAGGGGGTGGCCTGGCGGTGGGCTGGAGGGAAGGGCTGGAGGAAGCCTGCGCCCAGGCTTCCTGCAGCAACAGGTTGTGCCTGCAGCCCGAGGCAGCTCCTGACCTTTCTCCTGCCGCTGCTCGATAAAGCTTTCCCGGGTTCCTGAGGGCGGGGGCTGACCTTTGTTAAGATAAGCAGGTGTGTGATTAGGGTCCTTGAACGGCGCCCCGCCCCGACAGAGACCCACTGGAGACTCAAACAGCTGCTGGGGTGTTAGATTGAACCAAATGAAACTGCCACTTTTGTGGTTCGAAGACTTGAATATCGGCAGCTTCGTAAGATTCCGATTGTGAGAAGTTACTTCTTCTTTTTCTTTTCTCACTCATTTGTGAGTTTCCAATTTCAATATCCTCGGAGCAGTCCTGTCTGTCAGGTGAGCCCAGGGGCCACGGTGGAATTTAGAATACTGATGCTGCGGTGCACAGAGCCTTTATTGACTGCCAGCTCTGTGCCTATTTGATCTCTAACCCTCCAGCGCGATCGGAAACCCCATTTTACAGATGAGCAAAGGAAAGGATGGAGAATGCAAGCAACTGCTCGCTGTCACCGAGTTAATAAGTGGGACTAGGCCATCCCTGCCTGCCTCAAAGCCCGGAATGCTGTCTCTTCAGCAGTGCCTTTTTGTTTTGTTTTCGTCATGTGTCTCATAATTTTTTTATGAACTTCCTCATGATTTCCTTGCTGAACTATTTCTGTGCATCCTAGTGCAGTGAAGTTAATACGTGCATCAAAGGACAGGTTGAAAATAAGAAAACTTTAAACCAAATATTGTTTTGTTGGTACCATTTAAAATATGAAGGAAATAGGTTTTTCAGGGGCCCAGGAACTACCTCTGAGATTTGTTAAGAGTCAGGATGTTTTGTTGCAATGATAGAAGCCAGCTCTGGGTAATTTCAGCAGAAAGGGACTGGGTACTGGGTGGCTTGCAGAAGTGACAGGAAGGCTGGCTAGCCAGGCTCAGGAGCCCAAGGGAGCGGGACTCAGGACCTGTAACAGGACCCCTGGTTGGTGTATGGCCATAGCTGCCACCACGAGAGTCTGGATGTGGCTGCTGGCACTGTCGCCATCACTGCTAGAATGAATCAGAAATTGCCTCTGCTTGAGTGTCCTCCATGCGCAAGCCCAGAAGTAAGCATGTGATTGGCTCAGCTTGACTCACCCCCCAAGGCACAGTGTGGGCACCTGAGCTGGGCTCGCATGAGAGGCAGGGCTGCAGTCCACCAGACTCACAAAGGTAGCTCAGAAACTGGGCGGCTCCGTCGCACCCTTCTCCCCGCAAAAATAACCCAGATGACAAACATCTACTACAAAGGTCCCTTTAAAAGAAGTTCCATCAAAGGACGAGAAGAAATGAGGCTGGATGGTCACCATCTTTGCTTTTAAACCAATGTTGGTGGAAGTGCTATTCTCTGGATTCCAGGCTCAGAATCATGGGAGGTATTTGCTTAAAATTCACATCCTTGGGCCCCTGTCCCAGTTTGAAATAAGTGTATTTGGAGTGGAACCCAGGAATCTACACCCCATAAACCATAAAAATGGTGAGACGGCCTTATTGGTTAGTCTAGTGCCTGTGTAAAGAGAGAGCCCCTGAGGGAGCAATTTCCAAAGCCTGGAAAGCTGAGGGTCCCAGCAGAAGGTGTGGCCTCCAGAATAGTAGACATAAGTTCTGCCGTGAGTAAATCCAGGAGGAGACAGCCTGCTGCTTGTGTTGGAGGAAACAGCTACGGGCAACACCTCGCTTCCCGAGGCTGTGGGACTGCTGAGCGATGCTTGAGACAATTTTGAAATAGGCAATAATGACCATTTTGTGTTAGCCCTCCCTCTACGCCCCACCGTTTGAGTTCAGCAGTCCTTATGGAGTGCCTACTGTGTGCCAGGCTCTAGGGGTGCAGACATGAGTTAATCAGAGACCTCACACAGCAGCCAAGATAGATCAGTTCAATGTAATGTAAGGAAGGCGTCTGGGGGGATTTTGCCTCACTTCTGTTGGGTTTGGGAAGCTGAAGGTGCCTTTGGAAAGTGGTGTGAATTAGCCAGGTGGGTGGGTACTCAGCAACAGTGCTGGCTCTCAGACGTCAGTTGTCTTAAGAATCAGGCACCCCCCAAGGCAGGTGGTAATGCTCAGGAGAGTGTTAAAAATGCAGGTTAATGGGCCTCATCCCCAGGAATTAGGTCCAATAATCTGCATTTTAAGTAAAGACTCCATTTTATGCTGATGCACCTGTTGGTCCAGGAGGGCTTTCCTGGGTTTTATGCTGGCAGCTCTGCCAGCTCCTCTCAATTGCTCTTGCTGCTCAGCGGGGTTTCACAGGTGAGGACCCAGACCTCTCTTGGCACAGGCAGTTAAAACTGAGATGAAAAACTCCTTTATGAGTTGACTTTTATCAGTTGTCTAGTGTTTCATAAGTAGTGAGAATGTTTTCTTAAAATTTACTCTAAAATTTAAGAGGGACCTACACTTTGGAGCAAGATGTAAAGAAACGAGGACAAGCGGCTCCAGGTGCTAACTCGGTTGACGTTTCATCTCAGCAGCAGGGAGAAGCAGTGCTGCCTTTCATTTGGGATCTCCCTTCCCCGGCCTTCTCACTGAGGGAGTTGGGAAGTCTGTTTATCCAGCTCCCCCATGGGCCTCCTGCCGTTTCTCCCCTGCTGTGTTTCTCCCCGTCTCTGGCTGAAGCTGGTGGCATTACCAGGAAGTCAGCCTTTCTTAGCAGCTGAGCCTTTAATCCCTCCAGCTGCTGTCCTCTCTGCCTGTCCGTTAGCAGAAAACGAGATAAGATGTGAGTGTGGTGTGTGTGAGTGTGTGTAGGGGTCGTGTGCATGTATGTTGTGTGTATGTGTGGTGTGTCTGTGTTGCACGTCAGTGTGTGATGTGTATGTTCATGGCATGTGTTGCATGTGTGTGTAGTCTGTGTGATATATATGTACACAGCATGAGATAGTATGTGCTGTATCTGTGTGGGGGTGTGCTAGGGTGTGTAGTGTGTATATGTGTAGTGTGTGTCAGTGTGGGTGTATGTACATGTGTTGGTGTGTGTTGTATGTATGTGTGATGTGTGTATGTGTGTGTGGTATTTGTTAGCGTGTGTTGTGTGTGATGTGTGTGTGCATGCCTGCCTGCTTAAAGGAGAGCAGTCCTATCCTATGTGAATAACCGCACAATCTCTCCTTTCACATCGTCCGCCTACCCTGTGCAGCCATGGAGACTTCCAGTGAGTGGGCTTGCAGAAGCTAACTGGTTTTGCGTCTTTCTCATTTGTTCTCTCTGGAAATGGTAGGAAGACTGAGCAGAGCGGGCCTGTGTTTGAACGTGTGCAGTGGTGATTTCCTATAAGAACCAGAGCAAGGCTGGAGCACTTCAGAGCCTGAGGCCAGGGTGTGTGCAGCAGCAGCCACGCCTGGCAGGGAGATTGCCCTGGTGTATCTGTAGGGGAGATGGAGAGCCGACATGGAAGCCTGAGGTTAGCGAGGTTGACACTGGGAGCCACTGGGGATCTGAGCAGCCCATGATTTGATAAAGGGAGAGTTCAGGGTCATTCTGTTGGTAGCTCTGTGCAGAAGGGATTGGAGTGGGCCAGGCCCTAGAAGATGAGGCAATATCTAAGGGGATTAAATAGGAATTAACATCTTCATGCAAAGAGCTCATGCAGTCCCACCACTTGTCTGGGGCTCTCTTTGACTTGGTGGGATGTAGGTAGTGGGCCCTCTGGCCCCTTGTACAAGGTGTCACTTTCTTGATGGTGCCCCCTCTCCCATATCACAGTGTGTTTCAGGAGCACCCTGTCCTTCTTTTCAAAGTTCATAAGTGTGTATCTAATGTACAAGATGAAATCAGGATGTTCCTGATCCCAGAACAGAGAGGCGAGCAGAGCATCTTAGTTCCTCTGGTGGGTTCTGTTTTGAGTCACCCAGCGCCCTGCAGGGGCACAAGGAAAGTAGGCTCTTTGGCTTATTCAGTTATATATATAGCAGCACTTCCTGATCCCCGACTGTGTGTCCTGCCTTGTGTTCAGTTCTGGGGATAGAAATACCAGGAGGACAGGGTCCATCTTGGAGGTGCTCTCGGTCCCTTGCTCTCACTAGACGTTGGGTTAGTAGCTGCTCCTAGGATTTCTGTTTCTTTCTCCCTCTCCCCAGGGGTGGGCAGGAGTCTCCCTCTGCCCTACCTCTCATCACTGGGACCTCTAGCGACCAGGTGGTGACTTGGAGCTGAAGGTTTCCATCAGGATTACCTGGTGAGCATATTAGAAAGATAGACTCCGTTGTCACCGATCTTAAAGAGTTTAGTCCTTGTTGAGGCCATGCTGTTCTAGTTTGGGTTGGGGGTGAGTGAAGAGGGGGATGTTTGAGATAAGATCAGTGAGCAAAGAGTAGAAGAAAAGGCCGAGTAATATATATCTCCAGAGACAGGGGCAGCAACACAAACTTGGAGGAAAAATAAGCGTATAGTCTATTGCTGGGGGCCTCTGAGCCTCTAACCGGAGGCTGGCTGAAAGGAGGACTCTGTAGGAAGAGTGTCTTGCTCATTAGATCTTGGAATCTGAAGGCAAACCACTGGGTTTGAATTCTGGCCCCAGCCAGGACCTCGGGCAAGTCACCGAAATCCTCTCTGTATCACTTTCCTCATTTGTAAAATGGGATAATGCCTTACACGGGGTCCCACCTGTAAAGCACGTGGAACAGTGTCTAGAATATAGTAAGTGCTTAATAAATGCTAGTTTCTAAGACCACACAGCATTCTCTACACCTAAGGGTGTTCCCTCAACCCAGGAAGGATCTGCGCTCCGAGTCCGGCCTCTTGCGGAGGGACCTTCTAGCTGCCCTGCCCCCGCAGCTCTGAAGCAGGCTCTGTGTTTGCTTCCCACCTGCCGGATTAGGCCGAACGGCTTGCTCGAAAGCTCTGCAGCCTCCTTTCCGGGAAACTCCTGGGCAGGCAGGCTGCACGCGTGAGTGACGGTTGCCCCTTCTCTCCCTGCCAGGGATGCTGCGTCCTGAGCGACCAATCCGCCTGGAGAAAGCTCTTTGACGCCCTTTGCCGCATGCCAGCCCGGCCGGAAAACAGGACTCAGCAGACCCGTCCTCCCTGCGCCTCTTCTGCGCAGAAACACACGCTCCTGTCTTATCCAAGGCTTCCAGAACTTCTGCAGCGGGAGACCCCCAGTCCTACCTCATGTTTGGGGGATCCTGCTAGCTATGGCCCTTACACTTTGCTTCCTGCTGCTCCTGGGGCTGTGTGGGACTACCGTTTCAGAGGGGCTGCCATCACCCACAAAGAGCCCTGATGTTTTGGAGTTTGAATTGCCTGCAATGAACTATGAAACCAAAGACTCTTACGATGCTGGGCCCATTGGCGGTCTCTTTCAAATGGTGCGCGTCTTTCTCCACGTGGTGCAGCCGAATCCTTTCCCTGAAGGTAAGTGCGATTGTGGGAAAAGCCAGGATTTGTCTCCAAACACACGTGCACATGCACAATGTTGTTTGTTAATGACAATACAAGTAATATATGTTATATTCAGTATTTTAAAGTATGAGGTTCAAAGTGATTCAACTGCACAGCAACAGAAAATATTTAGACAGAAGTTAAGAAAACTTGTACCAGTTAAAGAGGTTGTGAGGAGTGTGATTGTAAGAAGTGAAATCAAGCTACGTTGCTGTGTTTTCCAATTTGTTATCCTCCTTCCATCCCGCCTTTTTTTTTTTTTTGGGTTAGAGCAATGAATTCTTCTCAAGTACACATGAAAGGTAATAATGAGGGTAAAAATGTAAATTCTTTTCATCAAATGAGAAGTTAATAATTACCTCTCATGGTTATGCTAGCATTTAAAAATTTAACTCTCTTCCACCACCACAAAATGCAGTTCTGACATTGCTTAGGGCGAGGGCAGGCCTGCCGCAGCCTGTGCACCTGAGTAACTGTTCGCCTGGGTTCTAAGAGTTTGAGTGAGAGGAAAGGACAGCCCGTTGTCGGAACTCTCATGGCGTCGTGCTATTATTCTTTCTACGAACTACTAGTTGGCTACTTCAGCCTTGTTACCATTGTTTACTCTTCTCATCTGTACTTTGAAATCCTCGGGGTGTGTGTTTTCAGGAACCGGATTATGAAAATTAAAATGTTCTGTGGCGAGTATCCACTGCTAGGGCTTGGCAGTCGAAAGTTTTACTGGCTTAATGTTAGATCTATCCTAAGCTTGTTCTGTAAACTACAAAGATTTGAGTACTCTCACTGATTACTAAAAATTATAAAATTTGTGGTAACTTTTATCATCTTTCTTAGCTGGTCAGCTGTTCATAAGAGGCTTATGTGTGTGTGTGTGTGTGTGTCTGTGTGTGAGTGTGTGTGTGTGTAAGAGAAACGGAGAGAATATATTTATTGAACGTGAGCACTTGTTTTATTATGGGCAGTTTATAGATTTTCATTAAAATACATTTATAGTGAATTTTTTTACATTTGTTTGTCTTAGATTAAGCAACTGAAACAAACAATTGGAAGTGTAGTTCTCAATTTTTGGTTAGTTTAAATTTCAATTCAATGAAATACATCACTCTGAGCCCTCTTGTCACTGCAGAGAGTCCTGAGCAAATACTGCGCACTGTTTATGTCATTGCTTAAAAGACTAAATTTGGAAATCCAAAGGACAGAGTAGAAAATAAGCTGTTTGTTTATTAATATTGAGTACAAATTCACTGTTCTCAATAGAAATACCTTCGTTTAGTTGTAGACATAAATTTTATTGAATAAACAAATACCTGCTAGTGTTTCTATTAGTGTTGGCTTCTTTTTTTAACATAAAAGGCATAGAATTTGGTTGTTTAATATGAATTTACGTGACTTCTTTAAAGCGATTGTGAAGTGTCCATGTGCCGTTCTAAGGCGTCGTGTGTAATTAGTTAATCCCGTAGTCTCTTTCCATATGTTGTCTGATTTTGCTTCCTCTAGATTTCAGAGGAAGGCATCGTCATACTTATTTTATGAGGGAAAGGGGTATTTTTAAAAGTCTTCATTCAAATGTTCAGGTTAAAGACGTCCTATTTCCAGTGCATTCTGAGGTGCTGAACTCCATCATCATTGGTCTAGAAGGAGGCGTCTGAAGAATTTAAATCCTAATGTAATCTGAGGGTGTTAGCTCTGCTTGTCCCTTGACCTTCGTTAATACTTGTTACTTCGGAGAAAGAAATTCCCGAAATTTTCAGCAGTATACCGGAGGAGACCAGCCCTACCCCTTAAACAACAATTGTTAAGTTGCTTAAGGAAGGTAATATTAAATTCAGCAGGTGAGGTCTTGGAGTGTTGGTTTTCTTCCACCATCTCATTATTTATGTTCTTTCTTCCAGTTACTAGATTTCGTAATATTCTCAAAGTGCCCATTAGGTACTTTGAACATAAAGGGCACATACACAAGACAATCACGGTTTTTCCATTTGGGGCCAGTGCATTTCATGAGCACCGAATCATAGGCAGATGTCTTCATAATTGCAGATGCGAAAAAAAAAAAGAGATAGATTTCTATTTATTATCTTAAATAAATGCATTAACTAAAACAGACGACTTCAGGACAAGTCCTCTGTGAAGTAACATCTTCACAGAAGATGGTACCTCATAGGGATGTTCTTTCATGTGAAAGAGGAGAAGTGTTTTGGGTGCAAAGTCTCAGTACAGGAGCGAAAGAGGAAGGGAGGGCCCCGGACCCTGGACTCCCTCTTTTCAGGCCATCCGACTTGGGAGTTTTCCACTTTTACACCCTTTGTCCGACCAAAATGGTAGACCAGATTTTGCATTTGGAACTGTCTAAAGAGAAGCCCATGCTGTATCCTTATAAGTAAAAGACGGAAAAGTCCTGGGGAGCTTCGGCTTGTGACAAAGGCCTACTTCCTGGACAGAAGGAAAGGTTAGCTTGGATTAGACTGGGTGGCTATGTGCCGTGGCAGAATGTGTTCTAGATCCTGGTGTGGGTATTTCACAAACACCTGCCCTGGTCTGAAGCTGCTGGAGCGATACAGGGTGCTGGGCCTGGGCTCACTAAGACGAGAGTGATGGCTTACATCTGGGAGGAGTCTTTTGTCCATTCCTTCAACTTAGAAAGGGCACTGAGGGCAGGATGACCAGGCAGAGTTGAGGAAAGGGTGTTTCAGGCAGAGGAAATGGCATGTCCGGGGACTGGAGGAGACAGTGGTTCATGGTGGACCCGTGAAGCGGGTAGTCCTGGAATAAAGCGGCCAAGGTTGGGGACCCAGAGCTGGAGGCCCCTGACTGTCAGGCCTGGGAGTTTTGCAGAGGGAAGGACGCTAAGGCAGCATGAGAGAGGTTTCATTCATTCGACAAGCGTTTATTGAAAGCCCCTGCATTCTGTGGGGCACCTTGCTGGGTGCTGTGAGCCAGGGTGGAAGTGGAGTTGGGTTTTGGGAAAAGAATCCGATAGCAGTTGGCAGAGTAGGTCACAGGGAGGTGGGGGTCCTGCAGTGGCCCAGAAGGAGGTAGTAACCACCTGACTTAGAACGAGGCAGAGGTGCTGGGGGAAACGGAGGAAATCTGTTTCATGGATTTCATTTCAAAGGACTTGGTTCAAATCCTCGCTCTTGCCTGTTACCTGCTAGGGGATCTTGGCCACGTTTGATTTTCAGAGCTTCTGTTCTCATAGATGTAATATGACTATAATCTTAACTCACTTGATAGCTTTTGTCTGTGAGGCTTAAATGGGGTGATGTTTGTAAAGCCTATATTTAAAACCATGCCTGCCAGGTACAGAGAAAAGTCCTCAATAAATGTGGCTGCTATTAATATTATTATTTGAGAGGAAGAATTGACCAAATTTGATGCCAACATTGGTATCAGGAGGGGATATAGGAAAAAGAAGGTGACTCCAGGAGGGATCATTAAAATGTCCTTGTTACTGCTCCCTCTGGAACATTCTACATGGAGTTGGCTCTTAAGAAGCACTTCCATTTCTTTTGAAGTTTAGTGGGCTGTGTCTCCTGGCAAGCACGGCCCCTCCCCCCCCCCCCCCGCCCCGTAGCAGAACTGGATGCAGAAGGCAGCGCTTGAGTGTAATGCTAGTTTACTGAGTGGTCTTCACTCCTCCACAAAATCTACATCTTAGGAGCTCTTGTCTTTCTCTGTTGCTTTGTTCTTTCCTGCTGCCCCCGGGATCTGCTGTGAGGCTTTCTTTGCTAAGTGCTAGCTCATTTGAGTCTCCCAACAACCCTGGTTGGTAAATGGTGGTGGTGGATGGTGGTCTTATTTTTATTTATGATACTCCCTTCTGCAGAGTGGAAAACTAAGTCAAAACGAGGTTGCATGTTGCTAGTCATGTTCACCCGACTAGCCAGTGGCAGATCGAGAAACCTCTGTTTCAGGACTAGTTGTTTCTCCTATATTCCACAGCTTACCTTGTGGGTACTTTATTTCCCTTTTATTTCACCAGAGTGCTTTTAAAATGACCGTGGGTTACTATGAAAAATAGTAATTTTTGCATTAAAAGTGTGAGCTGCAGAAGATTATCTGGTGTGGCTGGTGAGCAGTGCCTTTTTCAGTTTTATGGGTCTATGATAAATTTTGTATAAATCATGGCCCTGATCAGAGCCATTCTAATGGAGCAAGCAAAATAAGTCTCCTCTGCTTTTATTTTTACAGAAATTTTCTAAAATTATTCTCCACCGTGTTTTGGTATATTTTTAAATTAGATTTGAGGATGGTCGACCTATTTCTAAGGGCCTTTTAGGCTAATCTGATTTGCTCCTGGAAATGGGAGCCAATGGTGGGTGGGGGAGTGGGGTTGGGTCAGTGGCCGTGGAAAGAGGGAAGAGGGAAGCTTGGTTTCGGTGGAGTCCGATATGCCATGAGGATGTCATATGAAGTGGGAGCTCTCTCTGTTGCAGGTAACTGAGAGCTGTTAGCTAAGGGAATCAAAGCAGGAGCTACCATCAGGACTCCGGGTCATCTCATGGCACTCGGCGAGGGGTCAGCCACCAGGGACTAGATCTCACTCTCCAGACTCTGCCTCCCATGTTGGGTCCTCTCTGCATAGCCCCTTCATTCCTCCTCCTCCCTATCCCCCCTCTCTGGGTTCCTGCACCTCCATAGTCCTCAGAGTGGAGACCCAGATTGCCAACATTATAGTTTTCAGGCCAGACTCCTGGAGAGTGGCTGGGGGTGCTTTTTCTTTCAGTCCCAATTGCCAATTCCAGTCCCTCCTGGGCCAATCACCAACCATGGGCTCATTGAGTAACTATGGCCAGGGTCACACCTCGTGGGCCTGGTGCTGTGAGCTGTCACTGTCTTCATGACATCACAGACAGGGAGGTGCCTCCCAGGAAAGGGGTGGCTGGGGGACAGCCCAATAGGTGTGTCTATGCTGATATCCGCATGGAATCAGGATGTTGTATTATATCCAACACCTGCGTGTTCTTCCTTAATTCAGACAAAGCCAGCACTGTCTCCTTTAGATCATGTGACTCAGACTGGCAGTGGGCCTGGCCATAAATAAGGTCATGGAGGGAAAGCACTAATATCCGTTGGTCCTCCCTCCCCCATGTCACACATTGTACTAGGCAGTCTGCAGCTGTCATCTCTTCTCACCCTAACAATTAGAACAGCAAACAGCTCTTACGTGTCTGCTTTCAGGGATATGATCAACTCAACAACTCTGTGAGCTAGGTACTATTGTTTTCCTTTTACAGAAGAGGAAGCTGAGGCCTAGAGAGCTAAGGTGAACAGGGTCACACACTAGCCAGTGGCAGAGGCAGGGTTTGAATCCAGGAGGGCTGGCTTGAGAATCCAGGTTCATAGTTGCTACTTTTCTTCTTCTTTTTTTTTTTTTTTTGGTGAGGAAGATTGGCCCTGATCTAACATCTGTGCCAATCTTCCTCCATTTTGTATGTGGGACACCACCACAGCATAGCTTGATGAGTGGTGTAGGACCACGCAGGGGCTCCTAACCCGCGAACCCTGGGTCCCCAAAGCAAATCATGCTGAACTTAACCACCATGACATGGGGCCGGCCCCTGCATTTATTTTGCCGATGAAGAAAGTGAGACTCAGGGAGATTAAGGGACTGTTCCAAGGTCACACATAATGGCCATTTGCCCGAGCCAGGGTTTGACCCAGGGCTCTGTGATGCCCAGCTTCCAATGCTGCACCACCTTCCTCTGTGGGGGAGATCTGCTGTACAGAGTGAGTTTATATGTCCCCAGGGACTTGTGAGTGTGGGGCGGGATTGGGTGGGAGGTGACACGTCCACAGACTGTAGCGGGTATTCTTCTCATCCACGTATGTGTCTTCTGCTTCATAGTACAGCTTTTGCAGCTAAACTGAAAAGCTAGTCCTGTTGACTGTGTTCCCATAGCCATGTCTGCAAAGTCCTGCTGAAATGTGCTCCTGTTTCCCCATAAGTGACAAGTGAGCCGGGCTGTACGCTTTTGGGAAAGGTGTGCTAACGGTGGGAAGAGTCCCGCAAAAGCCACAGGAAGAAGAGCTTCCTGCTCTCCTGGTCTCCAGTGACGACGTCTTTCAGGAGAGCTTCAAAAACATGCAGGAAATGAGAGATTACGCGTGAACGTAAATAAAGACAGGCCACTCCAGCAGCTGCTGGGTGAAGCCAACGTGGTATTAAACATTGCTTGTCTATTGGGGTTGAACGGAAGGGAGGTCCTAAAATTTGTGCTTGGAGAAGCAGCTGTAGAGTGTGGTCTGTACAGGGCAGTGCTGGGTCAGAACCATCGAGGAGGATGGACATTCCCAGGAGAGATGGCCCCAGGCAGGCCTGCCACATACCCTCTGCTTGTCTGGGGTCTAGATTTGGAAATAAGCCCAACACTTGGGTGGTGGTGAGGAGCTCACATTCTGGAGCCACTGTCTGGGTTTGAATCCTGGCTGAGATGTTCACTAGCTCTGTGACCTTAGGCAAGTTACTTAAACTCTCTCTTGTTTCGTTTTCCCTCTGTAAAATGGAAGTGATAATACTAATAGTACTTTTTGGGTCATTGTAATATTTATGTAAACAATATTTATAAAGCAATTAGAATAGTATCTGATGTATACTAAATACTATATAAGTGTTTGTCAAATAAAATAGGAAAGTATAAAATCCATATGCGTTAAAAGCTTTTAAATTAATCTCGGGTTTTGGTGATCACAGGGACAAAAGAACAAGCGTTCATCTGACCCCCACTCTGTTGGTTTCCTAGGGCTGCCGTAACGAATCATCACAAATTAGGGGCCTTAAAACAACAGAAATTCACTCTCTCCCGGTTCTGGGGGCCAGAAGTCCACAGCGGACGGCGGGGCAGAGCCACGCTCCTCTGAAGGCTTCAGGGAAAGAGGCTGCCTGGCTGCTTCCAGCTTCTGGTGGCTCCAGGTGTGCTGATCTCTGGCTGCTTCACCTGGCCGCCCTCTGTGTCTCTGGCTCAAACCTCTTCCTGCCTTTTTCTCGTAAGGACACCTGCCATTGGATTTAGGGCCCACCCTACGTCCAGGATGATATCATCTCAAGATCCTTAACTTACTTACGTCTGCAAAGACCGTTTTTCCCAATAAGGTCACATTCACAGATTCTCGGGGTCAGGAATTGGACAAATCTTTTTGGGGGCCACCACTCAGCACTACACCTATCATACTAATGCAGTGCTCCCCGGCGACTCAGAGATATTCAATAATGTGCCCAAGGTCATATTTCTGGAAAACGACGGAACCAGATTCAAACCTGACTGACTCCAAGTGCTCACCTTTCAACCCTGTAAATGTGAACATGTAGTGAGCTCTCCCGGGTGCCGAGCCTGCTGTTGTTTGGCAGAGGATGGTGTTGACTGGAGTTCCCTGGTCTGGAAAAGCTGACGTTGAGTGAGGAGACCTGCACCTCCACAGTGGGCTGAGATGCAGGGCAGGCTGGTCCACGCTCGCTGTCAGGTGTGAATTCTGTGTCGAGGGCTGTCCGGGGAGGGATTAGCCACGATGCGGCCAGGAGAGAAGGCTTCCTGGAGGATGTAGCATCTGAATCAGCCGTGAGGGTGTGGAAGTGTTCCGGAAGCAGAGGAGAGCATTCCACTGGAGCATTCCAGGGGCACAAGTAGAGGCGTGAGTGATGCAAGTTGAGACAGGCGCTTAGAAGATATGGCCTGGAGAGCAGTGAGGCCAGAGCCCTGCATGTCTAGGAGGTTGTCAGGCCGTGAGCCTGGGGAGCAGCTTGTAGGCAGATGGAAGACAGGCTCTGGAATGTCATGCCAACACTTCTACATGGGGTTCTGTAGACAGTGAAGAGCCGGCTTCACTCAAGAAATCTGCAACCCTGAGCAAAGCTGCAGGAAGGAGGCCAGGGGGAGTATGCATTGTCCACTGAACCTGTTCCTGGAAATTCTCACGGACACTGGAGCACTAGTGGCCCAGCTCAGTGCTTCTCCAGGTGTGACCCTAAGACCAACAGCATCAGCATCACCTGAGAGCTTGTTAGAAATGCAGATTCTTAGGTCCCACCCCGTAGCTACTGAATCAGAATCTTTTTTAGTTTAAAAAATATTTAAACATGTTTTATGTTGAAGTGTAATATGCATACAGAAAAGTGCGCATAAGTCTACAGCTTGGTGACTTTTCACACACTGTGCAAGTCTGTGTAACTAGCCCCCAGATCAAGACAAAGGACAAGTCCCCGGAAGACCCCTCTCATGTTTCCTACTCACTGTCCCCAACTCATCCTGGGGGTAACCCCTCTCCTGGCTTTCAGTGGCACAGATTAGTTATGGTTTGTGGCACACGGGCTGCACTCTTCGGTTTCTGGCTTCTTCTGTTCAACATTTTACTCGTGAGATTCATCCTTGTTGTTGCAGGTAGCTGTAAATATTCATTCTCGTTGTGTTGAGTTCTATCACATGAATATACTGTAATCTATTTATCTATCCTACTGGACTGACGTTTGAGAGGTTTCAGTTGAGGCCTGTCTTGGTCAGCTTGGGCTGCTATAACAAAATGCCGTAGACTGTGTGGCTTAAACAGCAGACATTTATTTCTGACAGTTCTGGAGGCTGGAAGTCCAAGATCAAGGTGCAGGAGATTGCGTGTCTGGTGAGGGTCCTCTTCTTGGTTGGCAGACGGCTCTCATCTTGTATCCTCATGTGGAGGAGAGAGAGAGGGCTCTAGTCTCTTCCTCTTCCTGTAAGGGCACTAATCTCGTCATGAGGCGCCACTCTCACAGCCTCATCTGAACCTAATTACCTCCCAAAGGCCCCACCTCCAAATACCAGAATGCTGGTTTCAATAGATGAATTTAGGGCGCCACAAACATTCAGTCCATACAGGGCCTTTATGCACAGTACAGCTATGAAGATTTTTGTATGTGTCTTTTGGTGGCTTATGTACTCATTTCTGTTGAGTATATACCTAGGAGTGAGCTGCTGGGCCATGGGGTATACATTCTTTCACTTTTAGTAATATTACCAAACAATTTTCCAAAGTGAATATACCGATCAAATGTTTTTCTTTTTAATTTTTATTATGGAGAATTTCGGGTATGTACAACAGTAGAAGGGTCTGATGAGCCCTCATTTACCCATCACTCAAGCTTCAGCAACTTTCAGCTCATGACCAATCTTGTTCTGTTTACTTTGACCCACTCCTCCTACCATCTGTCTTTATTTTGAAGCAAATCGCAGTCTTGCTGTCACTGCATCTGTAAATATTTCAGTATGTGTCCCTAAAAATAAAGACATAATACTATTACACTGTGAAAAGTCAACAGTAGTTCTTCAGTATAGACAAATATTCAAGAAGTGTTCAGATTTCTTGATTGTCTTGTAAATGCAATTTTTAAAAAATTTGTTTGAATCGGGATCCTAATAATGCCCATACGTTGCAATTGGTTGATATATCTCCTTATATCTCTTTTTAATCTATACGATGCTCCTCTGTGTCTTTTTTGCCCCTTGCAATTTATTTGTTGAAGAACCTAGTTACTTTTCCTGTAGTATTTCCCGTAGGCTAAACTTTGCTGATTCCATTTTCACAGTGTTCTTTTCTATTTTTTATTTTTATTTATTTATTTATTTTTAAGGTTTCTTTTGAGGAAGATTAGCCCTGAGCTAACTGCTGCCAATCCTCCTCTTTTTGCGGAGGAAGCATGGCCCTGAGCTAACATCTGTGCCCATCTTCCTCTACTTTATATGTGGGACGCCTACCACAGCATGGCTTGCCAAGCGATGCCATGTCCACACCCGGGATCCGAACCGGCGAATCCCGGGCCGCCTAAGCGGAACATGCAAACTTAACCGATGCGCCACCAGGCTGGCCCCTTTCACAGTGTTCTTAACATGTCCCTCTGTCCTCTGCATTTTCTATAAACTAGTACTTATAAAGATCAGATAGAGGTTCATTTCTGAGGCAAAAGCAATTTATAGGTGGTATTATACATTGCATCAGGAGACAGATAATGTCTGGTTTTCTCTCGTTTTGTGATATTAGCAGCATTGATGATCACTGTCTAGACTCATTCATTCATAACGGTCCAATCCTGTTAAAATTGTTTGCAAATGTGCTCTCAAATATATTGGAACTCTTTAGAGAAAAATGGGATACTTTGCATATCCTGTAACTTGAATTTTTCACTTAACAGTATTTCATGGACATCTTTCCGTGTCTGTTCCTTTTAGGGTGTTGCCTAGAATGAAAAGGATTTTTAAGCAAGGCACTTAAAACATCCATTCACTAATCTTTTGATGTAGGTCCAAGACTGTAATTTTTTTTATTATGAGTTACTTGAAGTTTTGTGATTAGCATTTCTATAAACAGTACCCCAAATTCGTCCTCTATAATTTTTGGTTTCTTTGTTTTGACTTCTTTGAATTGGAGCATAACACTTGGAGTTCAGAGTTCTAGGTTTTTAGTTTGTTTTTTTCTCTCCTTACACTTTTACAGTTTATTCACGATCAGTAATTTCATCCAGTTGGCAGGGCTTTATTAAATCTTTATAGAACATTTGACTCAGTTTTCAACACTCATTCTTTTTATGTTCATATTTCCTCAGTTTGTATAATATGTTGTTACACGTTATTTGTATTATAAATAAAGAAGCAGAAAGAAGCTTGGCGGCAAACCAAGTGTTATGGATTGAATTGTTTCCCCCCTAGATTCACAAGTCCTAACTCCTAGTACCTGAGAATGTGACCTTATTTGGAGACAAGGTTGTTGCAAATGCAGTTAGTTAAGATGAGGTCAGACTGGAGTGGGGTGCGCCCCTATCCAACGTGATTAGTGTCCTTATAGGAAAATTTGGAGATAGATACAGACTCAGGGAGGACACCATGTGAAGACAGAGTTATGCTGCCACAAGCCAGTGAACTGCCCGAAGCGAGGAAAGCTCTAGAACAGATCTTGCCCTGGGGCCTTTAGAGAGAGCATGGCCCTGTCGACACCTTGATCCTGGACTTCCAGCCCCCGGAACTGTGAAACAATCAATGTCTGTTGTTGAAGGCACTCTATTTCTGGTATTTTGTTACAACAGCTCTAGCAAGCTAATCCATCTAGTAAGCAGAGAAGTGAGCTGGTGTTTGCAGAGGTCCACGGGTACCCAGCAGAGGTGGTCACTTCATGATGACGGACAGTGCACAGCCATGTTTTCTGAGAGAAGGGACTGCTGGCTGGGTGAGCTGGGCAGCTGGAAATTGGGGTTTAGCTTCCCGAGTGTCTACTGGACACGAATTCATACATCAGAGTCACATCATCCGTGCATTTAATTCATGAAGATTCAACTCTGTGTGCTGAAAAAGAAAAGAAGAGAGAGAATTTAAATAGTACAAGTGAGTCTTCCCGCTGCTCTACGGTTGCATTGTATAGCATTCACCTGAGAAGCCCCCACCTCCATCGATGCTTAAAAGAAAAACAGCCACTGCTTGTTTGAGATGAGAGATTTAGGGATTTTCACAGCTAATTCCTCTCTACCTGCCTTTCGTTCACTGCACTCCCTGCCTGGCACGAGGGCCTAACTCCCCGCGAGATCAGACGTCTGGTTCTGCTGCCTCCTGTCCTCCGCTCGCCTCCTGGCAAACTCCTGTTGTTTCTTTAAAACTTTCCTCGTGTGACACCTGTTCTGGAAATCTGGTCCCTCTCATCTCGTTTTGTTTGTACCATTTCTGTATCATTTACTCACTTTTAATATTGCATATTTAACACTACCTTTTAATAGTCTGCAGTCTTAGATTATAAACTTATTGGTGTCAGTGCCTGGCACATGGGAAATCCATCATAATCTCTTGCTTTTGTTTTGGTATTTTTGAACTTTTAAAAAGATTGTACTTTTTTCCTCCCACCAAATTTCTTTTTCTATTCACTCAACAAAGATTGAGTATTTGCCACGTGTACTTTTGTGAAATACTAATGTCATGATACCACTGAGGTATCATATAGTAAAACCCTTAGACTGCCGTGAGCCTTTCTAGAGTTTGCTGCTCTGCTTTTAAATTTTCTTCTAGAAATTCCCTTACTGTCAGGTTTTCAAATTTTTTCATTTTGTTTCTCTATTGTCAGCTCTTAACATAGCTCTGCTTTCTTCAAATCCTAATGCTTCACTTTATACAACCCTCTGGGCGAGTTGCAGTGGGTGGCTCCATTTTTCCTGTAGGAATCAAAGTGCATGGACTTTGTGATAGTTATTTATAGTTCAGAGACTTAAAACTTTATTTCCACGTTTACTCCTTTTTCACTTTCATGGGAAAACTCAAGTTTACAATTTTTTAGCTAGTAACATTCCCAAACTTAACAGTAATTACATATCTGTGAAAAGCCCGGGAGCAAGGAGCAACTGTGATGTGAGGAACATCATGTGTGATTCAGACGAAAGGTGACAGGGAGTCCTGAGAATGCCTGAACTGAGAAAGAATAAGTGTTGAATTAAATCCAAATCATCAAATGAGTCTGATTATATCCATTGCTTTCATCCTCAATATTTATTAAAATAATTTAAAACTAAATTTATCGTTAAATATAAAAGATATGTACATAAAAAGCAAATAACGTTTAAAGGTGGTGATTGCTAACAAGTTTTGTACGTCGTCATTCATTCATTCATTCAGTGGATGCTTAGTGAGTTCTTACCAGGTGCCAGGCTCTGTTCTAGGCTCTGGGGAATAAACATCCACAAAATGTTTTATACACACACATACATTTTTTTTCCAAAAGGCATTATTTGACATGATCTTCTGCCCCATGCTTTTAAAACTTAAAAACTAGACATCCATTTCATTTCTGTTTAATTTCACAAAATGCAGAGAAGCGCAGAGAAAAATTTCACAGAACGTTGGTAGTTTTCTCATCCTCTCAGAATGAGTATGTAGTCAGATTCTTTTAAATAAAAGAAAGAAAACCTTATCAACAAAATTGGAATCCCCATTACATGCCATCCTTGATCCTATTTCCCTCCTTTCCTTCTCCGCAACAGCTTGTATCCTCTTAATGCATGTCTTTGTGTGCTCACTGTATATCGGGAGTGTTATTTTGTGTGTGAGTATTGTTTTCTGTCTGCCTTTTTTAATTCACTGTTATGTTTTTGGTTTCTATCCATGTTGAAACCCATGAATTCTAATCCATTCGTTTGGGCTACCTTCTGATGTCCCATTGTATGAGAAAGCCACATTGTGTTTGTCCTGTTCCCTAGTGATGGTATTTCAGTCTTTCTCCTCATCTTTGTAGCTGCTGCATAGTGTTCCATTGATTAGATAATACATTTTTCTCTTAATGATGGTTATTTGGGTTTCCAGTGTATTGCTATTTTAAACTCTGCTACAAAGATCACCCTTGAATGTATAGCTTTGCATACTTGGGCAAGTAAAACCAATAGGAGGAATCTCTAGAAAAGGAATGACTGTGGCAAATGGCCTGTGCCTTTAGAATTCTGATTGATATTAACCAAATTGTTCTCTAATTTGTATACCAATTTGTACTCCCAGTGCTAGTACATGAAAATGCTTGTTTTTCTACACTTTTTCCAACCCTGGTTATTTCTGACTTTTTATCTTTACCAACTGATGTGTTAGGGAAAAAAAATCATGTTTTAATTTGTATATCTTTAATCACTAGTGAGTCATATCCTTTTATCTATTTTATATTTCTTTTTTCAAGGAACTTGTTCTTGTCTTTGCTCATTTTTCAAGTGAATTATTGGTATTTTCCACCTTGATATGTTCCAGGATCTCACCGAATTTTAAAAATACTTTATTTCCTGAATAAGTAACGTATTTACATTGCTCAAAATTTAAAAGTACAGGGGGCTGGCCCCGTGGATGAGTGATTGGGTTCACGTGCTCTGCTTTGGTGGCCCGGGGTTTCACTGGTTCGGATCCTGGGCACAGACCTGGCACCGCTCATCAAGCCATGCTGAGGTGGCGTCCCACGTAGGAGAACTAGAAGGACCTACAACTAGAATATGCAGCCATGTACTGGGGGGCTTTGGGGAGAAGAGGGAGGAAAATAACACAAGAAAGAAAAAAGAGGATTGGCAACAGATGTCAGCTCAGGTGCCAATCTTTAAAAAAAAAAAAAATTAAAAGTAGAAAAGGATATGCCATGTGAAGATTCTGTCCCATCCTTGATTCTCAGCCACCTAGCTGGCTTCTTTTCAGGCGACCATTATTACCGGGTTTTGTGTGTGTATTTGTGTGTCTGTGTCTTTTCAGACATATTTTCTACATATACAAGCAAATATGTGTGTTTGGTCTGTTTTCCACAAATGATAACATTTTGTATATATTATTTAGCACCTTGCTTTCTTTGTAAACATACAGCTTGGTCATTTTATATTAGTACATGAAGAGCTGCTTCTTTTTTTTTATTGCTGCAAAGTAGTTTGTTACTTATTAACTTGTTTCCACATTTTATTGTTATAAACACTGCTATAAATAACTGCAGTTATTTCACAATGTGTAAGTATACATGTAGATTAAATTTCTGGAAATAGAACTGCCAGGTCACTTTAGGATTTTGTGAATTTGCACTTTTAATCAACATTGCCTAATTGCACTCTAAAAAAAGTTGAACCCATTTCGTCCTACGTTCGCTGTGCAGAACAGTCTCACTGCATTTTGTCCAGCATCTTGTGAGGTGGACATCATCTCTATATTACATACATGGAAACAGAGGCTCCCAGAGAGGAAACCACTCAGCCCAGGGCTCCCAGCTTGTGAGTGCGCAGAGCGGGGATTTGCGCTCAGAGCTGTGTGATTTCCGAATGCTGCTCTTTTCATTATGCTCTTGGACTAGGCTATTGTACAGTACACGTTGGTGGGATCGAACTGTGTGCCTCATGGAAAATGCTTTGTAAGTTTTACTGCTGCCTAGAACTCTGGAAGGAAAACAAGTAGAATGACTTTAAACTTTTGATGTACAGCTTCAGTGTAGTTGTTACTCAGTGGGCGTAGACCACGTCCAAGCTGCCTTTTTAGATATTGTACTGCCTGTTTTCCTCTGCATCAGGAGGAGACTCCAGAATTAAGGGCTGGCCTTTCCTGGCTCTAATGTGCTTTTTAATTCTTTCCTTCTACATTTGGAAGTACCTTTTCAGTTAAAAATTTAGTTATTCCATTTTTATTCTTATTTCCTAGTAAATGCATTTAAGTCTATAAAATTCCCCCTGAGAACAGTGTTGGCTTTATCCTGTAGTTTATGAAATGTGGTCTTCTTGTTTTTAATTTCTAATAGTTTATAATTTCAGCTTTGATTTACTCTTTTCCCCAGTTTGACTAATGTCAATTGAGTGCATTTTAGCTTTTGGAAAAGGAATAAATGAGGAAGACCGAGCATGAGTTGTTATAGTCCATTTATTTAAAACTTTTCATGTCTTCACATGTGTACTCTGCACCCCACCAGGGCCCTGTCCTGAGCCGTGAGCTGTCTACCTAGAGTGGTGCGTAATGAGCGCTCCTCTCATGCATCTCCCCTCCTCGCTTTCCATATTGCACCATGAAAGGTGCTCCTCCGGCTACCGTTAGGATGTCGTTGAAGAAGTTGTTGATTATGTCTCAGAGTTTCCTTTTGGTGAGAGCACATGGGAAAAAACCTTCTTTCCAGTCTTGAGTTATTCCTAAACAATTGGCCTGAGCAATTCTAGGTGACTTCTGGGGAATTTTAGAAGAGAGGCTCACCCTTTAGCTACAGGTGCAGGATTCTCTTGTGTGGCCCTTGCTTCATACGTTCCTTTTCCACGAATGCCAAGTGCGTGTGGCATGCACCGTGGGGGAGGGCACCCGGGTTCAAAGGTCTCACCTGCAGCTTCAGAGCTCCATCCTGTGTCCCTGGGCTTGCTTCTCTTATTCCTTTCTTGTTATTCAGGTTATCTTAAAATACATATTCCTGGGATCCTAGGTAGACTAGGAATAAAAATTTAAAATCCTAAAGCCAAATTTTTATTGAGTGAGATTTAAAAAAAAGGCACTAAACAATTTGAAACTAGAGGAGAGAGTTGGAGGAGACCCCCAGGGCAGCAGCCTGGGTGAGAGAAGTGTCTTCAGCCTCGCGAGGAGAGTGGCGGCCAGTTTACAGAAAGCAGCTTGAGAAACAAGGCTTCTATTTAGTAATTCTCTGCGAAAGAAACTTCTTAGTGAACCCTGGGAGACAAAAGGTGGTGCCATAACTGTTTATTTGTGTACGACGTTTCTTAATATTTATTACCTCATGCAGGAATCTATAAGCTCCTGAGTTAGGATTTTAGAATAGTTTAATTTGATGGTACCACTGATTCAATAGGACGTGTTTATTAATTGGGATGAAGGTTCTCTTCCTGACTGGGAGTCAACAGCCTTGTATCTAGGGGGAGGAAGTTAGATATATGTTTTAATATCCTCTTGGAAACTGGCCAACCCAGAAACTCAGCCTAATGAGGCTTGGACAGCAGGCTTCTGGGAGGGCGATCGGTTGTGACAGGCCGCGTTATCTCAGCCAAGTCTACGGTGGTGTAAGATGACTGAGTCCTGGGGTGCTTGTGTTGCAAGGAATTGCATGTGTTTAAAGAGCCCTTCCAAATATAACTTGTGCAAGAGAAATGCAGCTGAGTAGAAATGAATATCTCCCTGAAATTCAAGTTAATAGCTGACTTCAGAAACAAGTGCTTCCCAAGTATTGCGTTGCAATAGCAGGGAGCAGGCCAGGCTTCCCTAAGGCTAATTTGCTCACAGGTAAATCCACATGTTCTACTGTGAGCATGTACGTCCCGTCTGTCCACTTTTCTGTGTCAGGACTGTCCTCTCCCGAGCTGACGCTGCCCAGCACCTGGACCATTGCACAGACCTCCTAACTTCCGTAGACAATGGGGAAGGGTGTACACAGCAACCTCCTAACGACCATAATAGTTACACCAGCTGGCCTCCCTGCTCCTCCTGGAACATGCCACACGATGTCTGGCCTTAGACCCTTAGCGTCTAACTGTTCCCTTTCCTTCGACCATTCTGCAGGGCTTGTTTCTCATGTCACTCAGGGCTTTGCCTGATGTCAAATGTCATCTCCTCAGAGAGATCATCTCTGGCCACACTGTCTGATTTAAGACCCCTGTCTCCACTCCTTACCTTGCTTCGTTTTTCTTTGTAGCACCTGTCTGGGTATTATCGAAATATTTGTTTGTCTTGCTTATTAAACTCTAAACATTTTGAGGGACAGGACTCTATATTGTTCACCTCTTCAATACTGTATCCTCAGTACCTAGAACGTAGCAAGTGCTCGTAAGTATTTGTTGTGTGCACAAGTGGATACACTCTTGTACGCCCCACCTGCCCCCTGTGCTGCAGTCACACTGGCCTCTGAGTTCCTGGAAACTCTCCAGGCTCCTTCCTGACACTGGTGCCTTTGCGCGTGCTGTGCCTTCCATGTCGGTGTTCTGCGTCCTCTTGGTGGGTGGCCCATGCCTTTGTGTCTGTCAAATCTCCGCCAGGTTTCCGCCTCAGATGGTGGCCTTCCCTGACAAAACAACAAGGTGCCTCCTCGTTTGTTCTTCTCCAAATCAGCACGCCCTGATTTCATTCTCAGTGAACGATGAACGCTGCTCATCTCCACTTTGTGAGCACTCACAGTCTTGTGTTATAAACATCTCTTGCCTTCCTGTCCCACCGTGATTCCCTTCTGGCAAAATCCCAAATCTGGTTGGACCACTTTCTGGTTACTCCATCTTCTCATCTCTGTATCAGAGCAACTGACTGCTCCTAGAGAAAATTGCAACCGTGCCTACTGGACTCACTTCAAATGTATATCCACAGATCTCCAAGGACGCTCACACTTCTGACAGTCCTGAACGCATTTCTCAGTAAATCCTCTTTCCCACTTCCTACTAGCCTGCTTTCTCTTCTCTTCTCAAATTTCTACCCTGAGTCCTTCTCCGCCAGCCAGTGACCTCATACTTCATGGAGAAGACGGATGGAATCACATGGAAACTGACTCATTCCTCCCTATTTTTATTTCCAATTTTTACTACAGTCATTCATGCATTTAGAATTTCTTTTCTTTGGGTAAAGTTGTTAGTCAAAGGATATGATCATTTTCAAAGTTTTTAAAAGAATTATCAACTTATCAGGAGGTCTGTAATGGTTTATGCCACCACCAGTACTGTGTTGGGCATTTTAAAAACTGAATTAATTGCAAGGGATTTAACACATCATTACTTTAATATGTATTTCTGATTATTAGTGAGGTTGATTGTTTTCCCATCTGTTTGTTTCCTTTTCGAGGAGTTTGTCTGTGAAATGCCTTTTAGCTAATTATGTAGCAGAGTCTTAGTCTTTTTCGTATTGAGTCCTTGACAGCAGCTCCTTATACAGAAACCCTTTGCCTGATCTGTTTACTGTGAATTGGCATTAAGCTATTTGGTTTTAGGGAATCTGTCATTTAAGGAAGATCATGTGGTCAGAAATAATCATCCAATTCCATACTTCTGTTTTACAGATGAGAACACTAAGGCCCAGTGGTAGGAAGTTTGCTCGGTTAAGACCATACAGCCCCATGAGAGCTGGTGGGCTTAGCGAGCAGGAAGCAGGACCAGGGGAGCCCTTGCTGGGAGGTTTCTCAGCACGCAGGGGAGCAGAGCCTCCTTTGTTGTTTGAAATCGGATTCCTGCAGCTTGGAGTATAGCAGGAGCTTTTGTTGAATGAATATGCTTTTGTCGACTAAGGAAGCGAACTGTTCAATCATTTTTTGTAGTGTCATTCATTGCAAACACAACAGACATACCTTTATTTATTTCCATTTTACAAGTAGTGTATGTTCATATAAAAAACACAGAAACAGATAATGAAAGGTCCGTTCTCCACCAGGAGATAAGCTCTGTTTACATTTTGGTCTATTTTCAGACTTTCTTTTCTAGATAAAGGTTTTTTTTTGCTGTTGTTGGTGGTGTTTTTATGTAGCTGAAATCACACTATATCCTAATACAGAATGTAAGCATAAAGGTACGACCTAGAAGAAAAACAGGAAGATAGATAGGTCATTGGTTTTGAACCATTTACCCACTGGTCTCTTGTGTATGTGGATTATCTAGAACTCACTGTGCTTGAGGGTTTAATGATTTTTTACTATGACAAATGAGACTTAAAAAAAAGTAGGTTCACACTTAAAAACCAGACTGAATTAAGAACTTAGAGCTATAGGGAAATCAGATTTTGTCTGATGTTTAATGTACCATTGGAACGACTGGGATTTTAAAGTTCAGCAATAATGGTGTTTTGGAATTGTGTTTTAGTTTGCAAGAAATCTGATTTCTCAATCCCACCCCCTTTGGGGTTTAATAAAGAAGCCAAAGTGAAAGACATGCAGGAACTTCTTAAAACAAAATGAAACTTCTTAAGAATAGCACCATGATTGTATTTCTAGTTTGTTTTTTCAAGGAAAATATTCTTGCCTGCAAGAATGTGAGTTTCTTAGATCTCATTTAGGTGTCTTCTTTGGGACATGCAACTTTTAACGAACAGGTGCATAGCCTTGGGTTAGGGATCACACGATACGCGTGGGAGAGAGAACGTTTCCTACTTTACGGAATGAACAGTCTCCAGTAGAGGAGACAAAATGTATTTACAGAGAATAAATAGTCCAGGGAGCATGTGAACCAGGGATCATTAAATGTCACACTGAGTGATGAGTCGTAAGTATTTAGCCATGAGGGAAGTTGGCTGTGGACCTCAAGTTTTAACTTTGAAGGACAGAAAGCGGGCTTTGATGGGTGGGAAAGTAGCATCAGCCAGCCTGAGGGGGGGTCATGAGTAAGGCGTGTTTTTTTTGGGGGGCCAGAGAAGAGCTCTGGCTGGATTGAAGGAGTCTCGTTTGGAGGGAGATAGAATTATAGCAGCTGCCTACTGATTGCTTAATACGGGCATCTTGTTCAGGGCTTTTCATGTATTATTTCCTAACCATGGGTATTATTACCTCCGTTTTACAGGTGAGAAAATTGAGGCCCAGGGACGTTAAATAGATCACCTGGGTCATACAACATTCGGTGTCAGATCTGGAATTGGAACTCAGGATCACCTGATTGAGCACTACCATTTAATGTTTCCCAACCAGGACGTTTTAAGAGTACAAGGAAACCTGGTAAAGATTAGGCCAGGATGGTAGGTGTGAACGAGGACTGTCTGGGCAAACCAAGATGTATGTTTGGTCACCTGGCTCCAAAGCCTGTGCTTGCTTTGATTTCAGTTGGAAGAATAGGGTCACATGGTGGATAGCTTTACAGGTAATTGATGGAGGCCGTGTAGAAGGAGTTATAGAATCACGAATGTGACAGCACTGTGTAGAATGGGATGGAGTAGAAGAGAGACGAGAGGCCAAAGGAATAAATAGTAGGTGACTTCATTAAAAGCAGGTTAGATGTGATGAAGATCTGAATTGGGTGATGGAGTGCAAGGAACGTAAGATTTCCTATAAGCCATTTATAATGACAAATTTCAAACCTACTCCAAACTGGAAAGAACAATACAATGAATCCCTATTGTGTTATTTGTCCAGATGAAATAATTATCTGATTTTACCATATTTGCTTCATCTATCCTCTTTTCTTTCTTTTTTCTTGATGTTTTTCTTTGCTAGAACATTTAAAGCAAACTCAGACATACCACCATTTCACCTTCCACTTCACTGTGCCTTTCTGAAGAACATGGACATTTCTCGCTATCCGCAATGTCATTACCACCCTACCAAAATTAGTAAGAACTCTAATTTTTTACTAGTAATTCTCATTGTTAAGTTTAATTTTCACATTATCCTAATTATCTTTTTACCGATTCCTTTCTTCCTTTGAATCAGAATCCCAACAAGCAAAGAAGAAACCATAAAACATTGTGGTTCTGCAAAACCGAATCCAAAAGTTTTGAGCATAATAAACAGGAAAATAGGTTCACTACCAACTGGGTATCAGAAATAGAGTTTGGAAACGGGAAAGTGATTATAGAGAAAGATGGGAAGAAATCCAGGAACTTTTTCCTTCCAAATTTTTATTTTGAGTAACTTCAAACCTTTAGAAATGTTGCAAGAATACTACAAATGACCACCTGTATATTCTTTACCTAGATTCATCAATCGTTAATATTTTGCTGCAGCACTAAGGACGTCAGCATCCGTCTCATAAATCATTCTCCCACATTACCGCATGCAAATATGGTGCTCAAGACACTTAACATCAGGATAACACTTTTATCTAATATGTAGTCCATATTTATACTTCTTACAATTTCCTATTAATGTGCTTTATGGTCTTTATTCCCTAGACCCAGTGTTCAGTCAAGAATCCTGCTTCACCTGTGTCGATTTAGTTTCCTTTAGAACAGTTCCATAGCCTTTTATTTTTGTTTTTATAACATACAAATATTTTGAAAGCCCTAAGCCATTTTTCCCCCAAAATCCCCTCAATTTTGAATTTATCTTGACTTCTTATGATTAGACTCAAATTAAATATTTTTTCAGGGCTACCCCACAAATGCTGTATTTGCTTACTGGATCATATCAGGAGATTATTGATGTTAATTTTTCTGCTATTGGTGAAATTATTTGATTATTTGGTTAAGATGGTGTCTTCCAGATTTTTCCATATCCTATCCTGTTCACCAATAATCACTTGCCTAGTGCTCTTAGCATCCGTAGATTATTCTTGCCTTAATAAGTCATCACTGTGGTGGTTGTAAAGTGGTAATGTTCTGGCATTTCTTTTCCATTTGTTAGTGGGCATTCTGCTGTGTGAGGAGCATTCTGGTGCCATGTTACAGGATTTGAGGAAACGCTCATAGTCCAGTATTTCCCGAGGACGCAGCGGTGATTTTGTGAGCGGTGATGTGGATTCTGTGGGAGTGCAGTGAATGTGTGCTTCTACATGCGGATGTGGAAACAATAGAGGAGGCGGTGCCGCGTGCTTCTTCAGTTGCTGAGCAGGCTTCCCGGCATTCTCAGTCGGGGCTCACCAGTGTGTGGGCTCAGTTATCGTAAAGTGTTCCCTGTCGTCTCCACACTGGCTGCAGGGTTTGTGACCCCATAGCTAATAAACAGGCATAGATATAGATCCAACAGAAATTGGTTTGTTTTGTGTTTAAATTGAAAGAAGATGGCCTTTGGGGATTTCACTCCCTCTTCATTTGGGGTTTTGTTTTCTGAAACGCAGGAAGTTTATGTAGGAAAGGCTCAAAGCAAATAAGCAGATGTCGTATTTGTATTGGGGTTTGGGAAGTTGTCTCCAACCGGGCTCCTGCTAATCCCAGTCTCATTCTGAGTTTCTAACTCTGTTCTCATCCCTGCCATGAGGAAAAACTAGAAGACTGTTAAATTCCACGCTCACTAAACAGGGTCAGGAGTTGGGTCCCAACTTTGTTCCCTTTCTCTAAAGTTCCTTCCTTTCACTTAATACATTTCTACTCCTCTTTGAAGACACAGCTCAAATATCACCTGCCCTGGTAAGTCTTCCCTTACTCCCAACGATGCCCCCAACCTAGCCCGCTGACGTTGAACCTGGTATGACCACATCTTCCCACACAACACACCTACTTCATTTTATTTACTTATCTGTCTTCCAAGTGACTGTGAGCCCATTACTAGCATGGCTTGTATCTTGTCATCTCTGTATCCTTAGCATCCTGTACAGAGTCTGGGCCATATTCATGCCTATTAAGTATTTTTGTGGGTGTAGTCTGACCATGTCATTATACGTATGAGAAAACTTAGGCCCCGACAGGGTAAGGGACTCACCGAATATAATGGAGCCGGTAAATGGGGAAACAGGACTAAGACCAAAGTCTCTCATCTCCCAGTCTTATCTGCTTACTTGCCTTTAAGGCATTTTGCCAGTATTTATCTTGGATTGAAAAGCCCAGAGATCTATCTTTTCATAAACTACCACTACACTTACCATCATCACCATCACCACCATCACCACCTCCACCACCACCACCCCCATCCCTACTTCCACCACCAGCACCATCACCACCATCACTACCTTCACTATCACCACGACCAGCACTATTACCACATCACTACCTTCACCATCATCACCACCACTACCACCACTATCACCACTATCACCACTACCACCATGATTTGGGGGCATTTATTTTGTGTGAGGTACTGTTCTAAGTGCTTATAATGTATTACTTGCGTTGCTTAGAAAATCTTGCGAGGTAGGTATTCTTACCTCATTTTATAGATGAAGAAATGGAAGCATAGAGGATTCAAGTCAATGGCCCAAGTCACTCTACCTGCCCACGGGCTGCATGGCTGAACCTGGAAATCAAATCCACACTGGGTTCTGTAGTGGAAAGAGCATGGGCTTCAGCATCGAAATGATCCTGAGTTTGAATTCCTGCTCCTCCATTATTCACTCATTGACCTCGTGCAACTGAGCCAAGCTTCCTGAGCCCCAGCTTCCTCATTTGGGAGTGGGAGTGAGACTGCTTCCCTTATAGCATTGCTGGGAGGATTCTCTGAGGTGGCCACCTTGCGTCGTTTATAATCTTCTTGGTAAGCTCACAAGCAGCAGTTGCTTTTTTTTCCATTTGACAGATGAAGAAATTGAGGCCCAGAGAGTTTCTGTAATTTGGCACATATTCAAACCACTCACATAGCTTCCAAGTACTAGAAGCAGAACTTGAAGCCAGTTCTGACTGATTCCAAATTGTGTGCTCTTCCTGCTCTGCCACCTGCCTAGAGTGCATAGCTTAGTGGGTGATCTGTGGTGCCCAGTTAATATTCTCTTCTCTTTCCCCTTCTTTTCCTCCGAAGTACCTTGAGAAGGTTAGAATGTCAGGGAGGGGAGTAAAATCCACAGGTTGGAGACCTGGCAGAGCAGGACAGGTTATTATAGTTCTCAGAGAATTGCCACTGGACTGATTTCTGATTAAAAAAAATTAAGATTAATTTAAAGAGAGAAGAGCCTTCTTATTCAATAAAATTATGACCAGTTGTTGGTTAAAGTTGACAAATCTGGAAAATCCTAAAAATTATACATGCTTTTCTTTCTTTCTTTCTTTCTTTTTTTTTTTTCTTAAAGATTGGCACCTGGGCTAACAACTGTAGCCTATCTTCCTTTTTTATTTTTTTCAAAGATTGGCACCTGGGCTAACAACTGTTGCCAATCTATTTTTTTTTTCTTCTTTATCTCCCCAAACCCCCCCTGTACACAGTTGTATATATCTTAGTTGCACGTCCTTCCAGTTGTGGGATGTGGGACACCACCTCAACGTGGCCTGACAAGCAGTGCCATGTCCGCACCCAGGATCTGAACCCTGGGCCGCCACAGCGGAGCATGCGAACTTAACCACTTGGCCACGGAGCCGGCCCCTTACATACTTTTCTTAAGCATTTTATTTTACCCTGGAGTATGAATGTAAATTTCCTCAACAATCTTCCTTTTTTTTTTTTTTTTTGAGGAAGATTAGCCCTGAGCTAACATCCACCACCAATCCTCTTTTTTTGCTGAGGAAGACTGGCCCTGAGCTAACATCTGTGCCCATCTTCCTCTACTTTATATGTGGGACCCCGACCACAGCATGGCTTGACAAGTAGTATGTAGGTCTGCACTGGGGATCCAAGCTGGTGACCCCTGGGCCGCTGAAGCAGAACATGCGAACTTAACTGCTGCACCACTGGGCCAGCCCCAGCAATCTTTTTTTTTTAAGTTTCTGTCTGTAAGTTCTCTAACATCTGGATTATCTCTGGATCTGATTCTCTCTTGACCATAGGTCATTTTTTTTCTTTCTTTTTTTATGTGTCTTGCAATTTTTTATTGAGTGCTGGACACTGTGTAGAACTGTAGAAACTGGGGTGACTAGTTTTTACACCTGGATGTGGACACACCTCCTCTCCTCTCAGGCTGTTAGTGTGGGAGGTTAAGGCCTTCTGGTTAGTGGTTGAGCTGGGTTGAGTCAGTTTGTTGCTGTCATCATGTACAATGTACTGCAGGCTTTAAATTCCTCCAGCCATAGACTGCTGTTACCTTGTGTGCAGTGTGGGCCTGGCATGCCAGAGTCTTACTCAGTGTTACTGCTCTACCCTTATCTTTTAATAGTCCCTACTCAGCCGTGTCACTGAGGGCCCCTCCCATGTTTTTGCGCCTTTCCTCATGGTGATGGTGCTTGTCACTTGGTGCCAGGCTCATCGGGGAGGGAGTGGGGAGTCTCTGTTATCCTGGTCCAGCCTCAGGCTTAGGCAGGCCCTGCACTGCTGAGCCTGGGGAGGGGGAGTAGGGCTTTCTCAATGTTCCTATATCTCCTCCCCATGGCCGCCAAACTCTTATCTGGAATCTGTGCTGGTTTTGGGAAGGAGCATGTTTTCTGCCCTGACCCCAGTGCTAGCATGTCTAAGAGTGGTTTCCTCCCCAGGAGCAGAAGGGTTTTACTTCCACCCTGTCCCCTAGCAGCAGTGGGCCTTTACCTGTGTCCTACCAGCAGGGGGCTTTCCAACCTCTTCCCCAGCGGCAGGTGCCTTTTGCTTTTACCTCCATCCTAGAAGTGGTGGAGTTTTGCCTTGGCCGTGGGGCTGACAGAGTTTGCTGCCCCACTTGCAGTGGCTTTAAGGCTTCTGCTTTGTCTGAGAGAACAGTTTAGGGAAGTAGACGGGGCTTCATGTCTGTCCCTCAGCTGCAGCGCATCACCTCCTGCATACCTATGCCACCAGAAGGACTTTCTCCAGTCACCTGCCCTGCCCCAGTCTCTCCCATGAGCACCCAGTAGAAGCTTGCAAGCCTGTGCCAACTCCTCATTGTTTCCGGGCCTTCCAGGTATTCCACACGGACACGCTAGTCCACACCTGGCCTTTAAGAACTTGTGAACATTTTCGGTGATTTCTTCTTACCTGTTTCCTGCTTCAAAGGGGAAACAGCTTGTGTCCCTTGTCTCTCCTCAGAGGGATGGCGTTCTTTGGAAATGATTGCTTTGCAGGCTCAGCTCTGTGGTGGGCCCCAGAGAAGCGACAATGTCATCTGTTATCTGGCTAGTTCGCCTTAGTGGGGGCGGGACACTGTTTTGCAGATTCCTCCGTCCTGATTCCCCACTGAACAATCTTAATGTTGGGTGAGTGTGAGTCTCCTGTAGGAATTTCCCCAGCAACACAGCTCTTACGATTTCCAGTTTGGGTTTTATGCAGGTGTCAAGAATTTGTGGTGCAAACTCAGTGGTGATTTTTTTTTCCAGATTTTTACTGATTTTCTCTCTGAGTTTTTAAAGTTGCCTCCCCTACACTGAATTCAACAGGTCTTTTTTTCTTTTTAAAACAACTCCTCTTTACTGAGTTTTAACAACATCCAACTTAGAATTTATATAAACAACGACTTTTGCTTTTTGTAGGCATGTTTTATCTGTTTACATAATTGTGCAATTGCATCAACAAGGACAACTCACGTAAAGCGGTTGGGACAAACTCTTGGAGGGCGTGCAGCTCAGCGGGCACGGGCAGAAGGGATGGGCACACAACCACAAGAAAACTGGTTCTGATGCATTATTAACAAAACACTAGAAGAGTATATTTTTCCTGGACCAAACACTTGATGGGACAAAACTGGGCTTTTCTAGATCTTGAATATTTACTTTTTTCTTTTCCAATGATGGTTTGTTGGTCAGCATTTAAATTTTTGCAGATTTCAGCCTCATTTCTTTCCAGGTTTTTTTTTTAAATGACAAATACTACTTGCTGAAATACTGTAAAAATGGTGCCAGGTCACATATCCAATGCAAGAGACTATAAAATCTGATTTACATTTACAGAAACTAGAATTTTTAATTTGATAGTGCTAAGAACTATGTCTTTTTTATGTTTTTTGGGGGGGAGGGGTAGAAGAGTATGTCAATAAAAGTACTTTTTAAAAAAAATTTTAAATATTCTTTTAAAATTCAAGTGAGCTCAAAGGATACACAGGAAAATGTCCCCCTTCACTCTGCTCCTAGCCCCTCTCTCTGTCCTTGGCTAGAGGGAGGCCTCTGTCAATAACTGAGTGGTTTGTCCCATGGCAGAACCAAGTGGGGTTTAGTTGATTCACAGTCTCTCAGGAGTGTGCGTGAGATCATGTGGTGCTCGGCGCAGATGGAAAAATGTGGCTCACGCTGCATTCCTTTCAAACATCCTCACGGCAGACCTTCCCCAGTGAACAGCAGAGACCAAGGCTGTAAATGGAATTACGCTTTCCAGGAATGTCTTAGGGGGAGAAGCGAACCAAAAACCTCAGACGCCGCAGATATTTTGGCTGAGTTCCCCCGGCCCCCTCCGCTGCCCATCCACCAATGGTGGCAAAACAGCTGCCCAGCCTGTCCCAGGTCCAGGGGCCCCTTTTCAGCCCCGTGCCATCATTTGGGAAGCCACTGGGCCCTGGGCCCTTATCGGACATGCAGCTTTGTCGAGGACTCTCAGCTCCAGGAGACCTCAGAAGTCTCCCTTTGTCTGTGCATCCTGAGCGCCGCCGTCCCCTAACGGAATTCCAAATAATGAAGGGCGGGCGGACCTGCCCAGTAACGGGCTGGCTGCATGCTGCGTGAAGACAGAATACAATCCCACTGCACCAATCGGTGTGGACACACGGCTGGGAGAAAGCTGGCCCCAGGTATTTTCACAAGAGCTGCTTCCTGCGCAGTGTTTTTTCCCAGCGCCTTTCTTGGAGAGCCAGTTAGTGCCATCGTTAATTCTAGTATAAGCTGCCATGTGTCAGTCCCTCAGGGAGAAGCTGCTCCAGTCAATTAAAGGAGAACTGCACAGTTACATGTGGACAGCGGTAAGGAAGGATAAAAGCACACCAAAGGTGCCTGGATTGTATTTTAAATAAAGGAAAGGGGGCTCACCCTCCAGAATACTTGATATATACTTGGAGGCTGGGGCAATACATTTGGTAAGTTCTAACAAACCTGGCTTGGCATCTAAGTGTCTGAAGTGTCAGTCAAGCCCTTTATTAAAAACCGAAGCAAAGAGTTGGGTCCTGTTGATGGAGGGTTTGACCAGTATGATGAAGTGCTCCCAGGAACTGGAATGCATGTCCCTCAAGTACTGAATTCAGACAGGTTCGTCACAGCCACTCCAGCAGGAAACACGCTTAACTCCAGGAATTTGGTGAACTCCAGGCCCTGAGGCAGTTGCATTGTTTGGGTCCCCAAATTGCTTCTTTGGCCTCAGCCTCACCCACTCCAGCCACAGGGAAGTGTGAGCCAAGGAGAGGGTAGGTGGTGTTCATCCCAATGTCAAAGGACAGTGAGCATATTTAATCAAATTGGGCTGCTGGAAGATGGGCTTGCTAAGTACATTCTTCAAAGAAGTGACACTTAACCTTGCAAGTGACAAACTAACTTAGAGTTTTGTCATTTTCCATGGAAATCTTTTCAAAAGGCATTTACTTGCCTGTCTTTTAGTTCGGTGCACAGCAAATTTGGGGGCGGTTAAGGGCCATCATTCAAGATCAGTGGTCCTCAGAGCCTATGTGTGGTCCCCGGCCCGTGCACGAACCAGGCCCTGATTGCAGCCCTTTGTTTGGGAGGGGGCTCAGGTTGTCAGGAGTTCCCATTAATGATGGTGAGTCTACTTGCTCTGTTACAGGGCTGCTCAGGTGTGTTCTGTCCCAACACACCTACAGGGGGTCACCATTGCATAGGTAACATGGCTGGCTTGGGCAGGGTCATGGTTAGCCTTCTGTTCCAGGCTGTTGTACCCAGTGATTTAATGAAACACTAATCTAGGTGTTGCCGTGAAAGTATTTTGTAAACGTGGTTAACACATACAATAAGTTGACTCTAAGTGAAGGAAATTACCCTCAATAATGTCGGTCGGCCTCATCTAGTCGGTTGAAAGGTCTTAAAAGCAACTGAGAATTCCACAGGAAGAAGAAATTCTGCTTTAAGACTGTAACATCAACTCCTGTCTGAATTTCCAGCCTTCCCTAAAGATCTCAAACTGTCTAGCCCCCACAATTCCTTAAAATCAATCAATCTCTCTCTCTCCTCCCCCCTCCCACCCCCCATCTCTTATTGGTTCTGTTTCTTTGGAGAACCCTGACTGACAGGCAGTATTCCCAATATTTGGAGATTAGGATGGGGAGGAGTGTGTAGTTGGAGACAAGCCTAGCCCTCTCCCCATTCTAGTCACTGAAGAATCAAATAAGCCCATATCTCGAGGCAGAGTCTATGATCGCTGAGTGCTTTCTCTGAAGTAGCTACACCATGTGTAGATGCTGTGACTTTGTGAGCCGATGACACCATTTTCATCTACACTAAGCTTGTGGTTTGGAGATGGAATGGTGGGCACAAGTCTACCTGTAAATAAGCGAGGAGCCTTCTTCATCATAGCTGCTGTCTTAGCTCACCTCCATTTCAGCCAGTGGACTCACTCAGAAATGGACCTTGGCTTCACATCAAATGATGGGAATTTATATGTCTTGAATTAAGATAAAATGTCTAGGGCATGATTCCCTACTTTTTCTTTTTCCTAACCCATCAATTATCAGAACTGGTCATATGCACTATGCTGATTTAATATAAATTTAGACATTTTCATGCAGTGAGTTGGCTCCTTAAACATTTTTTCTTGATAAAAGGTAAACTGAGTCAAGCTATCCAAATAACCAGACATTTCTGAATTTGTTTGAATTAATGGGATATTTTCCTGTCAAGAGAAGAAAAAAATTTTCGTTTTAGAAATCTGAATCAGGAATTTCTAAAGCATAAAAACAGACCCCAGAAAGCCAAGGCTGATGAGGGAAGACAAGACTCCACTCCGGTGAGTTACGTCTGTCTGTCCTCTAAGATCCATTCCATATGGAAGCTCTGGAGAAAGTGGTCAGGGCCACAGGCAAACCACAGAAATGTTTGTGTTTTCACCAACTAACTTTGCATCTTGATTTAAATCTGCATTCTTTTCTGGAAAGAGCAGCCTAGACCTGGAAGGTGATGCTCCCAACTCATCTTATCTTACTGGCCATTCTGTGCACGGAACTCTTGGAGATGGTACCAAGATTTTAAGCTGATTTAGTCTTAACCCCTATCTGATGCACTTTTCCCAGGATAACAGTGTTACCTGAGAGTATGTTCCTTAAATGTTTTGGCAGTAGAGGCATGTTTGAATCTGTGATTTAAACTGGTTATGGACATGTGTTTTGTAGATTAGAAAAATTCAGTTGGTGGTAAAGCTTTTGAAAGGCTTATTGATATATGAGTCAGGCTTGCGGATGATGACCCAAGCTTTGTAGACCCAAGATGAGAAGCAGACAGGAAGAGTATTTCATCTGAGCTATACTGCATTGCATTTTTAGTGATTTTTCTGGGTTCACATGCCTTTTCGTGCATTCTCTTTTATGGATACAGAAATTTCAATCTTGTAATGACGATGTCTTTTAAAATCTTGGTTTACGTAGTGCCAGCCTATTGGCTTCACCAAGTCTCAGTCTGCTGTGTTACGTGTATATGTACCCTCTCCTGAGAAAAATGAGTTAATTTTTATTTGGTCTAAGCAGGCAGGGTAGGCTGCAGGTAGAGGATGCATGCAGCAGGAAAGTGTCGAGGGCCTTAATGGGCTAAGGCTTCCTTAGTTAGGGTAAGTGACACCATTTGCTGTAACAAACAAGACCAAATTTCAGTGAAAAATGCTTCTCTCTCAGGCTCAGTCCAATGTAGAAGTGATGGAGTGGAGGGGCGTGGGGACTCTGGCTCACTCTACCTAATGGTTCCACCATCCCCTTGGGCTTCAGATTTCTCCACTGGATCCTCCAAATTTAGCTGGGAGATGGGTAAAGAGGGCAAGCATGCAGGGTCTTGTGGGAGATTTTAGAGGCCAGGCCTGGAAGTGGTGTGCATGCATGTCTGCCTGTGTTCCACTGGCCAGAACTCAAGTCCCATCTAACTGCAAGGGGCCTGGGGAATTGAGCAGTAGGACAAGGAAAATGAGATGACACATGGGGTTCTGCTGAGCACTCACGTTCTGTGCTACAGCTGAAAGACTGGAAAGGGCAGAGCATCGAAGGTGTGTGATCCCAGAGTGGAGGTGAAAGACTCTAACAGCTTCGTGTTAGTATCCAAAATGCCAAGCACTGCCCTAAACACTTTCCTTAGGGCAGAATGCCTCTTGCTCTTCCACACTTCTGTGAGGCCAGCACATCCAGGAAGCTGACACTCTGAGCTGTCCAGGTCTGTGCTTTATCTGGACTTGTCAGGCAGTCCACTCGGTCTGCCCACCTGCGCCGTGTCCCCTCAGGATTTTGGTCTAGATGGGGGCAAGTTGTCACATTTATGTCTAAGTGCCTGTGGAAAGTCTTTGTGCCTGGAAAGGAACAATTAGAGTATGTTTTAATTAATATTTAATTTGCTGAAGATTTACATTTACCAACCTAGTTTCTGTAAGTCTCTAAATTGAACTTGAATATCACTTTATTCTACTTAAAAATCTAATACTTTAGATGAAAATGTGAATAATCTCTTTCACTTTGATGACTGTAGATTTATGCACAAATGAACAGATTAAATCATTCTTAGTAAAGAGACCCCCCCACAGCACTTCAATGATGCCTCTGAAGGTCAGGAAGAGACACTGTGAGTGTCTCCTCAGGGAAACATTTAATACTATTTATGCTCTTAATTAATCGCATTTCCAAGTAAGCACTTTAAGTGCCTAAGAAGGCTGACTTGTGTGTATGTGTGTGTAATTTTTATTAATAAGTGTTCTGAGTACAAATAACAAATTTAGCTTGACATTTGGGAAAAAAATGATTCACTTTCTAAGATTTGTTCATAAGGGAAAACGTGTTCTGTACGTTTTAATCTCCAATTTTAATATGTAACACCATAATGCTTCTAAGTCTATAACTTAAATTTGTTTAATTTTAATAATTCTTTCTTGTTGCATTGTTTAAAGAGACTAGAAAAACGTCAGGTAGAAAAAATCAAGAGACGAATTAAAATGACCCGAATATCAAACTTTACTAAAAGACTTTTTAAAAAGTCTTTAAAACAAAGCAGCCTAAAATTAGAATACTTTTGGCAGGAAAAATTAGCAGCTATGAACAAAATTAGCATTTACATGGTAATATTTTTTCAAGAATTGCATTGCAATGATCTTGTTTTGCATATATTAGAATGATTTGCAGCATACTAAACACTTATTTATATCAGACATAAAAATCTCTTTATAAAAAACTTGTTAAATATGGTTTAGCATTTTCAGGAGATTTTGTTCGCAATAAATGATAGGAATACAATTTAGAAATGGTAGATGTTACATCTTTTAATTAGGGACCTAACCAGGTAAGTCTTGCCAAATAGACATTATCAGCAAAATTTCCCAGGAGCACTTATGTTCATCAGAAATCTGATAAATCCACAGCCAACCACAGGCGACTTCAGTTGTCTATCCATTTTACAAGACAGGATTCCAAGAGTGGAATTTCACTTTGCCCAGCTTGGGTCAGAGTCTACAGATGTGTTAAAAAAAAGTCAGTTAGGAAACAGAAATATCTTAGTCAAAGATGAGTCTTGACTAAGATAAATAAGATGGATCTGTTATATATGGATCCTGCACAAGGCTCTTTTCTCATTTTATCTGGCTTGTGTGGCTTCAGACATTAGAACTCCCAGAGAAATTACACACATACATACACACACACATGCACACAGAGCAAAAAACGAAAGAAAGTTAACCTACTTTCTAACTTGATGGTGTCACACAGGGGTCAGAATTGGCTCTTGCTGCTCCATTTCTTAGTTTCCATCATCACATGACATTTAAAGTAAGTCCCAGATAAGAAGACGATGGAAAATCTAGGATGAATGAAGAGAGACTGATAGTCACTATCATTCTGGAAAGACCCACAGAGCCCTTCCAAGAGACCAGATCCTGAGAAACAGTCTTCTATCATGAGAATAACTTCCTCATCCACCAGCTTATATGTTTCCCTGCCCACTGCTATGTCTTCAGAGGCAACCGTTACGTTGTGAAAGAGCATGGAATTGGTACAGTGGAAAATGAATTGCCGCCTGAGAAAGGTGGTCAGACAGCGCCTCGAGTTCAGGGTGGGGAGAACTCACTGACCTCTTGGAGTTGTCTGGCCTGTGGCTAAGTGCCTTTCAGCCCTGTCTCAGCAGACCCTCCCTCAGCTCAGGAAGGACAAGGTGGTCACTGTTATCTACACTGAAGTCTCATGGAGGGCGGGATAAGACTGTGGTAACCCACATGCTAATGGCTCCCTTGCTCACCAGGCAATACAAGGAACTAGTCACAGAATTCAGAGATTCCCACCCCATCTCCAGAGGGGAAGCAACACTTTTTGAGGGGTAGAGTAATGTTGTGTTTCTGCAACATCAATACCGTAAACAATTTTGGAGCCCTGGAGGTGCTGGGGATGCACACGATCCAGAGGTTGAGAAGGTTTCTGCTGGAAGTCTTTTATGAGCTGGCCAGGACAGACAAAGACAAATACAGACAAATACGAACGCAAAGGATTGCAGCGTAGCAGAGTGAGCGCAACACTCGTGAACCCCCAAGTGGGGGATGGGGGCGCAGAAGTGGGGTCCTAGTTCTTCCACATGCTTTCTGAGATGGACCATAAGCGATTCAAAGTTCTCACCAGCAATGAACATATTACACTGAGAAAGAATTTCCTAATGAGGTGTCCTGTGAGTTCCCAAATGAGGTGTGGGCAGCTGAGTTAATCCTGGGACTTTACGAATCAAGATGCTTGGGCTGTGTACCACAGGCATTTCTGATGTTCCTTTACCCTGATTGAGAACCATTTACTTAGAGATACACTAGGAAGCCAAAGGAAAAATGGATATTACAGCCCTGAGCATGCAGGATGCTCACTGTGTTCTTGCTACAGGGTACAGTGGGAGGGAGGGGGGATAAAGAACAGGACAGAGGCTTTGTTGCTTTGGGTGAAATGCCATCGCTCTGGGGTGGGCATGGGCAGGATGATCTGTGGCCTCTAAACTTGTACTGTCCAGTACAGAAGCCACTAGCCCAGGGTGGCCGTTGAGCCCTTGAACTGTAGCCTGTCTGAACTGAGATACACTGAAGTGCCCCTACACCAGGTAAACACTTAGTATGAAAATAAGACTATAAAATAGCTCATTAATATTTTTTGTATTGATCACATATTGAAAGATAATATTTTGCTTATATCTGGAGTAAGGAAAACATATTACTAAAATTAATTTAATTTTAAATAAATTAATATAATCATCTGCTTCTTTTCACTTTTCTAATGTGGCTACTAGGAACTGTGAAGTTACTTAGATGGCTTGCAATATATTTCTATTAGATAGCACTGCTTTAAACCATGGGAAGAGAGAACATCCCTGCTCCAAAGCCTCAGATGGGTCAGACTTGGCAGAGGGACAGGAGTCAGCTGCCAGGGAGTAGTGTGTCCAGATGCAGCTGGGATCATTCCTAGGACCCGGGACCACCAGGATCCCAGAAGAACTTGGGAGGGGCTTGGGGTCCTCGAGCAAACTGACAGGAGCATCTGTTTGACGTTGGAGGGAGGTTTCGGTGAGGCTCCCGTCGGTACCTGATTCATGTTCTCTCATATTTGCTTCCCTCCACATAGCCCTGCTGGGCGAACACCTGTTACATGTGTTATTGATGGAACCCTGTTAAAATGTAGTGAGAACAATGTCAACCTCTTGGACACAAACTTTTAAAAGTTCTAATTTTTGCTTAAACACTCTCATTTTGTCATCGGCAACAAGTTCTGTCAATTGCTTTCTTAAAGTTGCAGGCTCCACTTCCTTCATTTTAGGGAAAATATCTACTAGATACACAAGTCTAAATAATCATGGTTTGTCTCTCAGTCATGCTTTCAAGTAAAAATGCTGTCCCATGAAAATGTGACTGGTTTAGCCCACAACTCAAAACGATTACCAAGTGCTTGTTCTGGAGAGGGCCACCATACTTTAGGGTGCAGAGAAGTGCTCATGTGGGCTTCCATTTTCTTACACAGAATAATAAAAAGATGTTTACTGACAGGTTAAGATTTCATAAAATAATGGTTGTTAATGCTTCATCAAGAATATCCTTAAGTGTAACTGGCTTTTTATTTTCCATGAGTTCGTAGCAGGGAAGAATATAATGACTGTTAGTCACTGCTTCAGTTCAAGCTAAGTCACAGCAGTCTCATCCGTCTTCTCTTTTGCTCTCTCAGTGCACAAGGTCGTCGGACCTTGCAGGCACCCCGAACGTGTCTTGGCGATTCCAAGGGATTCACAGAATACACTTGGAGACCCACTGGCTGAGGCCAGTGAGGATCCATCTTTATGGGGCTGGGCTCACTGCTTACCCAGTCCATGTGACCTGAGAGGAAGGAAGAGGCACTTCTCTCAAAGAAATTCAAAGGGTTTTGTTTGGATTTGTTGGTTTTGGTTTTTCATGACAAGAAAAGTAATGAATACTGCATGGCCAAAATAACAATCTTCCATACTGTGTTTATCATGCACATTCCTCTGTAACCTACGTTTTCTAAATCTCTTCATGGAGTAGTAATGACAGTGTGCACTGTGGGCTGCTGTGTGCCAGGCCATGTACTTTTTTCTTTATTACGTTATGTCGCTTAGCTCTGAGCAGGCCTTTGAGGGTTGGAGACTTACATTATCCCCTTTTGCAGATGAACATGCTCATGGCAGTTAATTCTTCACCCAACATTAGACACCCAGAAAGTGGTGGAGCTTGGCCTCCATCCCAACTCTTGACTAGATGAAGATCCCACATTTCAACACATTATGAACATCACCTGTGCCGTTCAATATATTTTAATAAATGGGTGATTTTCAATTTATTTTTTTAAATCAATACGGACCCTTTCATACGATGAAATCTTAAACAGAAGTTAATCTGTGAGACAGACTGAAGCAAAATGATTGGTTCAAGAGGGAGGAAACCTGTGGACTAGGCAGCCTCAGGCTCCCCACTGTCCCTGGGTCACCCCCATGGAACCCTGGAGGAACTACCAGGGTTCCCAGTACCCTAGGGTTAGGGGACTGCCAGTTTGAACCTCCCTGTTCTGCGGCATGCTCTCTGAAGATCTGCTCCATCTATCTTCTCTGTGTGGGAGCGGGCAAGGGCGTTATTTTCCAGAAAGCCCTCTAGAGAAGTGGCTGGCTTTGCTTTCTGACATGTAAATCTGACCTTCTTTTCAAAGAGGATTCCCCCCAGGATTCCTTTGCCCAGTAGAAGTTCACTTTAGAGGTGATGGATACAGGATACCGTCCTAGCACTTCAGAAGCTCGTTCCTGGGGGAGAGACAGTGTGCAGCGTGGGAAGGACCCTACACGGGGGGAAGGAAGACGTAGGCCCTTCTCGGGTCTCCTCACGAATCACTGATTTTAGACGAGTCACTCTCCCTGTCTGGGCATCAGCTGTGCTGTGCGCTGCACCGTTACTAGGATGGTGAATCAAAATAAGTGGCTCTTCAACTGTTGAGAGTTTGAAAACTCCCAGAATGAATATGCAAGGAGAAATTTGCTTCTGCGTGGCGTTTCAGGGTTTCTCATGCACTGCCTGGAGACGGGAAGGGAGGGGTGTCTCATGTTAAGAATGCTTGGATTAGGTTAATTGTAAGATTCTCTTCATTTGTAAAATATTATGTAAATGTGGGATTATTAATGAATTTCATTTGTGGTTCCAAATAATTAGGAATTAGCAATTTCGATGTGATGTTTTATCAGTGATTATTAATGGGGTGTATGTGGTTTGCTGGTAAATATTAAGTTGTATTGTGAGAAATTGAAAACTCTTAAAAATGACAACCCTCTAATTCTGCCATTGGCAAAATAGGAAGTTGAGATTATTTGTCCTCCATTCTTTGCTTCTGGTTAAAGCCTCATTGGCTCAATCATTTACCCATACTAAAAAATAGGAATAAAATTATAAGAATATTATATAGAGGTACAATAATTTGTAAGCATATATAGACCTTTATTTTATAAATATGCATTTTGTATTTTTACTGAAAAAGTAATCTTCCTATTATTTTGTGGCTTTTTTCCCCAGATACTTTAAGAAAAATTCTACAAGAGAAGTTTGACATCTCAGCTGATTATGAGAAGGTAATTTTTATTGATGTATTTGTTATTAAAAATACGTGTGAGCAAAGTTTGACTAACTTGAAAGTAAATCTTTAAACAACCGGTTAATCTGTGAATTTAGTAACCTTTTTTGACAAAGAACTTTTATGGAATATTGAAACACCTTATAAATCCCATTTGAACTACAGCAGAAATTTCAGAAGTAGCATTTGAAGAAACATTCACTTATCAAGCCGTATGTTGTGTAAAAACTAGAATTTCCTTGAAGGAAGTATTATGCTACTTTTTTAGCTAAGCGAGGAGAGCTCCCTAAGTGGAATTACTTAAATATCCCACGTATGTACTTTGTTTTAAAATACAATTTGCTAGAAGGTAGCTTCCCATTTGAACAATGTTTATTAAGCGCCCTGTGTGTGCACTTGGCTAGGATTGGAAGGGTGATGGAGATGAGAAAGATGGCTCTTGGTCTCGAGAGGCTTAAGGGCCAGATGGCAGAGACAGTACCTAATTATGTATTTAAAGAAGAAGGAGAAGGAAATAAATAGATTTGTAAGTAACATGCAGAAGAACACAGAGGAGCAATAATTAATTCTGACCAGAAACTCTTCCGTGAGGAGCCGACTTTGGGGCTTATCATAAAAAGGATAAGCAGGCCTGGAGCGGAGGGGGAGGTGGCTTTGCCGGCATTCCAGGCTGCGGGGACCGTGTGAACAAAGAGATCGAGGTGTGAAAGAAGGAAGCCCATGAATGGAGCTGGTGGGCAAGGAAGGAGAAGTGAGCTGGGGCCGGGTCCCCAGTGGCCTCGAACACCTCGCTAAGATGAGTGGACAGTATTTTCAGGAAGTGCCGGGGCCCCTTGTATGTCTCCACCTGGTACTAAGGTGCTGCCCATTCATTCCATTTGCATCGACGAGTGACTCCCTAAACACAAGAGTGCGTTCTTTTGATTTTGCTTCACAAGGAGAGAAGGCTGCCAGTGAAACAGACAAGTGTTTCTTGCACTGAAGGTTAGGATAATGAAAACAGTTGAATCTGTTTGTCAAGCTCTTAGGCCTCCAGGGTCAGGCACTTTGTTCCCTCCTTTCTTGGTATGAAGGCAGTTATTAGGACAACAGTGAAAGCAGACCTATGGGTGGACATTCTTTAATGGCCGGAACAACAAAGGTGGATGGCAGTGTGCTCACGGGGTGTGAGGGCTAAGTCCGAGGAGGGCAGTGCATTCTTGCCCAGTGAATGGTCACCTCAGATACTGTAGTTATGATGGCCTCATATTCTCAATTTGCAATAAAATGATACTCAAGAGGGATGTGAACACGGAAGCCAAGGAGGAAACCTTATCTCGGGGCCATTCACCTGTGTGGAAGATGATGAGCTAGTTACTACCTAGTGCTCGCAGCCTTCCCTGGGACCTTGGAAAGCATTTTCATTCTTAAATGCCACTGGCTTCATTTATATCTTGAAACATGAAGATATACGTCTGCCTGTCTGCCTGCATCCCTGGGCGGAATATAGTGACTGTTGTTTTTATATTTATATTAAAAATCAGCATGCCATTAGCAGCCCAGCCTGAATGCTAGCTAGTTCTGCCAGGGAATGGATGGAGGTAGGGGCCATGCTTCATCTGGGCTCAGGCCTTGGAGGATGAGGTCCTGAGACCCTGTGGGGACTCTGAGCAGCTGGCTGCCAGATGGGCTGCCACTGTCCATGGCAGGAGTCTCACTCAGGTGGGCAAGTTCTTTATGGTCGGCTTGGTGATACATTTGGAGTTCCTGTAAAATCGAGGCTCCTTGCTTCTTGATTTTCTCTCCACCTCTGGTGCCTTTGCAAACTGATAAAAACTAGTGGGGCAGGGGTGGAGTGGAGAGAGGAGACAGGACTGGGCCCCCATGAATGACCTGAATCCTACCCTAGATGTGGGGTTGGTCACATTTCCCGCAGTTATCCAAGGGACAGGCATTTAGTTAAGCGAAGGCACCAAAGAAGCCAGGGCACCTTGGGAAGGGGTGGTTTTAGTCTGATAAATGCTGGGTGTGTTAGGTTAGATTCTCCGGAAGCCGACTCTGACTTTGGGACGTGCAGTGCACACTGGCTGGGAACTAGGGAGGTGACACAGGGGAGGAAGGGCAGTCTATGAGAGGATGTGTCATTACTCCACCTGCCACAGGGAGTGGTTAGAGCAGCATCCTGTAGAGCTGCTGTGGGAAACCCTGTGAGACTCCAGCGTCTGAATTAGCCCATGGGAAGGGTGAGAGAGCTGAATCCACACACCAAGACTGAAGAGGCACTGGTTAAGGGCCTCATTGGGTTGGTGTTAATGCCTAAGCACTTCTCACCTTCCTGGGATTCAGAAAATGCCTCTGAGCACAGAGTGAAAGATACCGGAAGTTACAAGTCTGAGGAGGCACCCCAAGATGATTAAAGCTGGGGGGACATGGGCGGGCACCGACAGCATCCTCTCTACTGGCCAGTGCCCACTGGCTCTCCAATTAGTGCAGTCACACAGGCAAGGTCCGTGTGAGGGAGTGGCCCTGCACTGGACTCTTTGCAGCTCTCACTGTCCTGAGTTCAGTGTTTCATCTTCTAGTGGCCCTCAGATGGCCAGGAGCCTGGGCAGCTGAGTTGGTTGGGGGTTCTTGTCCTGAACTTTCTTCATAAGGAGGTTCAGGGCATTCAACAGAGCAGAACTTTTGTTCCGAGGCATAACCCTGACTTTGCAAGGGAGATATGACTCCTTTTCACATAACTGCCTCCTGTCTGCACTTTAGCTGAAAGTGAAAAGTCGTACTGTAAGATCCTTGGGCCCCTTCTCCTCCCTGACATTTTTTTTTACAATTTCTCCTTTAGTTTAATGTATTTATTTAATTGATGTTGACAGCGTACTCAGTGGGAGCAGTGCATGAGAGGGGTACCCACATGTGAAAGACAGCCCTCGCTTCAAGAACTCACAGTTGGTGAAAAGGAGGCGGTGGGATAAGACACAGGCCTGGATGTTAGAGCAGAATTGTGTCCGGAATTCATAGATTGAAGCCCTAATCCCAGTACTCAGAATGGGATTGTATTTGGGTCTTCAAAGGGGTAATTAAGTGGGTTTTTAAAATGGGGTCATTAGGGTGGGTCTTAATCCAGTCTGACTGGTGGCCTTATAAGAAGGGGAGATAAGGAGGGGCTGGCCCCGTGGCCGAGTGGTTAAGTTCGCGCGCTCCGCTGCAGGCGGCCCAGTGTTTCGTTAGTTCGAATCCTGGGCGTGGACATGGCACTGCTCATCGGGCCACGCTGAGGCGGCGTCCCACGTGCCACAACTAGAAGAGCCCACAACGAAGAATACACAACTATGTACCGGGGGGCTTTGGGGAGAAAAAGGAAAAAAAATAAAATAAAATAAAAAAAAAAACCAAACAAGTATCCACTTGTTTAAAAAAAAAAAAAAAGAAGGGGAGATAAGGACATAGACACACAGAGCAAAAAAACCATGTGAAGACACAGGGAGAAGACAGCCGTCTGCAAGCTGGAGCGAGAGACATTGGAAGAAAGCAATCCCGCCGACACATTGATCCTGGACTTTCCAGCCTCCGGAACTGTGAGGAATACGTTTCTGTTGTTTGAGCCCCCCAGTCTGTGGTTCTTTGTCACGGCAGCCCAGGCAGACTGAGGCAGTAGTTAATGGATTCAAGATGGCGAAGGACGTATGTCACATAAGAAGTCCTGATAAACGGATGTGCATGTGCAGAGGAGGGAGAGTGTACTTGCACTTGAGAAATCGGGAAAGACTCCACGGGAGAGCTGGCGTTTAAACTGAGACTTAGAAGCAAGAGAAATAAAGCCCATTGGCAAACAGTCGGCTTCAAGCAAGAAGCTTCTCCATTGCTTCTTAAACTTTGTCATCTTCCTCCCTGTAATAACAAGAGCCACCATTTCTTGTCCACCTTGTGCCAAGCTCTGGATTAGGAGCTTTGTATTATTTCTAGTCCTCACGGTGGTAACTGTCTATTTCTGCGCGGTGGATGCAGAAATCTTGCCCTCAGAGAGGCTAGGGAACTTGCCCAAGATCACTCAGCAACTAAATGGTAAAGCTGGGATTTGCACCCAGACCAGTCTAACTCTGAACCAACAAATACACCACCAACAAAAATTAGGCTCATTCCAGGCCACTGTGCTATAGTTCTGAGGTGACTAATTTGGAAGAAACAGCTCTCCTCTGAGTATCTTGAGCTGTGTGCAAAGAATGTGAGAGCCCCAGAGCTGTGCCTTTTACCTTTAAGCCATAAAATGTTACAGTGGGTAATTATCTGTGGGACGAAGTGGCCAGGCAGAAAAGGAAGTCCAGGAGGGGAAGAAGATTTGGAATTACAGAGCCATAAGGAAAAATGAGGACCAGACAGAGGAAGCTATAGAAAGCTGAGAAATGAGTCTAAGAATGCTTATTTCCTGGCGTTTCTGTAGCACATGCTGTGTAGCAGGCCCTATTGTCCAGGATTTAAGATATTAGCTCATTTAGTCTTCGCAGGAATAGTCTGTCTTCACCAGAGCCGTCGAGGTAGAGATTCCGTGGGCAACTCCTTTCTGTACTCAGTTCAGGGGGCATTCAGCATGCCCAGTATGTGCCAAGGCCTGTGCTCAACATACGAAAACGCACCATGCCCGGCACAGCGGATCTTGTAGAACACCTGAATCCATTCCTTTGGGGATCAGAGAGTGTGGGGGAGCCCCTCCTCGGATTCTGCACCTGCTGGCTGACTATAAATGAGGGAGAACAGCATAGCATCACCCCCCTCACAGGCTCACGTGGGGTTTCTGCACAGAGAGCCTCTAGCAGCTTGTCAAGTGGTGGCTTCTCAATTAAATTAAAGGACACCATTCCTGTCCTCCCAGAATGCATGATTTGGGGCAATTTAGGGAGAGGACACGATCACCTCCCACCAATAACTGTAAGGGCCACCCACAACTCTAGAAACCTTTTCAGGGGACAGTTCTCCCCGCGACCTGCCCCCACCCCCCACCTGCCCTCTATTTCATTCTGCACATGGCTGTTGGGAGGAATGTGAGTTTCCTTGTGAGGACTTCCTGAGTTAGTTTCCATGAGGTCAGGGTTCATCTCCACGCCAGTCTCTTGGTTTTAGATAGTTTGTAGATTTAGCTGATTTGTATCTAGATTTAGCTGGTTTGTGTCTTCCTCATCCATTTCATCCCTCACTTATTACCTTTCCTTTCTGGAAGCTTCCTCTGGGGGCGGGGGCAGGTGCAGGGGTCGGGACCCGTTCCTAGTCTTGTCACCACCTCACTAGTGCTAATAGTCGTCGGATATTGACTTGGCACTGAGTAAGTGTCAGGTCATCCTTCCAGGTGGGTTTGTGATGTTTGGGACCCACTCTACATGTCTGCGAGAGGTAAGTGAATTAGCTCCTTGTTTTCCTGCCCTCTGGGAGGGCGATGACGTGCCGTAAGAACACACTCTCCTTTCCACGTAAGAAAAGTATCTTCTAGGGGTCTCAGAAAGCATTCAGAGAGCAGTGCAAGGTAGTCCCCAACCTGGATCCTTGTCTGAGCTCATTGGAGCTCAGGGGTGAGAATAATGCTGGCATGCATTTGATTATTTGTTACTGTTGTCATTACTGATTGAGCATTACTCTGGCAGACACTGGTCTAAGCACTTCACGTGTATTAACGCACTTAATATACATTAAATATATGTGTGAAGTGCTTAGAACAGAATAGTGCACAAAGCACGTTGCTTCTCACTGTTTTCTCAGGTTGTCTTCACAGTAAATACGTAAGGTAGGGTCTCTGCTTATCCCCACTCTGTCGATAAGGGAACTGAGGCTTGGGCTTGTAGCACTGTAACGATGTTAGACTTGTCCCCCAGAGTTTCTGATGTAGTTGGTCAGGGTTGCCTGGTTATTGATATTTTTCAAAAGGTCCCCAGGTGATGGGAATGGGCAGTTAATTGAAGTGGGACTCACAGACAGTGACAGAGCCAGGATTCAAACTGCTGCATTGCACAGATAATAACCCTGTACCTATATGACAACTGGCATGGACAGGGAAAAGATGAACGTGCACCCAGCTCGACTGAAGGGTTTGCTGGTACCCTACCCACCATATCAGACCGGGCTGACACTTGGGTGGGAAAATTAGTCACAAAAGAATCAGCTACTGTTGTGGCTGTGGCTTACAGGTGGTTCTGCCCTGGCTGCAGCCGAGCATGATCAGCCCTTGGAGCCAAGAGCAGGTTTCCCAGACGCACCTAATCGTAGGCATGGCCCGGGCTCAGTTTAAAGACAGATTCCTGGTCTTACCCAAATCTCCTGACCCCGGCTCCATGGAGGAGCCTGAAGTCACTGTCTTTAACATGCACTGTGAGACACTTATGGTTGGCGAGTTTGGGGCCCTTGCCCAGGAAGGGAGGCTGGGGTCATTCAGGATGTCCCGTGTGACCCAGCAGGCAGGTGTGTCTAAACTGCCCACCCCAACATGTTGGATGCCTCATTTAAAAGTTACTAATATCACAAACATTCATCTTTCACATCTGTGAAAATCTTCCATCTAAGGCAGTGGTTTCCAAACTTGGATTTCCTGGACCAGACAATTCTAAAATGGTAATCTGGGGAATGACATGGAGCCACTTCACTTTATTTTGCCACCTAAGGACATTTAAAGTCACTGTTTCTCTCATAAACACTTAAGTTTTATGTTCCTGTCTGGTGTCGATCTTTCTCTCACTTGATTATCTCTGTGTGGGATATTAATGCTCTCACTTGTGGTTAATCACTCACGGAACTTTCTCTGTTTTCTTGCTGCCTGCTGCCTCTGCCTTACACAACCTCCTCAACTGCTTTGACTTCCGCAGCCAGAAAGCGTAATCTTGATTCTGAAGGTAAAGTGCTTGTCTGCTGTTTCCTGTTGTTCTCTGTCTAAACCCAGTGAGTGCAGTAATGCGATGCTTTTGCCAGAACTTTCTATTCTTCCCTGTGGTCTCCATTGTGTTGGTTTTTAAACTATTTGTTTCATTTTTGTTTCTGCCATCATCTTTAATCTTCTCTTACAGTTTTAGAAGTTTGTGGAAGAATAGTGACCCTTCTCCGCAAATTTAAATCTTGATCTTCTCTTCAACATAATCCACAAAGCACTGTGGAGACCTTGTGTTTTCAGAAAATAATTTAGGTCCTTGCCAGACCTTGGCTAGACTTCAGCCTAGAAGTAAACTCTTGAAATGACGTATCTTGTTCCTGATACTGTCTAACATAATATTTAGTCAGTAACATTGGAAAGGTTGTATATAAAATTTGTATTGGGAGCTAAAGATATTACACTTAAAACATTTCAGTACACCTTCTTTGCTGGGTTTCTGTTCCGGAATTCAGAAAGGATTTTAAATTCCTTTAAAAATAGTAAATAATTTAGAATATTTTCTGAGAAATGAGAGTAAAATATATATGAGTTTGGAGTGTCTGGGTCTGGTTTTTCAACTGGCCAATGATGTGAGAACTCAACAGAGTGTTAAAAGTGCCAGCAAATGATGATTCTTGGCCCCGGGGGTTGGGAGGCTTTGTTTACATGGGAGCATGCCCTTTGAATGCAGCAAAATTCAACCACTTTTTTCTTTAGCTTTTTAACCTTAATATTGCGGTAGATAATATTGAAGTGCCATGTGGACCTGCCTTAAGACTCTTGAGCATTTGCTCATAGAATAAACTCATATTGAATGAATATTTGCAGTGTGCTGGGCACTTGGCTAGTGGTTTTCACGTTAAATCATTTAATGATATATCCCTTATAATGTGCTTATGAGGGTGATGCTAATCTAACATTCTCCAGTGTCGGCACCGAGAAGCTCCCTGCTGGGATTTACAGCAGCTCTTCTGATTCCTAGTTCAGGGCTCTCTCCCAAGACACCACGTTTGCTCCTAGGAAAATCACTTGTGTTTTGTTTTACTTGGCTGAGCTTGGCTTCAGAATCTATTGCTAAATAGCTGATCTATTAGTTGCAAACTACCACCTGTAATTCTCTGCCATTCTGTAAAAACGTCTTGCTTTATGGAAACGTGAGTAACTGCACACACGAACTGGAACGAGCTCAAGTTTTCTCATCCAGTTGCATTAATTTTTATTATTCCGGAATAAAACCAGCAGTGATTATATAAATATGGTTAGGTCATGTGATTGTATCTAGAAGTCCTGCTAGTTTCTAGAAACCTGGGGGGTGTCTGAGACACGGGCTGCCAGGCCCAGCCTCACTGGCATGGCCTGAGAGGTGTCACTTACTAAGCATCTACTCTGTGTCAACTATTTTACTTGGCACGTTATCACTAATCGTACATTTTCTGTAATTTTCACAATGACCTTACAAGGTGTGTATTGTTGTTCCCAGTATATGGGTGAGGAAGCCAAGTGGGTAGCCATGTCTGACTCAGAAAGTCTGAGCCTTTTTTCTACATTTGGATATATTCTGGATTCTTTTGTAACTTACTGTGAATTTGTCATTAATTGATGCAATTCAAACTGCTTCAAATCCTTAACAACGTCTACTGGTCCTATCTTTCTGGTGAAAAGCATCTTATAAGTAGATTATTTGTTATGCAAATACTTCTGCCAAAATTTGTCCTGCCATTTAAAAATAAACGAAATACCTTTGGAGTTGAAATTAAACCATTTGCCACTTGAGCCTCCATTTGGACGTTTTCCTTTGTAGGAGAGGAAGACAATTCCTCTACCCTCTAGCTCCTTCTGGCTGCTCTAAGAATTTAATTGACATGAGACAGAATAGCAGGAGAAAATCAAACAAATTTTATAACGTGTACATGCGAGAAACCCAGGAAAACTGAGTAACTCACCAGAGTGGCCAAATCCTGCCACCTTAAATACCATCTCCAGCCAAAAACAAGGGAGAATGTTGGGGTTAGTGGTTTGGGGCTTCAAAGGGGAGGAAGGCAATTCACATAGAGATGGAAAAGCAAATGTTTGCTAAATAAGTGTTTACCAGCCCTTCGGTAGACAATGGGACCCATTTTACATTACACTGCAGTTATCTTTTGGTATTAGTGCCATCTTGGAACAGGTCGTCTGTCTTAAATTCTTTTACGTGGTTGGGGGAGAGCCAAAGTTTCTTTCAGAGTCTTTTGTTCTTAAAAATAATCAAGGCAAAGAGACACATTTTGGAGTGGCTAATTATGATCCCCAACACTTTGGAATTGAAAGAAGATGGTAACTACTTGGTCCCGTATTCTGATAACTCAAATCTCTATTTCCTCTGTTTCAAGAAGGAACTTCAAAATGGAAATACACCCACCCACCCACCCCCACACATTAAAATTCAACTCATGGTGGCACATAGGTTAAAAAATTGCAATGTGTGCACTGTGGAATGTTCTACTTGTTATTTGGTGTTACAGTCTGTGCTGTTTCTCTTGTTTGACTTGCAGATTATCTCCTATGAAATTGGGATTATTATTTGTGCTGTCCTGGGACTGCTCTTCATTATTCTGATGCCTCTGGTGGGGTTTTGCTTTGGTTTGTGTCGTTGCTGTAACAAGTGTGGTGGAGAAATGCACCAGCGACAGAAGAAAAACGGGACCTGCCTGAGGAAATATTTTGCAGTTTCCCTCTTGGTGATTTGTATACTTATAAGGCAAGTAGAATCTTGGACAACAGCTGATTATGTTTTAGGTCAATGAGGAATGTCTCATGTTTTGAGTGTTAAGCCCAAGAGTTTAAAACAAAACAACAGCAACCCCAAAAACAGAAGAGGAAAAAATGCTTCTCTAGGACCGTTCAAAAAGATGTCATCGTAACCAGAAGTTAGTGTTGTAATCAAGCTGCCCTAACTCAGATGGTAACCCAACCCTTGGTATTTTTTCATCTTGAAGATGCCCTGATAAACCTTGCACTGCAGAAAGCATTTACCTCCCAGAACAGCACCTCCTTCCTCTTAAATAGCTGTTTGGAGACAGGCAGCCTGCGAGAAGGCAGAGCAAGTATTTGCTAGTTGATTTGTATGTGCAAAGGGTATCTTGAAGGATGGGTCCCTGAATTTGGGAATTTGAGAGTATTGTAGAGTCGAATTAACTTTCTACTGATATGCCCAGTTTGCTTGAATTCGCAGTTAAGCTGCTACGCCTTCTTGAGGCCTGGAACACACCTCGTGATTTAGGATATTTTTTTCTGTAGTTCTTGCTATTGCCCAAATTTTCCCAATTGATTGACAGATCAGAAGTACACTGCTTTAAAGATGATGACTTTTGGTTGAATCCAAATCAGATTCTTCAGTTCAGGAATGTGCTTCACGATACTGGCCCCCTGGTTGTGGTATTTGGTCATCGTTCCACATTTCCTCATTTATTCAAGCCATGAATGTCGTATCACTTAGCGACAGAAATAAGGTGCCTATGGCATGAATGATACTAGGCCTCAAGGAGAAGGATTGGTAGTCAACATTCCCCCTTGATGTTCCTCCAGGCACTGCATTTGCTCTGTAGCCATGAGAAAGATTTTTCAAGTGGTTTGCTACATAACTGAGATTCGAGAATTTAAGCAGAAAACAGAAATTAAACAAAATTAAACAGAACAACTTAAGCTGGCCTACCAGCTGGAGTTCTAGCTGCAAACCCAAGAAAGAAACATCTGTAAGTGTGGCCATCAGTAGGGACCTGGGAAGACATGCCTTGGGGTCGATTGAATACAGTATACTCGTTGGAAAGGACTGGACAACTATGGATGCGCTGATAGGAACAGTCCGCAAGCGAGAGGAAGTGAGAGCAGCGGGCTGCAGCCCGTGTGTAGAACATGGCACCTATGATAAAAACGAAAATGGAGGGAGACACAAACGCTTTGTTATATTTGCATAGAACGTGTGTGAAAGGATTGGCAGGACTCCGGTGGGTGACAGCGGTTGCCTCTGGTGACGGTTATGAAGGGGCAGGAAGGGAACTCACTTCTTACTGCTGATAGACTTCTTGTCTCTCGAATTATCTACACTGTTCAGGCATTGCCTACTGAGTTAATTACACTAAAAATTAAGCTTGAACACCCAAAAAATCCCGTAAAAGACAAAAGCCAATGCAATACAGCTTCTTCCAGGGCAGCCATTTTTTAAAATAAAGACACATGTTTGCTGAAAATAGTGAAGTAATAAACCTTAACAATATACTTGTAAACAGGATCCAAGTGAATGTCATAGCTATTCTACGCACCCTTGTTTGACCGCCAGGGAGTTTTTTGTGTTTTCTCTGCGAGACGAGGCTGTGGGCATCTCTCTCTCTTCTCTGTTGCCTCGTCCGCCTCTGCCTCTGTCTCTGTATCTCTGTAAATAATTTGAATCTGACTGTTTCTTCAGCTTGAATTCTGAAAAGCAGCTTGGGATCGGGTCAATGGTGATTCCAGATGTCCCTGTCTCTCTGCTTTGCGTTTCAAGTATTTTCAGGAATGGACAGACCCTACAGCTGTGGGAGTAGTTCCTTTCTTCCTCAATACCAGAAGAATGTCAGTTACAGCCCAAAGACCTGTCAGACCCTTGTGCATTTCCTGTAAGCCTGAAGCTTACGTCCTTTGTTCATCCAAAGACCTGGACGGCTGTCCTTCTCTCTCTCTATGTCCTGGACATCAAAGATGAGGCTCAGATGACAAAATGTCATTTGAAAATACTGGCCCTTAGGGCTTCTTGTTAGTGTGATTACTTACTTAACAAGTTAATAGTTTTCACTTGATGTAAATACATATGTTGTAATTTCAGGAAAATTCTTTATTGCATGTAGTTACTCATTTACCTGAATAGATGTTTACATATGTAATAATGGGCTTTCAGGTTTTTTTTTTTTTTTTTAATGATGCAGATATCCTGTATTGGGTTTCTATTTTTAAATTAGACTTTCATTTGCATTACATATAATTATATACATATGTACATATATATAAATGTATATAATACTGTATACATTATAGTTCACCCTGAACTGATTGAATTCTTTACATTATGTTTAAAATACCAAAACATATAAACAACAAAGCTATGAAGTCAACAATAAACTTGGTTTTCATTTATATATAAAATAAATGCTACCATTTTTTATTCTTAAGAATAGACCCATCAAACAATTGTAAATGTCTTTAAAAGTTTTTTCTCCTGAGTATATTTTAGATTAGAAAAGTTTTCTTAAAAAATACGTACTGTGATTCTATAACCTCCTACACTTTCAGTAAGATATTTTTCCCCACCCAAGTAAAACTTATTCATTTGAAAGTCACAATTTTAAATTCCAATATAACTAAATCAAAATTGATCGCCTATTTGAGACTAAATGACGAACTGAAAACTAATTTATTTCACATAATAGATTGAATTTATATGTGAATTATAAATAGGTATAAATAAGAGCAGTAGTTGAGATTGTTTTGTTTAAATTCAGACAAAGTTTAAACTTCTTTACCTTGAATTTCTTTTATTTAGAATAGCTGTTTTGATGTCTTCCTTTTGGAACCCCTGTCTGTTTGCAAATATCTTCAACATTGTGAGTTGAATAATAGCTATGTGTTGTTTGCAAATAATCAAAACTAGCCGAGAAGTTTACAGACCAAGGCAAAGCAAAGGTTTCTATGTTATGCTTAGATGGAGAGGAGAAGAAAGTATGTTCACAAAATCAGATTAGATAAAATAGGAAGGGGAAGAATGTCAACAAACTGGAAGACGGAAAGAGAAAGAAAAGGAGGTGTTAGCCCCTGGCTTACCTTGACCTCAGCAGATTTGGATACTATTGATAAATAACCTTTGTATATGATTTTTGGAACACTCTTTCAGAAACCCAGAGTATTCCGTTTGCCTTTTATCAGGCTCAGTTCCATTTTGTGACTCTATACTAAGTGTTAGAATTAAAAATGAAGTTGGTTTTTAAGTTGGTCTTGAGTACTCTAATTTTTCCCCCATCCTTTTTTAGTGTTATTTCTTTTGAGAAAGGCATAGGGATCAAAGAGAAAGAGCCCTGGTATATATATGTGGAATAGATGTGGTCATGTTCTTTCTCTGAGCTTTTCCGAAGGCGCCTGCAGAATGTTGGAATTCCACAGACGCTGACGTGTGTTTATGTAAGGCCCTTTGACCGTCTGCAGAAGATGGAATTTCCACCGCTCACCGGAGACTCTTGAAGCAGATGTGCCTGACTCTCGAAAAAGCCAAGTTTCCTCTCCCTTCTTTCCTTTGCACTTGTCATCGCTGCATTTTTCAGAATTTCAAAATGCTTATAAACAACAAAAAAAGGAGCAGCCGTGCCTTTATTCCTCCAGTGTACTTCTAAGTTTCCCAAGTATAAGTCAGCTTTTGCCAATTACCGTGGTGGAAATTAAATCTCAGGCATCTTCAGGAAGATGGCTATTTTCAAAGTTCATTTTTTGTTAGAATATGATTGTCAATTCCTGGCTTAGAGGCCACAAGGTTTTAGAAAAAAAATTGAGCTAGCAAGCCTGAAAATCATGAGACTTTCCTAATGTAAGTGAAAGGGCTAGTTATTTAAAATCTAAATTTAAATTTAAAAAACTATCTTAAAAAAATTAAGAGATCGGTTACAGACTGAAAGCATTTATTGGCTTAACTTTTAATGGCTAATTTCGTTAAATCAATAGAAATTGATAGAAAAAAATTGCTACAAATTTTAAAAGTTTAGCCTTAATCTTTAAATATTTACTTTTTAAAGTATGTATGTGAGAAAATCGGTCTGTCCATGATGAAATATAGATGTAATGCCAATATGCCATAATAATTAAAATTTCTATCTTCTGCCAAAAATTTCAAGAAATTTTATTATACTGCATACAAGTACATGTTTTTGATAGCTTAAAGGCTTTTATGTCAAATGCCAGAGACCTGATAGTCATTGAAATTTTATTCCTTTTTTGTGCGAAGTGAATTTCCCTCAGTATTCTCAAATCCTAATAGTTAACAGGTGACTGGTAGTTGTTAAAAAAAGCATAAACATTAATTCATGTGATCTTTTTTGCTTAAAAAATGCATTGAATAATAAGGAATGTCTAAATCAATAGCAACAAAAGCATAATTTCTTTATTCTCTATTTGTGTTTAAGTTAGAGATTGAAAATGGAGACCATTAATTGGTTTGCATAATATTTAAAGTTTTTTTCCCTTTGATTAGTTGCTAATATTTAAAAATGGGAGATTTTACATAAGAATCCAGATTTCCAGGTCTACCATCGTGGTGGCACTTGCTGGTACCACAGAGCAGCTGCCCCCACTCCCATCTTTGCTCCCCGCTCCAGTAGCTCCATGCCACACACTTTGCCCTTCGTGCTTCCTACCTGCCCGTGTAGGTATTTGAATTTGCCATCCTTAATTTAAATATAAAATTTGCAATGTATTTTGAGTCTGAAAATCAACTTTGACGGTTGCTGAATTCTATTCCAGAATTCTGTTGAGTGCAGTTTTTTAAAAAAATGATCAATGCTTTCATTTTAATTGGATCCATAATTTATTAGCAGAAATGTGGGGCTTTTTAAATGCATTGCATTGAAGTTCGGTGTATTACAACATTGTGTTGCAATTCGTCTTTCTGATGGATGATCTTTGTGAGTGAAGGCGTTTATTCAATAAAGGAACAATGCGGTTTCTGACTTAGACACTCGAACCATGTGACTAATCTTCTAAATGGACCCAATCAAACAAGCCCAGGCCTCCAACCCACCTTCACTGAGCACCCACTGTGGACGAGAGACCCTGCATTCTGCAAAGTTGACAAAAAAGCAGTTTCCACCTCTTTTTACACAAGTTAAACATAAGTAGAAATAAAGACAAAATGGAGTACGAGTGACAAATTCTCCCTCAGAATTTCAGGGAGATCTTTCTGGGATTTCATGCAAGGAGTTTCTTCTCCCATCCGGGGGGGTCAGTGAAAGCCAAGTGGACTTGAGCTTGCTGTTTGTTTCCCAAGGTCACTTTGACTTCTTAAATGACAAAATGGGTCTGGAGCTTATGAATGACAAATAATTTAGACATGCTGGGGAGAGACGACAAGGGCCCCAGTGTGAAATCCTGTGGCGGGCAGGTGTATTCAGGTGGTGATCATGGCATAGAATGGTTGGAATTCGGCACAGTAAGTAAACCTCCAGGGGCTTTGCCATGACTCAGTTTTTTTTTTTCTTCTGTTCACACTACTCCGAAGTCATTATTTTGGGTCATTTGGTCTTATTTGGCATGAGTGCATCATTTAATAACTGTTAGTGCTGTGACATAATGTCTGCCTCATAAATACCAATGCTGACAAAAATGGATTATAAAGTGGTCATTCCAAATGGCACAGAATATTGTTAATACTCATTTTTTTTAAAATTGCTATCAGCATGCCCCCAAACTTACAAAAAAGTCTTAGAGAACGTGTGACCATTCAGTACCCTTCTCCTTTGCAGCCTGAGCAACTAATTTTTAGTTTTGTGATTCACTGAAGCTCACAGAAGAAAAGTGACTTTCTCAAGCTCACACAGTGATTTAGTGGCAGTACTGGGACTAGAACCTGAGTCTTATGTTCCTTCTCCGGTCCACATCCCACTGCAACTTGTCAACCATAGGAAATATTGCTCAACATCGTGTGATAGACTTTTTCATGGATTAGTTTGGAAAACCTAATGCACCTGTGTAGTACTGCTGTGGGACAATAGGTTTCAGGTGGGACCAGCAATGAACCAATGCTCCTTGGAATGAATCATGAATGTAAACAGGGTGAATGTCTGTCCCATTTTATGCAAAACTAAGAGGTTTCCTGGGAACATGGGACCTTTGATGCAAAAATAGACACTCGGCTGCTCTACCTGTAAATATATGAATGCCTAAAGCTTAAGACTTTGCTTTTGGTGAAGAATCAAAGTATTGATATTCTGCATCAGAATTTTTTCCCCAAATTTTTCCTGTTATTTGCAAAACTTTGTTCTAGAAATATATACACACCATCCACTGGATGGTTGCAAACTAACAATTTATTGCAAACTATCAATTTTGTTAACTTCTACAGGTAAAATGGTGGTCGTGTTATGAGTTTATGTAATTCTTTGCTGCCATCTAGTGGCCAAATCTAACAGAGCCTTGGCAATTAGCAATTTTAAATGTAACATTGTAATCTTCAAAGACTGACACAAAAGCAAACCAATAGATCAACTAATTTAAGTGGGGGATTGTTAGTAACTAGTCAACGTTAAGAACCGTTAAAATGATTGAATGTAGACATTTTAGGTGTCTTGAAAAATATGTTTTTTATTTTCATGTAGATTCTTTCTGTGGTGTTTTTGAAGCTCTGCTGAAGTATATTTTACATGGAGAAAAGTGTCCATACCATAAGTACAGATGCATGAGTTTCCATGAAGCGAACACACCAATTACATCATTAGCCACCCCTCCGCAAATATAACCACTGACTTTTAGCACCATCATTTTGCTTGATATTTGAACTTTATATAAGATGAAATGATACAGCATGTGTGCTATTGTTTGTGGCTTCTCATATAGCATTTTAATGCTGAAGTAACTCATGTTTCTTTTCAACCTTGACAATGCAAAACTAACAAAGACAGAGAAACCAAAAAGGATAGAAAGCCCCAACCACTCTGTTCACTTTGGTGTATTTCCTGATAGTCTTCTCTGTGGGGAATGCATGCGGGCTGTGTTTGTGTGTGCACCGTGTGGGAGGGTGTGTACCTAGATCCGCATCTGTACAGAAATGGGACTGTATTACATACACTGCTTTATGACCTTGATAACTTCTATCTCCCCCACGATTCATCACGAGCATTGTTCCATTTATAAGATTCCTGTTTAACAGAAGAATGGATCTTAAATTGATAGGCGTCTTCTCTGAGAGGACTGACTCCTGTTTTGTGGCCCATGTTTTGGTGGTGGGTGGATTATGGGATCTTGGCGGGAAGGCTACAGCAGTGGGAGAGGCCAGAGTCGGGGAGCAAGGTCCTGTTCTTTGGGGTTCTGCGCAGAAGACCCGCCCCCTCCCACGTGCCGTGCTGCTCTGCACCTGGCCAGGTGAGCACGGATCACACAGTAAATGCTCTTTCTTCTTTCCTTTTCCTGCAGCATTGGTATCGTCTATGGTTTTGTGGCAAATCACCACCTAAAGACCCGGATGGAAAGGACTCGGAACCTGACAGACAGCAACTTCAAAGACTTGAGAACGCTCCTGAATGGGACTCCAGCGGTAAAAACCACAATCTGTACATCCCGTGATGCTTTGTGTTTTGGGCCTTTTGGAGTTCCTGCATAGATTCGGCATCTCCTTTGGACTTTCTAGAAACCCAGTGAATCAATGTAGACAGGTGTTGTTTTTCAGTTTTGTAGATGAAGAAATAAAGGCCCAGCAAGTGATTTCCAAAAGAGTACAAAAGCATAATTTCAGAATTGCTATTTTTATTTTATTTTATTTAAAGGTATAACAAAATTATAGTACATGTTAGGAAAGTGCTTAACCATTTTAAGGGTCTCATGATTTTTTTAAAAAGAAAAATCTTTGGGTGTCGTTATCCTTTCTTTTTGGTAGTCTAATTAACTCCCCATCGTTTACATGAAATTGCCTTTGTAATGAAACTTTTCCGCTTTCTAAACATCTATTTGCTAATATCCATATAAATGTGTGAAATCCCTTGGGAAGGGTACACACACATGCGTGCACACACATACACACAGAAGTTGTCTTTGGGGAGGGGGAACTGCGTGGCCTGAGGGCACATTTTTTCTGTACCCCAGAAGCATGTTGATGTCTTGCCTATTCAAAACATTGTTTTTAAAAATGTCTCAGGAGAAACCAGCAGAAACATATGATGCTGAGCTCATGGGTACCACCAGGGGGAGAAGGATGCTTTTCTTTTGGATTCACTAATAAGAGCCCTCCAGAATCCATGGGCCTCCTCATACAGGGATGTGTTCATCCTAGTTTATTATATTCTAAAAAATACTAACACATTAAACCTTGTACTAGTTTTTTAAAATGTGGTTGGATCTAAAAAAGCAAAGAATGTAGGCATTTTTTAATATCGAGATTAGAGAAGCTAATTTTATCCGTAGTTTTATAGCCTGTACAGAAAGGGAAATGTATCATTTTCTCAATCTACGAAAAAAATTCATAATATTTTTTACCTGTCATTCCAAAGACTGCAAAGTGAAACCTTTTTCCTAAAATGTTGGCAAAATTAAATACTTAGCAGCCGCGGCTGGTGAACTGTGGGGTTGCTTTCTTAAAGTTGTAAATTGTTATGACTTTTGGGGAAACTCATGTAGTTCAAAATATGTGAAGAGTTCTTAACAAATCTATAAAAACTGGGCAGAGAATATGAATAATCAATTTATAGAGGAAGGTATAACTGGCCTCAAACATAATAAGAAATTTAACCTTACTCTGGTAATTAGAGAAATGAAAAAATTAGATAGCGATGCACATTTTCGCGGAGAAGATAGGCAACAGTTGTTGAAAGTGATAGCGCCAGTGTTGCCGAGGGTGAGAGGAAGCGGTTCCACTGAGACACAGCAGGGGGAGGGGGACGCGGCCCCTCTGGAGGCCGGTTCAGGAACAGCCGCTTAATGAAATGGTCCTAGTGCGGTCAATTACAAATGGCCTCAAATTCTTTGTAGTTCCTCCCTTCAAGAGGGGGATCTGTTTCCAACCGTTCAAATCTGGGCTGTCCCTGTGACTTGCTTTGCCCAAAAGAATACAGTGGACTTGACCTGGTGCTAGTTCTGAGCTGAGGCTGCCAGAGGCCTTGCAGCATCCGCTCTTGTTCTCTTGCTGCTGGGACCACCATGCTGGACCACCCAGGCTGGCCTCTTGGAAGAGGAGAGGCCACATAGAGAGAGGAATCCATTTGCCCCCAGCCAAGTTGGCCCAAAGAGAAGATGCACATAGCCAATCCACAGAATCATGAGAAATCATGTTCCTTAAGCCAATATGCTTTGGAGTGTTATTAAGAAGTCTGGGTGTTAGAAAATATAAATATCTCTAAGATCCTGCCTTCTTCTAAAAAGTTCTGATTCAGGATAATTTTTGTATGTTAAATCTCTTTATTGTGGCTTTGGACCTTAGAAGAGGAGGTTTCGTGTAATTTATTTTCTACTTATTTATTTATTTTTAGCAAATCGACTATATACTGGGCCAGTATACCACCACCAAGGAAAGGGCATTCTCAGATCTGGACAGTGAGTAAAATTTAAAGTTGCCTCGACTTTTTCTGTCTGTTTTGGCTAGAAGATGCAGTGGCCCTCTCCCCTAAAACACAGACTGAGAAATGAAGCATGCTGTTCTAAAATTTCTGCATGAAAGTAGGGGAAAAACAGAAAAGTAATTCCCTAGAGTTATTGACATTTGTCATTTGTTACTCAGTGATGAAAACCCGGCATTCGTTGTGTTAATGCTTTTGCTCTCTTCCTGTCACAAGGGCTTCTTCTTCGTTCCCCACATAGGAGAGGAAATGGGTCTCTGTCAGGTCCGCTGTTAAAGACAGTAATGGGTCCCCCCGCGAATCCAGTGGGCTTCAGAAATAGAGGGCTGGGCAGTGCTGGTCCCTGCAGGCCCACAGGGAACTCAACACAGCTTCACACATAGTGGTTCCCAACCAGGGGCTGTTTTGCCCTCAAGGCGACATTTGGCAACATCTGGAGACAGTTTTTGTTGTCCCAAGGGAGTGAGGATAGGGGAGCAATGCTAGCTACTGGCATCTGTTGGTCAAGGCCAGGGATGCAGCTGCAAATCCTACAATGCGCAGGACAGCCCGTTCAACAAAGAATTTTCTGTCCCAAGATGTCGGTAGTGCCCCAGTTGAGAAGCCCTGGTCTAGTTACCGAGATGAGGGCCACGGCGGTCATGGCTCAAGGCAGTGAACACGGTGTTCCTAGTACAAGGAAATACTGAGTCTGTGGTGAGCAATTTCTCCCTGGGGCATGGCTGCTGAGGAGACTTTGAAGAGAGTGAAGAAATCTCCACACAAGAGTCAACAAGGGTCTAGAATGAAAAATGGGATTTCACGGCGGGAGAGACTAAAGATGATTTTCCAGGCAAGGAAATCTGGCCTTGCGAGGAGAGTGAATGGTCAGAGGGGAAGAAATAAGAGGAGCCCACCCTCACAGGTCCTTGTGCTTCTTTGAATTTAGATATTAAATCATTGCTAGGAAGCGGAATTCATGAACAGCTAAAGCCTAAAGTGGTCCCTGTGCTTGAGGACATCAAGGCCATGGCAGAAGGTAAGTGCAGTGACAGAAATGACCAAGAATGTTCCCGCCGGAAGTCTTGGGCTTCCAGGTTCGCTCTCCCTTCTCTTGTTTTCCCTGGATATTGGCCAGTGCGAGAGCCCACAGTCTCTGGTCACCCGAACAGGCCAGACAAAGACACACTTTGTCACAAGAGGTTTGTTTTTTTTTTTTTTAAAGCTTTGCCAAAGCTGTTGTACCAATGGTCTAAAAGTCATTTGAAATAATAGTAGCAGAATTTGATAGGAGCCTGCCACCTGTTCTTGTAAATAAAGTTGTTGGAACGCAGCCTGCTCCTCTAGGTAGGTTTCACCTCCGGCTGCTTTCACACCTTGATGGTGGAGTTGGGTAGTTGCCACAGGGACCAAATGGCCCACAAAGCCTGAAATATTAACTCTCTGGTCCTTTATAGAAAAAGCTCGTCGACTCCTGCTATAGAATTTTAGGTCTTCTGGGGTCTATTGATTACTCATTCCTTTTCTCCCTGAAAGAACAACTTTTGGAAAGTAGGCCTATTCATTTGTATTTTAAGGCACCACAGTCAAGGACGTAAGAGAGCAGTGATATACTGATGTTAATAAACTGCATATTCAATTGCAGTGGAAAAAAGACCCCCTTCAGGCCCTTCCAGATGTTGAGAAACGTGCTGAGTGTTTGATGGAGAGAACAATTTCATCTATGCAAAACATTTGTCACTTTGCCAATTTGGATTTGAGTTTCATGAACTAGTATTCCTGAGAAAATAGGCCATAAGAGAGTGAATTGTGTGGAAGCTGGAAAATTATGACCATTCCTTTTGGCCTTCCTCCTCCCTCCTTCAAGTTCAAGGACTCAGACGAATGTATAAAACAGGATGACGTGTAGCACAGGGCAGGAGTTGTTAAGACGAGTCTTAATTAATTGAAAGTCTTTCCTTGCCCTTCTCCTTGACCCTGCCAAGGGTCCAGCTACCGTCTGAGGGTGTGGCCTCTGCTGTCGATGCCTTAGATGTCTCCGATACCTGTTCTCCTCATCACCAGCCATCTCCTTTCCATACAAGGAGACCGAGGCACAAAGAAGGGATGTGGCTGCAAAGACTCGTGCCTCCTGCCTTCCTTTCCTAGTTTTTTACATGTAGCTCCTTCCTCCCTTCTCTCCTTCCCTCCTTCCTTCCCTCCTTCCTTCCTGCCTTCTTTCCATACCTGGCCCCTGCCTATTGCTTCAGTCACTTCCTGTCTTGAACTGCTAGCCCCCTACCTTCCATTCCGGGCCATGAGTCTCAGTGGTCACTCTTTTGTAGGTCCCTAAGGTTTCATTCTCTCTCATACCCCTGTGCTTCCTCTGACTGAGATGCCACAAAACCTTCCATGCCTCATCCGCCCTACCTACCAAGCCACAGCTAGTGTTCTCTCCTCGGCAAGCTTCTCATATTCTGCCTCCTCCTGTCCCCATGAGAGAGGGTGACAACCTCCACATTTCTGCTACTTACTTGGTAACCGTAAACGTACGGCTCGTTTGTAGCATTGACAGCATTCCCTCTCTTTAGTAGACAATGAGCTCCCTAAGGACAAGCCTGCTGATTTTGCTCACCTCTTTGTTCTCCAAACCTCTCATGGGATCTGGCCTGGAGCACATTATCATTTCTCAAATGAATAAATAAATGGATATTCTAAGTGCCTGCAACCTTGACATTAATTCTCTAAATTTAGAATACTCTATCTTCACTGGTTATAAAGTGGAAAATGGATTATATTATTTCATGGTACTGCCTCGTTTGCTAGGCAACTCCCTTTGAGTCTACAAGCTTCCTGACCTTTTACTTTTGATATGTGTAGTTATTTGTTTAACTTCATGTTTTTTTTTTTCAGTTGCCCTCATTGTGTTCTGTGGATCCATCCATCCATCTATCTATCTATCTATCTAAATGACATTAAAATTGTTTTCCTTTGCTTTGGGAATTTTGGAGACAATTCTTTATATAATTAGATGTCTCTTGAAGGTGACATTGATGTGATATCAATGTCAAAGGTCTTTTAAGTGGCTTAAACAGTAGGACACGTATCACACATGACAGGATATTGGAGGTAAGGCAGTTCAGGGTTAGTTGATGCAGAGGTTCAACAATGTTGTCTGGGCGCCTCCTGATCTTCATTGTCTCTCCCATTGTCCTTAGTGTATTAGCCTGGTTCTCACTGTGTGTGTCACACGTGCCTGGAGCTACCATAGTCATCTTGAGTACACCAGGCAAAGGTGATGGTGTGTCACTTCTGAGCTTCCATCTCAGTCTCTCTCTCACTCATCACTCACTCTGGGAAGCCAGCTCCCGTGTCATGAGCAGCCCTATAGGGAGGCCCACGTGGTGAGGACCTGAGGCCGCTTGTCAACCATGCATTGAGTTAGGAAGCCAATCCTCCAGCCCCAGTCAAGCTTCAGATGAATGCAGCCCCACGTCACAGCTTGAGTGTAACTTCACGAGAGATCTTGAGACAGAACCACCCAGCTAAGCCAATCCCAGGTTTCTGACCATAAGATACTATGTGGGATAATAAATGTTTGTAGTTTTAAGCTGCTAACTTTTGGGATAATTTGTTCAGCAGTAATAGATAACTAATACAGTCAACAATCAACAGCGCCGATTATTTTCTTAAACCATTAATTTGCTATGCAGGCTCCAACACATGGAGAAGGACAAATAAAAGCTTCTCATTGCCCTAGTTGATATATGCTATGTTATTTGTGACTGCTTATCAGATTCATAATACTCCTTGATTTTAAAGCAGTATACATTGTAAGACCATTGGTTTACTAAATATCTTTTTTAGGAATTAATGCACATTAAATGCAATATTTATTAAACATGCATCCTCACTTTACTAAAGTTAAAATGTGAAAAAAGAAAGGTAAAGGGAATCATTGAATCAGGAAAATATGATAATCTTTAAAAACTGAAAGATAGCCCACTATTGAGCCAAAAAATAATGAGTGAAAGAATAAATGCACAAAAATGATAACACAGTAGACTAATGAGAAACTTTGTTTTAAACAAAGAACTCAGTGTACAAGGAGTGTAACCTCTTCTTCTTGTTAATTAGTATATTTTCTTACAACGGAGTGCTACGTTTCTTTCCTCCGGTCACCACATTTACCACACAAAATGAACTCTCCATGATTATGGCCGAGAGACGGCCTAAGAACCATGTGTTATTGTCCTTTATTGAAAATTAAATGGCATTTAAGGCATGAAATGAGGGAACAACGGACCTCGGCAGCCTCTTGATAGGTAAAGCATCAGGCCTGCTTACCGATCAAAGGGTGAATCTTTCTCACTTGGAAAGATCTTTGAAACAGTGACAACCGCCCTCCTCAGTTGCAGCCCGTTTTCACGCTAAGGCCAGCATGTCCCTGACCTGGGAGGCAGGTAGGGCCCTCCACTTGCAGGAATGGTGCACTCCCTAAAGCCTCTTCCATTTTGCATCTGTACCCAAACAAAACAAAACAAAAAGGATTTGAGAGAGAGAGGTGTGCCCAGGTTTGCTTGGACCTTTATCTCTAGGGAGAGTTTCGAAGGCACTCTTGTTCCTCGAGTGTTGACATTTCCTTTCACCTGGGAGCAGTTGTCACAGGTTGGTACCCAAGGAATCCCTGTTCCTGTAAGGCTTCCTCCCAAATGACTCCCCCAACTGATGGTGCTGGAAAACCACTCCTCAGCATTACTGTCCATGCAAAGCTACTTGGCCTTCACTGCTAATGGTGTGTTCACTATCCTTCCATGGGTAGGTAGGTAGGGCCTGATATTTGTATAGGATTTTGGGGTTTTTAAAACATCTTTTAAAGGCTGTACCTTATTCCATGTAATGGTCACAATGTCCCTGAGAGACAGGCAGAGGGGCTATAATGAGCCCCCATATTACAAATAAAAGCCATCTGGCCCCCCTGAGCTTGAAATCTACATTCTCTGGTTAAATCCAGCGCTTTTTCCTCCAGTGCTTGCTGAATGACTCTTATTTCTTTACTTTAGAGCAAACCAGAGATAGAGATTGAAAAAACAGAGAAAGAACCTACTGTCTCGTCTAAGCAGACAGTGTCCCCTGCCGACATGGGGACATGGAGACAGGGATGAACTGACTTTGAGGAGCTTTCCTCTGCCCCAGGCACATTCATTCCTTTGACCAAATAAGTGTGCTTCAGGCTGCTGTGAGGCCGGAAGGGGCTCGTTGAGAGGAGCACATGTCACCCCAAAGTTGGCAGGTCTGTCTTGCCTGGTCTTCTGAAAATTCAGGCTTCACAAGCTGAGTTCAGTCCATTTTAAATTAAAAAAAAATAAAAGATTGCTTCTCATTGACCAAGCGTCTTGGAATTTGGGCTTTAACGTCAAGAAGTTATTTGGGGGAATTTTTTTTCCTCTCACTGTGATTGCTCTAATGATATACTCATCTTTGTTAAACAGCAGAAATCTATTCTCTGACCTACCTAAGGAAGATTGTCTGCGTGATTAATACCTGCTAGAGATCTAAATCGGGGTTCTTAACCTTTTCAGTGCTATGGACTGTGAACTCCATGGGCCTTTTCTCAGCGTGGTTTTAAATGCATAACATAAAAGAGATCAGATCACAAAAGAGACCAATTGGATTGAAATACCAAATATTAAGAAAGTGAATCTGCGATGTGGTAACATATGCTGCTTTATTACGCCCATTAACTGATGTCATCTGGTGGAGGGTCTGATAACCACCACAATTTCAAAGTTGTGATGGGCAGACACAGTATTGCCAGATATTGACAACAACTGAATGTTAAGTGAAAATGTTGATTTCTTTGGTGACAGTTACAGGCACTGACAGAGGTCCACTGTCTATTTTCATAATAGAATCAAAGTTAAGTAGAGGCTAGTGGAAATAGAGACATGAGGGTTTTGTTTTTCCTATCCCAACTTACAGCTCCCTTTCAATTCTACCCACAGACCCCAGTTTAGGAACCCTTGACCTCACCTCAGACAGTTCAGGTTGAACCACGTAACCAGATCACACGGGAAATAGAGGTGCCCTGGGTTGCCATTGACGTTGAATGAATAGTCTTTAGTGATTATTTTGTCACTTGCTATTTGAGTGTTTCTCCTGCAGAAATGAGGATGAAGCCAGGACTTTTCCCCGAGTTTTCCTTCCACTGTCGTTCACCTCCTCCCTCCGCCACCCCCCTCAGCCCGTCCTGTGTCTTAGCAGGAAATATTACTTAACTGGCAGGAACAGAACTATGAAAAGGGTTGGGTGCCTGGTGGCTCCTCATTCTTTCACCTTGAGACTTCATCTCTCGTGTCCGATAACCATGTGAACAAGCCAAACCTTCACTTTCCACTGTCTCCGGCATCGCTCTTGCTGATTCCCCTCTAGGTCCTCTCCTTATAGCTTCAAGTGTACTTCACCAAACAGTTAATAATGATTTGGGCTGGCTCTGTGGCCTTTACAATCAAATCTCTCCAGTCTCCTCTCTCTCTCTCTTTCTCTCTCTCTCTCTTTCTCTCTCTTTTTTTGTGAAGAAAATTGGCCCTGAGCTAACATCTTTTGCTTGAGGAAGATTGTCGCTGAGCTAACGTCCAGTCACCTCTCTTATTCTCTTATAAATATCTCTTGAGTAATTATATGTCATTTATCTGATACAAACAGAAAATATATCTATCTCTGGCTTTCAGCTTAGTGGATTATTGGCTTATGTAACTGTCACTAGCTTCAGGAGAGGCTTGATCTAGTGGCGAGATTTTTTTCCTTTTAGCTGTTCTCTACAATGTCTGCATCATTCTGATGTGAACTCGCCTTGGAGTTGAAAGAGAACTAACTCCAGCCACATTGCTCCTCCTCCTCACCCAGATTTCCCTCCTATAGGACCATCTGAGGTCCCATGGCCACCTCTGAACCAGTGCTATACAGGGGAAATTGGCTGGCTGGGGCAGTCAGGGCCCACTCCTTAAGCTGAGTGTGGGACTCATGTTGCCCAAACACAGGTCTGCTGCAAGGTGGGAGAGGGGTGACATGGTTTCTGAGATGTCAGCCAACAAAGTTCACTGCGAGTATTTGTAGAAGTGGTTAGCCATAAACTAATGTTTAGAGAGCTTTTGAGTGTTGAGGGCCTGCCTGGGGCTAATGCTATGTACCAGCTGCTTTTCCTGCATCATATTAGTCAATACTCACGACGACTCTGTGGGGTGGGTATGGTCACCTTCATTTTACCAACTCATGACAAGGAGGCTCAGAGATCATGTAACTCATCCAAGATCAGGTAGCTGGGAAGTGGTGGAGTTGGAATTCAAACCCCGGTCTGACTGTAGCCTGTGCTGCCTGGACCTTACTGGGTGGCATTTGGGTCCCTTTGGGAGTGTGGAGAGGTAGGGGCTCCATGCCATCTACAGTAAGCAGCATCTTCTGGAGGAGGAGTTACCAATCTGGAGTCCAAGTGCTGGTGTGGCCTCGGGGTGATGCCAGGCATCCCCGCAGGCAGATCCCTGGGGAGTGCGTGCACTGGGAATACTGGTCTTTCAGCATCTCCTCCAGCTCCCACATTCTGTAAAGGTAAAGGCTGTGCAAAAAGTACATGAACAGTGCAATGTGGTTGGTGTGGACCTTACCGTTTGTCCCATGGTTTGCCCAATTTTTAATGCTTGAATTATAATTCTCTTTGGATTAAAGGCACTTAAAACAGATTTTATTTTTCTCATCAGTGCTTCCTGTATTAGTATTAAAACTCTATTTTTTTTCAAAGTCAGCCTGAATAAGTTTAAGTTCAGCTTCTGCTGTTGCCAGAGCTTCTTAAAATGTGCTTAATAAGCTGCTTGGGCAAACTTTTTGCTAAAAATTCTTTGCAGCCTTCTGTGTTTTGTGGCCTTTGGAAAGAGCAGAACCATGCAAATCGATTTGTGCAAATCGTATTTGAGCTGCAGGTCAGGACCTACAAGGGAACCGTGTGCTATGAGTTGGGAAATGTTAAGTAACTAAAATTGAGAATCTGAAATATCTTTCTGCTCACTTCAGATACATATATACGTGATCTTGGTAGGTCTGGAGTGACTCCCAGAATTATAACCCAGTAGATATTTTATAGATATAAAATGCTTTGAAGACTTTGGAAAAAAATATGTATTTATTGTCTCTGGGTCCTTCCTGGAACGTGAGAGAATAGTACCCATAAACCAGAATGTCTACAGACATTGCCTAAATGTACACATTTTCTGGACCGTCAATTTATTTTATCATCCGTCATTCTTTGTTGTTGTTGTTTGTTTCATCCCTTAAAATAACTTGTCTTGAGCTCAAAGTGGAAAAGGCTATGAGAGATAAACCACACAACATTAAAATGTGAGGTGTGTGGTGTGAAGCGTATTTTGGCATGCTCTTCTGCATTCTGTGTGTGAGGATGTGTGTTGCGAGCTGTGTGTTGTGGGGTATATTTTGGCATGTTGTTCTGCATTCTGCTGTTTGTTTCTAGTTGCAGTTGTGTTCTTTGTTTCTTGTTTTGCCATGTTAGATATTTATTGAGGCTTTAACATGAGCTTGGAACTTGGTCCATGCTTTGCTGATAATCCTGGGAGGTAGATGGAAGAGATGAGAAACTGAGGCCCAAAGCGACTCTTCAATAAAGTCTTAAATATTATTATAGTCTCAAATGCTGTTAAGATATGACTGGACCAAAATTCAAGGGAAAAGATTGTTTGAAGCAGACTTTGGATTTTTTATCCAGATAAGGTGATAGAATTTGGGTCCATGGGTCACGTCGTCTGATCCTGGGAGCTTCCCCAGGGCTCAGAGCAAATCATCAAAGCTAGGTTGTAGCATCGTCTTGGATGACAGGCATAGCTGTTGCCAGATCAGATCTGCTTAAGATGGGTGGTGCCATCTCCTGGGAGCAAACCTGCTAGGACACAGCCTAGCATCACAGACTCTGCTGGGAACGAGGAGATGACCCAGCCAGCTTCCTAATTTGCAGATGAGACAGATGAGGAGATGGAGGTCCTGAGAGCTGGAAGAGTTTACGAAAGGTGCTGTAACAAGGTAGGAGAGGAACTGGGCTGAGACCTGCGACTTCTTATGGTGAGATTCCACCACATGGAAGCATAAAAGTGCGTGTGTGTGTGTGTGTGTGTGTGTGTGTAGTTTTAGCACTCAAGTTTTATGTGGTTGCCAGGGAAAGTTGGGGAAACCAGTTTTTAAGGGAATTCACACTTTTCCCAGTTGTGGCTTGATGCTCCGCCCTCTGTTTTGTGAGCCTGGAAGACTGACTTGCTTAGAAGGAAAGCAGCACCCCCTAATTTAAATTCCACATCTTTTACTGCTGTGGCTTTAAGTCACTGTGGAAAAGGATTGTAATCTGCTACCTCCCTAGTCATGAACACGGAGCTCTACACCCCAGCGAAATCAGGATAGCAAACAATTGTTAGGGATTTCCTAGTATAAGGATGTCCTAGGCTGTGGGGCTCCCAAAATAAAACAGACAGACTCACTGCCGTTGAGGAGTTTCAATCTGATTGTTCTAATCCCCACATTTCATGATGAACATGGTGATGCTTCACCATTTTCAGATGAAAGAAGTTGCTGAAGAATGTTCAGGAATTGACTTCTGGTTGCACAGCGAGTGTCGAAGCTGAGATCTCCACCCGCTGAATCCAAAAGCGTGCTCCTGACCATCGCTCTGTGTTTAATTCCAGCTCTCTGAATATCCATAGCTAAATATGTGTGGGGGTGATCGGTTTTCTGTGGATTCAAACTGCTTGGGATTGTCTGGTCTGGCCTCTTCAAGGCTGGGCAATGCTGGGACCGCGGCACCTTTTCCTGGGCTGCTGCTCCAATGCTGGTCAGTTAACACTGCCCAGGTGTCCCCATCATGGTCCTGGGTTGGTGCTCACCCTGCTTCTTGTTTGCAAGAGCCCCCAAGCAGGAAAGCTGAGCTGGTTGGAGTAGCTGGCAGAGGGGGCCAGCACTGTCCCTGCATTCCCCACTCTGATGTCCCTCCCAGCAGGCTGCTCTGGTTGCCTTCCAATGTCATCTACAAGTTCCTCTCAAGTTTCTTTAGGGCCCTATTGAAGATAAGAAGAAAGCTGCCATTGCCGACCTAGTGGGGGCATCTATTCTCACCCTAACTGTGTTCTTACAGCAATCAAAGAGACCAAAGAAGTCCTTTTGAATGTGAACAGTACCTTAGACCAGCTGAAAAAGTCAACCGCACAACTTAACACCAGCCTGAGTAAAGTTAAAGGGGACCTCGAGCAATCACTCAATGACCCCGTGTGCACTGTACCTCCGGCAGCTGCCACTTGCAACGACATCAGAACGTCTCTAAGCCAGCTGGATTACAACAACAACTTGGGGCAGGTGAGGGGGCTCACCTTGTTTCGGGGCAGGGTCTTTGGGACAGCTGGGCAGGGCTAAGCATGGGTACCCCTGTCAGGTGCACAGTGGCCTGCGTCTCTGTCTGCCTTCCTGGTCATCTGATGGCCACATTGGAATGGCCCCAGCAGGAGAGAAGGGACAACAGGAAACCCCTGCTTGAGAGTTCTCTGTGATTGATTTGATGAAACATTTTGGAACGAATTCAGCTTTAAAAACAAAAAAGCGGGGACGGCCCTGTGGTCTGGTTGTTAAAGTTCTGTGCACTCCGCTTAGGTGGTCTGGGTTTGTGGTTTCAGATCCCATGTGTGGACCTACTCCATGCATCAGCCATGCTGTGGAGGCGTCCCACATACAAAGTAGAGGAAAGATTGGCACAGAAGGTAGCTCAGGGCTAATCTTCCTCAAGTGAAATAAAAAAGAGGAAGATTAGCAATGGATGTTAGCTCATGGCAAATCTTCCTCACCAAAAAAAAAAAAAAAAAAGGAAGCATTCCCTTTAAAAATTAGAATGTATTTTAAAATCATATGCCTAGTATATTAACCACCTATGCCTAAATATAAGGTAATTCTCCATTTTCCCAAAGAGAAGATTAGAAAAAAAGAATCTGGAGCAAAGTGAATATATAAAGTTCAAGGATGTAGATAAAATAATCATGTCTACTCATGATTTTTAATTTATCAAGATAGGGATACATATACACACCAAATTTTACGTAAAACAATATTTTAATATAGGTATATTTTTCTCACTTTCAAATTTCATGAATCAACTTTATTTAAATATTTCACATTCAATGTCTGTGTCTGCATATCTACTGCAATCACTTTTATTGTCACTGAACAGTTTTTTAGAGCCTGGGATCTATACTTGCATTTAAATTGTTTGAGATCAAGTCCTTTTTGGGGTAACTTTTCATTTTGATGTCCTTTTATTGTTGTTTTTGTTTTGAGGAAGACTGGCCCTGAGCTAACATCCATGCCCATCTTCCTCTACGTTATGTGTGGGATGCCTACCACAGCATGGCGTATGTGCACATTTAACCACTGTGCCACTGGGCCGGCCCCCTCGATGTCCTTTTAAACATGCAGAAAATTTACAAGATTGGTACAAGGAACCCCTGTCTACACCCTTTACTCCAAATTCACCAGTTGTCAACATTTTGCTCCATTTGCTTAATCATATCATTTTGTCTGTTTATTTATGTATCTATCATCTATTACTATTATCATATGTGTGCATAAAATGCTATACATTTTGTTCTTTTCTCAATCATTTGTAGGTAAGTTGCAGATGTTATGCCCTTTTACCCCTAAATATTTCAGTGCATTTCCTAACTTTACATAATCTTTATGCAGTTATCAAAATTAGGTCATATAACATTGACCCAAAACTACCATCTAATCCACAGTTTATATTCAAATTTTGCCGATTTTTCTAAAGATGCCCTCTATGACTGTTGTTTCATTTTCCCATCTGAGGTCCAGTCCAAGAGCAGACATGGTCTGTATTTGTCATATCTCTTTGTTCCTTTAATCTGGAACAGTTTCTCAGTCTTTTTCTTTTGTGACATTGAGATTTTTGAAGATGATAGACCATTTATTTTATAGAATGACCTTCGATTTAGGTTTGTCTTATGTTCCCTCATGATTAGATTTGTGTTGTGCATATTTGTCAGAAATATCGCAAAGATGATACCGTGTCTTTCGCAGTCCATCATGTCAGGAGACCTATGATATTTGTCCTAGTATTGGTAAGAGATAGAGAGGACATTTTAACTCCACCTATAATACAGTAAATGAAAAATTTATTCCAGACACTCACCAATATAACCACAGACTATTACTTTTAAAAGTGTTTTTAAAAAGGCTGTTTACGATTTTATTTGACAATATTCAGTACCTGAAATTTTGAATTCGCACATATTCAATCTGTGTTCAATTTCTTTCCTTCACTTTTAGCTTACTGTAGCATGAAATTTCCAAACATCTAAAAATTGGTGCTTGTAGAGGCCATTTTGAGCTGAATGTGCTTTCCCCAAATGATACTCTATTGTTCAAGAGAAATTTAGATCATACCTTATAATATAGAGACTTTGGGACCTCGATGTCAGATGATTCTTTTTTATGACATAATTTTGGGAGTAACCACCTTGGCTTATATTTTGTTTTATAAATTTTCAGCTTCCATCTTTGGATGAGCACATTGATAGAGTTAACAATATTCTTCGAACAAATTTGTCCAGCCAGGTCCAAAAGGTATGTTTTTTGGAAAAAATACAGTGGCTTATTTTATATCATTTTAAAGAATAGACTAGTACATAAGAAAATAGGTAACAGCAAAAAAAGCAGTGAAATGCTGGAGAGGAGTTGCCAAGATGGGCGATAACTGTTATCCTCCAGATAATTTAGTCATTTCAATTCAAGACGTTTTTATTAAGCATCTATTATGTGCAAAGCACCAAACTAGGACCATAAGAGGTAAAGAGAAAAGCATGATCTCACCTTCCTGTGCTCAGAATTTGATGGGTGTGGTGCTGGACCCCATAATGGTTCTGTACCAGATGCTCTTCCACTGCACCTATGAGTCAACCATGTTGGTTTTGTCTCTTTCCACTTCTGCGCATTTGCATATGCTGTGCACTGTGCCTAGCCCTCTCATCTCTTTCCCCCTCCTTTGTCCAGCAACTTAGGCTACGAGGTACTAGCTGCTTTGAGCTTTATGTATCACTTTCTTAATGAGGCCTTTCCTGGGCATCTAGACCAGGTCAAAGTCCTTTTTAATACAGTCTTACATTCTTAGATTCTGCGTTAAGTATCTCATTAACTGTAATTATTGCTTTAAAGTCTCGATTGTCTCATTGACTGTAAACCCTAAAAAGGGAAGGACCTATTGATCTGGAATACAGATGATTTCCCCAATAGCCTGCCAATTGTTGCTCTTTATTCAGCTAATACATTGAGTGCACAATAAGTATTTCTATATAGATTATGATTCACTAAGAGTGCCGTGGGCCTGTAGGAAAGGGGGAGAATAGTTTTATTCTTGACTTTATGTCTTTAGCGTGGGTATAAAGAATTCATCAAATATCTGTTGAACACTCATTTACATATACTGACAAATTGTCTCCTTAAACAAGTCATTGGAAACTCTTGGTCTTCCCACTCTGGTATGAGCTCGTTTGTTAAATGAAGGAATTGAACCAGAAGATCTGTTAGTCCGCTTCCAGGCATAAAACCTCTTAAAACGGGTGACCTCAACAGGTCCAAACACAGATAAATGTAGAGGGGTCAGATGTACAGAAAAGCAACACAAGCACTGGTGTGCTGGGTAGCTGAGTCACCTTTGAGGAAACCGAAGTCATGGTGTTCTTTTATGGCTTCCATGTTGCTAGGCTAAAGTCAAAACTTGCTGGCACCATCAGTCTTATAAAGTTTGTGACTTAGATTGGACTGCTGTAAAAGAATACTGTAGACTACGTGGCTTACAAGCAACAGAAATTTATTTCCCACAGTTCTGACGGCCCATAGTCCGAGATCAGGTGCCAGCAGGGTCTGGTTCTGGTGAGAGACCCCTCCGGGACAGCCATTTTCTCATTGTGTCCTCACATGGTGGAGAGAACCCTCGGGGCTCCTTTTATAAGGCAATAATCCCATTCATGAGGGCTCCACTCTCATGACTTAATCACCTCCCAAAGCGCTGCCCCCCCTCAAATAACCATCACTTTGGGGGTTAGGATTTCAACATACTCCCAGACACAGACATTCACTTCATAACAGGTTGTAATTGCTGTGGTGTTCCCTAGCAGATGGCTAAGTACACCAGCAGATGGTTAAGAAACACGAAATTAAACCCCTGCCAGAGGAGAGGCGGGATGTTTCATAGAGTTACTCAGAAACGATGATGTCTGCCTGTCATGGATTTAGCCCTAAGTGATACAGGTCACCCTGGCTGTTTCTGTTTTCATTTTAGCCTCCCTGCAATTTGTAGTCTCTATAAGCTTGTGTTTTAAGACGTTATTGTTTTCTGTGAGACTCGATCTCCAATTTAATTTTGGAATTGCATTGGAAAATGATTCTTTTCTTAGAAATTCACTTTGTATCAGCACATCGTACCTTATACAGATCAGAGTTTCTTAATCTCAGCACTACTGACACTTTGGGCTGGATAATTCTTTGTTGTGGGGGCTGTCCTGTGCATTGTAGGATATTTATGAGCATTTCTGGCTCCTTTCCACATAATGCCAGTAGCTCTCCCACAATTGTGATAACACAGATGTCTCCAGACACTGCCAAATGTCCCCTGGGGGGCAAAATTGCCCCTAATTGAGAAACACTGATATAGATACATTCAAATTTTTAACATGAGTTAAAAGTTAAAAATTAAAAACTTTTAACGTGATCTTTGATGGATATAATTTAAAGAAAGTCCTCTCTAAAGGAGAATTTAGTTTTTACATTTTTAATGACCATATAATAATTTCAGCCTTAAGGTGAACGTTGCATTTTTGTTTTTCTACTGCATAGTAAGCTGAAAAGTGAGTACTAGTTAACTGCCCTTGTACTTACTATGTATATCAATTTATTTTGAACTATTTTTTAGGGCTATAAATCCTTTAATGATATACCTGAGATGGTGCAAAACCAAACCACGGACCTGATATCAGGTGAGATTCACAGTTTGAAGTAATTTTGTACCTCTCCTTCTTAAGAATTGGCTGGTTAGTATGAAGAAATGTATTGTTAAGAATTTTATTGTTCTTTTTCCCTCTTAAAAAAGTATTCTCTCACTAAAACCTGGAAAACTAAACAAATATCAGAGCTTTTCAATTGTGCCAGCTTCACATAGTGAAGTGGATTTAAAAAAGTAATAATCCTTCTGTTGGACACTGATTAGCAGCTGGCCGGAAGCTGCGTGCTGGAGGGCCGTGCTGTCAAGACGAGCCTTCATCGTGAGCTGTCCGAGCTCCCAAAAGCTATAGTTTGGAAGGTCACATTCTGATTTTTCTCACTGAGGGAAAAACTGTAGATTATTATATTTTCTAAAAGAACTTAAATTTTTTTTTTAAGGAATACTAGGCATAAGGACTTATTTTGTCTATTTAGGAAGGTATTCATCTGCCGTCTAGGTGTCTTACGGTTTTGGAGAGACAGAATTGATGTTGGGAGAATTCTCCTGCCCGTAAATGACTGAGTCACATTGTATTCAGGTGATGCTATTTGGGGCGAATGTACAGGGAAAGAATGCAGCATAAACAGTTCTTTGTGCAGGATTGGGGATAAACCTGGGTTATTTGCTAAGAGAAGAAATCTCTGAACCAATCTAAGACTATCTTCTCTTTTTTTAAAAAGAAAAATCATCTCTCTGCTTCTTTTTATCTGTTGACCAAATGGTTTTAAAATGTTGTTAGAGGTATTTGATTCTTTCTTTTCCTAATGGCATTCTTTCAACACAGTAGGACTTTGGGTGAAAAATATTGTATCCTACTATCTAGTGCTTTAGATGTTTTGTGGGTTCTCTTTTGTCTAATCTAAGATTCTACTTTAAAATATTAAGGTATTAAGGATAACGCTCATGCTTTCCTAGGCTAGCATCTCAAGGCTAACACGCTGTGCGTCTGGTAGCCACCCTCTTACTAATCTCTGTGTTTACTCTCTTTGTTTCTCCTTTCGGGACTTCTTCTGCCTATACGTGCAGCCCTCCCTTGTAAGTCTGGCAGAGCAAGGTGTGCAGTACGTGTGAGCGAGGCCCATTGCACATGGTGTCGTTGCCTGAACACAAGCCAGAGTTTTCCCAGGTCTGAGCGAGTGCCACTCCAGCAGCCTGAATGTCAGTTGTTTGTTTTCATGTCCTTCCAAAACAAATAAAAACCCTTACCTCTCATGTCTTGATCCTTTGGTCCTACTCTGCACACATGTTTTAAGTGCCTACTGTGTGCCAGGCTCTGCTGGGCTCTGCGGATGGCAGGTGAGTAAGGCATGACCCCTGCCTACCGTTCAGCTGAGCGTGTATACAGATGCCATTTACCCCACTCTGGTAACACAACAAGGTACATGCAAGGGGACTGAGGTGGGGAGCGGGTAGGGGAAGGGTTTCTGGAGGAAGTGACATCTAAATGGAGGCCTGCAGTAGTATTTACTGAGAGAGGGCACCAGCCACATGCAGAGTCACCAAAGCTGCACAGGTGGAAAGCGGGGTCATGTGAGAGGGCGGGACAGCCTGAGAAGCAGAAGGGGCTCCATTCTAGGTTTAGGGGACTGTTCATAGGAGATGGGGAGTCTACACACCACATCTCAAAATCCTAGAAATCTCCCTTTCAGCATCAGTGGATTTTTAACTGATTAGTGTGTTCTTAGTATGTCCATGTCAAGAATTACTGTGGATAAGGCCACTTCAGAGCTGTGTGAGCACTGGGCCAGGTGACACCCCTCACCCCTCACAGCTTTGATCCCAGGACCAACGTCAGGATGGACAGACACGTTCCAGAAAACCAGAAATTGTCTCCTCTCTGAAAGATCAGGATGGGTATTAATAAAAACTGGCCACTGGGAATACTATTGCTTAGGAATATAAGAGACACAGATACACTTCTTTAATAAGTCTCAATTTGTATGAGTCAAATAAACTTTTATCAAAAATATCACCTGGGGCCGCTTGTTCAAAAATTCAGTCCTAGAGAATCACTATGTTTCTGAATGCCATTTCTGAAGTGGATGAAATTATTATATTATTAGTTTCTCTTTCCAAAATCATTTCACAGAAGCTTTAGAGTTAGATACACCTGAGTTTCAAATCCCGTTTCTAGTGCTTTCTGAAAAAGAGACCTAGGGGCAAATAATTTAACTGCTATGAGCCTCAGGGTCACTATTAGCAAAATGGGATTAAGAATATCTACCTCAGTGCAATAAATGAGTTAACCCTTGTAAAAGCGCCTGGCCCATGGTAGGCATACCATACATTTCAATCACCTCATGTTTTTTTTTTTTTTTACTGGAGTAAGTAAAAGAAGAAAACTCTGGCTTGATTCAGCACCATATCATTAAAGTCAGCACTCATAGCTTGCTGTTTTGTTAAGTGATTGCGTTTTGATGGTCTTGGCTACATTCATGCCTGTTCTAGAACCTTTTTGTATTTTAAATACATACATAACATGGGAAAAACTAAAGTGCTTCAAACTTTTCAGTTAGGTTCCAAAACGAAGTTTCTGTTTCCTCTGGGTTTGAAAATACATAACTGAGGTATCTTTGTTTTCAGGTATCAAAAGTACCTTGAATTCCATTGGTTCTAATATCGGTAATATAAGCAAACAGATTCCTATTCAGGATAAGCTGTCAAATTTCATGGATTACATTAACAGCACTGAAACTTACATCCACCGCAGTTTACCCACGTTGGAAGAATATGATTCATACAGGTGAGAGTCCCCTCTGAGCTGCTCAGCTGGGAGGGTGGTGGTTGCTATGGAGTGGGGTAAAAATTCGAATTTAGAACCAGGATAATCTTATGAGAGCAAATTGTACAAAGAAGCCATAACCTGGTAAGTGTTAACCGTAGTTTACGTTATTTAAAAAGTTAAAGTGTTGGCTTTGTCAGCACATATACTAAAATTAGAACTACACAGAGAATAACATGCACAAGGATGGCACATAAATTCATGAAGCATTCTATCTTTTTTCTTCTAATTTGAAGACTGAAAGTTCTTGAGACAAATATTCAATAGTTTGCAATTTTGATGTTATTAGTGGCTTCTAGAATCTTAGTTATAGTTGTCTAAGGCATGTAAGAGAATTTTAAAGCTTAGAAGTAACTAAGAAGGGCATTTGGATAATTTTATTATTTATCTTGTGCTCTTGCATAAGAAAAACCCATATAGGAATGAAATTCTCCAGAATCTCCATAGATATGGGCCGTATGAACGGTTCCAGAGGAGGCCATGGGGCTGAGGCTTTCAGAGGGCAGAGTGCATCTCACATCTCACATGATCCTCTAAATACCTCCAGTCTAAGTGCTTTCCTCCCCAGCACTCTGTCTGAGATGTCCACCACCATCTCCCAGGGCCAAAGCCACCACCAGCAGTTTCTAATGAGGCCGCAGCCGCTGGGAACAACAGCTGCTTACCTGAGCTCTTCGAAAAATTTGCTGGTTTCTCGGATGCTCTTTCTGTAAGAACCAACCTCTACATATTTATTTTATAAACCAATGAAGAAAAGAATATTGTCCAAATGCTGGCATTCGGGAACAGCTACAGCGTGCCCATCAAGTGCTCTACGCAAGGCATCTCGCCTGATACTCACAAAAACCCCCTGGGTTGTGTTCTGTTTATAACCCTGTTTCATAGACAAGGGAATTGAGGCTCAGGGAGGTGAAGTGACTTACTTAAGGCCAGCAGCAACACGGCACAGGTGGGTTTCAACCCTCGTCTGCCTAGGCTAGCAATTATTGCCTTGTAATCAACAAGCTGTTTTCCCCCCATGGGGCTAGGCCACACCAGCAGGTGTCAGGAGAAACATAAGACCCAACTTTTCTCAGTGAATTTCCAATCTCATTAGAGGTCAGAGTTTCACACATGGAAAGAATGGTACAATTATCTGCTTACGAGTCGGTTCCTCCTTCCTTTCACTTCACCCTGCCCTGAGACTATAAGCTTATTTTAAAAAGAAATCTAAGCAGATGAGGCGTGCATTGACTGTAAAAGATTTCTGAGGCCAGGTTCCATGGCTTATTTAATTTTGTGTCCCCAGTATCTGGAACAAAATGCCACAGAATGGGTGCGGTTGGCTATTATTATAATTATTGAGATTGCTCTTAATTCAATGAAAAGCTTTAGTGGTGGCTTTTGTCGCAGAAGTAAATTCTTTATATTTTAGTATTTTAAAGATTGGGAAGCATTTCTACCCTTGAATGTTCCTTGGCTGCTGGAAAAGGGCATTGTACATTCCGGGAATGCCAGTAAGACCTAATTGAGGATCCATTATCCTGAAATGTCTCACAGGACCATTACGAAATTGAGATTTGCATTCTGCAGGCATTTGATTTAGGATGCTTATAAAGTTCTAAAATATTCAAAGCATTTGCCATGTAGAGAGTTTCTGGTTCAATAAAGAACACCATGCGCCCTAAATATTCCAGGAACTGCAAAACATTTTAGAGAAAGACCTGGGAAAAGAGCTCGGTGTTTCTTTATCTGCTGTCTTATCATGATCTAGCCATAACTCATCATCATCATGATAAGCTCTTACAGCATCAGGAGCCTTGAAAGAACTTAAAAGTCCTAAGGGGTACTCTTAGCAGTAGCCTTGGAGAAGTTGAGCCCTGCTTTTGAGCCTCATGGGAGTAAAGCAAAGAAAGGAAGGAATGCTTAGTGAACATTGATAAGAGCGCTTCACAAACAAGATAAAAATTAAAGTTTTTTGTTGGTTGGGTTGGAGGACTAGGGTGGGAAGGGCTCTTTTCGTGACATTATCGCCCTGAGGAATTTGTTCACAGAGGAATCTGATGTTCGATTGCAGGTGTCACTCTCAGCTGCTCCAGCCCTGGTCCAACAGCTTTCGAGTTAGGACAGTGTCGCCTCTTTTATGTGTACTAACACTGTGCTTGCTTCACCAGGTGGCTGGGTGGCTTGGTTGCCTGCTGTTTGCTGACTCTCATCGTGATTTTTTTTTACCTGGGCTTACTATGTGGCACCTTTGGCTATGACCAGAATGCCACCCCCACCAGACGAGGCTGCATCTCCAACACCGGAGGCGTCTTCCTCATGGTGTGAGTGTTTGCTGTTCTCTGTCGTGTACAGGGTGGAAGTGCAGGAGGAGAGCAGGTGATTCTGGTGTCACGTGGACCCTGTGGCCTCTGGCCAAGCACTCTGGGTTCCAGCAGTGTAGGCGTCTTGGTGATTGTATTTACCTTGTTTTGGGAAAATCCATCAAGCATAAAAAGTAAAACTCTAAATTAGTTGCACTTTGACAGATAAGCTTAAACACACTGTGTATATATGGTGGGCTCCTCTTTAAAGCAGCTGTCATGGGAATTATTTCCAGGTTTGCTTTCTTGATTCCCATAGTTTTTTCCCTACATCCATCCATCCATCCATCCATCAATCCATCCATTCATTAATTCACCAGATACTTGCTGAGGACTGACCTGGTATCAGACACTGCTCTTTATGGTCAGCTAGCTTGTTCACTTTGAAACTCTAGAAACTTGGTTTAGAACAGAGATTGCCAACCCAGCACCCTTGGGATTTAGACAAGTAGCCTCAATTAGTGATGAGAGCAGGTGTGAGTACCAGCAAAAGGTAAGCCTGTAGTCGACTGGAGCAACTGTGCTTGTTTCAAGGACATTCATATCCAAGTTCGTATTTTTGAAAAAAACTTTACCAGGATGTGACAAGGCATAGGGGGCATGAGCTGGGTGTGACTGGAGATGGAGCCAGAAATGTAAACGAGGACACAGGGGTAAAAGCTTTGAATGCTCCCCAGAGAGGAAGCTGTGTGTGTTTCAAGTTGATATTCTCTTTTCCGATAAGCCATTTGAAAATCGGCAGTAGAGAGTGTGACAGGGCTCGAGGGCAATGGTAAAGATTTGGAACAAGTCCTTTGGCAATGGAGAGTCAAAATCTCAGCCACATGCACTCGTTTCTCTACTTATGTCACTTGTACCACACCAGGAGAAGCTGACGAGCACATGACATGCATTAACTTGCTTTTTTAAAACATCGAGTCACTACAATAATTAATCAAACTTCTTATGAGCTGTGATTCCAAGGCCTTTCCCATAAGCCTTTAGGATCCAGTATAGTACAAGTCTTTATTAATATGAATGCGGGCACCAGAGACTTAAAAATAACCTTAAAACTAATGACATGGGAGTTTGCCAGAATTGGACAAAATTGGACAGAGCTCCACCCATGGAAAAGCCTATTTGCCCACATGCCTAAACTGAACAAAGTAAACCAGCAAGGAAGGGTATATTTGTTCTGCTTTTTTGTTTAAATGCACACACAGGTAGAAAAGTAGTTTAGTGTTAAGAATTTAATAATCCTGATACTTGGCTGTTTTGTCAGTGTTTTGATGGTAAGTTTATATATTGCGTCTTTTTAACTGCTTTCAGGGAGGAGTAAATTGCTCTGAAAAGGTACGCCTTTCATAAAATTCTACTCACACTTTTATTAGGGATGAAACCAGAAAATGTTATATCTAGCTTCAAAGAAAAAAGAAGCAAATTGATTGAGGCTGAAGTCTCCTTCAGTTGGGATGTAATTCTCCCTTCTGCTTCAGATTAAGAAATCTGTAAGCGACAAAGTTGCATGGAAACCTATGGCTTAGGGGTGACGGGATTGATCTCAGCAGTAGGAATAAGTTGGTAACTATAAGATGCTGTCAGGTGCATCTCAGGTGGTCTGCGACTGAGGGTGGCTATCATTTCTGTGTGGTTGAAGCCCACCATTCTGCATGGCATGCTTTGCTGTGCTTGGCAGAATTTTTCAGCTCTTGAGACAGCCAGTAAACAATAGGATAGTTGTAAAGGGAAAAATGATTACAAGTGTAGTCAATCTAATCAGACTGGTTAGAAGAATGCAGTTTCTTCTTTAAAACTGTTTACTTGCTTGTAGAAACAAGAAAGAATAGATTTAGTTCAGCTGCCACCAAAACACTTCAAAAACGGTGACACTATCAGATCAAGAGCATGGGCCACTCTGATCCTGTGTCTTCTGAGGGTCCAGGGAGCATTTTAGGGGCTGAATGGGCTACAGTGTGGACATAGAGGGTCTCCCCAGAGATAAGTGGACTAACCAAGGCAGTCAGAAAACAATCTCTCATACCGAAGCCTGTTACAAAACTTTGAGTTTTAGCTCTGGAAAACAATGTCCAGATTATGCAGATCTTTGAAGAATAACTAATACCCGGTGTCACCGCATGTGTCACGAAATGGGCACACTGGCATATGGCCTGTGTCAGTTTCAGAGGCTTAGATATTTCAGAAAGCAGTTAAGCTGTTGCAGGGCCCCAAAAGGCCATAATCCAATCCCCTTGGTCAAGTCATTCCCATCTTAGGGAATCTATTTTAAATAAGTAAGCAAACTATGGACAAAGCATCATGAGCAGAGAAGTGTTTGTGCAGTTTTAGTGATAACAGTGAGGCCTTGGAAATGACATAAATGTCAGCTGCCGAGGAGTGGAAGGTCATGTGGCCACTGAAATGGTAACCAGGTTGCCTATCCTGGATTGATGAAAGTTTATATGATAATACATTTGACAAAGGTTGAAAATTGTGCATGGGTTATTTTAACCATGTAGATCCAGGATCAGCCAATCTTTTTCTATAAAGGTCCAGATAATAGATATTTCAGGTTCTGCTGACCACAGAGTCTTTGTTGCGGATTATTATTCTTGTTCTTCTTCTTTGGCTCCTTCATCTCATTCTTGTTTTTCTTGTTCTTATTCTGTTTCTCCTCTTTCTCCTTCTTTACAACATATTAGCCATTCTTATCTCAGTGACCTTACAAAAACAGGCCCTGGGCAGTTGAATGCCTACCTCTTATCTAGATATATGCATATTTAGAAAACAAGGGCTGGAAAGGTTAACAGCATGCTATTTAGAGTAGTGGTGTTGTTTTGAAGTGTTCTATCATAGGCTTTGATTATTTTTATAACTCTAATACATGCGCGCATACACACACACACACGCGCGCTCATGCACATAGTTAAAACCCTGGTGGCTGGCACAGCCCTTGCGTGCGTTCCTCTTCTTTATACTCTCCCTAACTCAAAAGCCTTGCAGGTCAGAGAAGGTCAGGCTGACAGAGGGCCCCTCCAGTGAACACATCTTGCTATCCATTTTAGCAGAGCTGTGCAAATATTTGTCATTATGCCTTGAGTGTTTGCACTGGGGAGAATCATGCCCTTAGGAGGGGATGCTATTGTTGTCGAGAACATCAGCCTACACACTCCTGAGGATCATTCCTGGTGTGCACCAGTGATGGTAGATGATTTGGCTGTTCCACCTAGTTTGATTTCAGAGTTTGCTCTCTTTGTGTCTACATCGGGGCAACTGAGCACTGCTGGAGAAAAGTCATACAATTGGGCACATTGGTATCCCTACGAAAGTATGACCCCCTCCTCTCCGCCTCAGATGGACCTTCCAAAGCCTTGTGAGTTCTTTCCTTCCTTTGTTCTTTCCTTCCTTTAATCTGCAGTGGCTTTTTCCACTCTGATCCATCCCTCCTCCTCATTTCCCCCCCTCTCTTAGCAGATGGCTTTACCTCCTTCATCAGCCATTGTACAGCTTCCCGTCACCAAACCCCCAAATGCCCCTGCATTCACACACAAGCAATGCCAGGTGCAGAGGGGTCTCCCATCTAGGCCCGTCCCACCCACCTGCTGTGTTCTCCATCCCATCCCTGCCCACCGTCCTGAGGATGTAATGATCATCCTTTCTCTCTCCTGCGTCTTCATTCTCTTCCCCTCTCCTAGGCTTTCTTCTCAACACCTAAACATGTTCTGTTCTCTTCCCTCTTTAAAAACGAAAATAGAAAACCTCTACCAACCCCACTTCTTCCCTCTGACTCCCCTCTCTGCACAGACACATCAGACTCAAGATCTGTGCTTGCTGCCTCTGTTTTCTTATCCACCACTTACTTCTCAACCCGCTCCACTTTGATTTACTCTCCTGTCCCTCCACTTCTTTCAGGTCAACAGTGACCTCTGTGTCTCCAGTGCGGTGGACTTTTTTTAGTCCTTCTCAAATGTGTCCTCTCAGCAGTGTTTGGAGCAGCTGACCACCCCTCCATTTGCAAACACTCGTTTGTCTCCCCTTCAGTGACATCACATCCTATGGTTTCCTTCCTACCTCTCTGATTCTTCATCTTGGTCTCATTTGCCAACTGGCCTTCCACCCCCTGTTCTTCAAATGGTGCAGTCCCCCAGGCCCAGTCCTAGGCTGCTCCTGCCCCGAGTCCCAGGCCCAGGGATCAGGGATCAGTGATCATTTCTAAGCTGCTGATTCTCTATTGCAGGCCTGTAGCCCAGATGTCTGTGCTCCAAACACGTGGCTGATTCCTCTACAGCAACATGGCCAAAATCCCATTTTCTCTTCCCTTTCAGAGCATCAGTGTTCCCTGTCCCTGCTGACAGCTCTGGCGTCACCCTTGGCCCCTTCCTTTCCTTCACCTCTAGTGCAAACTCCTCACCACATCCTACTGCATCTGCCTCCTATGACATATCTCTTTCATCTGCTAACTTCTCTCTACCACCACCAGCCACATCAGGCCACCATCCCTGGCCGGATAACAGCTTCCTCAGCGGTATCTCCATCCATGTGGGCATCTGTCCATCGCATCCTTCACTCTCTGCCAAGAGTGTTCTTCAGAGAGAAACTGGGTTGTGTTTCTCCTGAGCTTAAAGTCTGTCCATAGGTTCCCCTCCCTGGATCCACCAGGCCACATCCAGTACACCCCTCCCTGCCTCTCAAGCTGCCATTCACGTCACTCTGGGCCACCTCTGTGGGTGCAGAGCCATATTAGCCTCTTTCAGACTCCCAAGTGTCTACTTCCTGCGTCAGAACCTCCCCACTCACTGTGTTCTCTGCAGAAAGCCTTTGTTCTCTCAACTAACTCTAGAGTTTGAACCGTGACTCATGTCTGAACCACAGTGCTGGGCTGCAGGTAGCCCATGAACTGAGTCGTAAGCATTTCCTAAATGTGTGCCTAGAACTGAAAGATCACAGTGCTCACCACTGTCTATCTTCACTCCTGGGTAGGCTAGCCCGTTTAACCTGCGAAAAGCTGAAACTACAGGTCCATTTTATATGTTAAATTGGTAGAGTTTGTAAGTACTGGCAGGTAATATTGAATAATTCCTTGTATAATTATTAACTTTATTTCTATTTTTTTTTGCCAGCGGGGTTGGAGTAAGTTTTCTGTTTTGCTGGATATTGATGGCCATCGTGGTTGTTACTTTTGTCGTTGGTGGAAATGTGGAAAAACTGGTCTGTGAACCTTACCAAAACAGGAAGTTATTCCAGGTAAGTATGATTTTTGTGCCCGTGAAGGAAGGGCTTGAGCAGAAACTTCGATTTCCCATATCTTGTGGGTTTCTTCAAGAGCTGTGCAAAAAGATGAGCAGTTTGGTTTTTATTTAATATGTTGAGATTCCTTCTACCTGTCAGAGCAAAAAACTTAGGTAGTATTCTTATTTTTTGAATGTCAAGGAAAGCAGTACCAGAAATTAAGGCCTACTCATGAATATGGATTGTAATACGTTGGAAGAATAAAATTCTCCTCTGCAGTAATTCTCAAATGTGGCTGAAAACATCAGGAGATAAATTCCCAGGTTCCTCTCACACTTCAGGAGATTTCTGGCATTTCAAAGAGTTTCCCAGATGACAGTTGCCCACACAGATGGTTTGAGGCCCTAAATTTGAAGTGAAAAAGACTGATAAATTACATGCCTCGTGGCAGAGGGTCATCCCTAGTGGAAATCTGATGAGATGGTTAGGAATTAAATTTAATTCCCTCTAAAACCAACTACTACAGGCACTATGGGACCAGTTCACAGTTTCGCTTCATTAATTAACGAGGAAGTTTTTAGTCTCTGTGTCTGTCTTTTCCCTCTGGCTTTCCAGTGTTTTTCTCCAGATTCTGATTTTTTAAAATATATTTCCCTTTTCCTGTTGTATTGTATATATTTTTCCACCTCCAATCTGTTATGAAATCAAGTGAATGACTACTAAAGTAACCAGTTGTTGTCACGGTATTTTAATTACTCAGTTGGTTGGGGAAAATTAAATTGGGAGCATCAATTTGTCAAATTATCTCCATTTGATCTCTTGATAAAAAATAATACATCAAGCCAGACTTCATTACCTTCTGTACTGTGTTAAGTCATTAAAAAGGAATTCTTAGAAAGTAGAAGATATTTTGAAACCATTTACACTCCTCAAGCATATATGGGTCAGGCACTAATTAGGCCTCATATATGATGTGACGTCAGAGAATGTGCTCGTTTTAGCTCATTTTGTCTAGAGAGAAATAGTGAAGAGATGGGGCAACTGCTTCATGGCTTTCTATTAGCTATTCTAAATCAAATTGTCTATTCTTCTCCCATTTATAATATGTTTGTTTTACTAAAAAGAAGTATTCTCCAAAAAAGTAATTTCAGTAATTTCTATTGATGCTACCCAGGGGTTGATCGATTTATTCCAGTTGCCCTATTCTTTTCTAGTTTTAAGTTGAAAAATCAATGAGGAAAATCATGATAAGAAAACCTCCAAAATATATTTAACAGAATATTCATTTTATTATGTGTATGTATGCTAGTATGAAACTTTTTTTAAAAAAAATTTTTTTATTTGTTCTAGGTTTTGGACACACCATATTTACTCAATGAGAATTGGAAATTCTATCTCTCTGGCATGGTATTTAACAAACCAGATATTAATCTCACTTTTGAACAAGTTTACAGGTATAAATAATTGCATTGTGCATTTTTTGCTACTTCAAATGTTGTTTTTCCAGAATGAGAATTTTGCTTTCAAAGCATCTTTAACCTTAATGATAAGATTTTCCAGTTTCAGAATTAAGCTGTTCTCTAGTTTCATCCGAGAGAAAGTAGAAATAAGAACAAAAAGATAATCTTTCCCCTGAAAGTCTTCTAGACCTTGAAGTGGTAATGTCTCAAAATCCCTCTGCCCAGTAATCACTAGGATTCATTGGTTAAGGTGACGCTAACGTGCATTCACAGGACCCTGTGAAAACTCTTGTTCAGGAATCGCCCCGCCCCAAGTAAATGCCGTATAACAAGAATTCAGTGGATGTGTCCAAATCAAAGCCAGGCAAATAGCGATGCAGCTAAAGGTCCAGGCTGTGCAGTCAGGCTGCCCGGGGCTCTAGTCCTGCCTCTACCACTGGGGGCTTTGTGATCTTGGGCAGTTCTACTTCCTCTCTCTTCAATATGAATGATGATAATAGTAACTTAACCTTCATTTCAACGGCTCCCCATCACCTCTGGCAGAGACAGCAAATGAGTGGCACACGTGTCCACTCCCTCTTACTTTGCCCTCATGCCAGACCTTAGGAATCAGTGTGGTCTTCTACTTAGCCCAGGCAGTCTTAGGATCCTTCTCAACAGTATGTTCTAGGCCGGTGCTATCAATCCATTGGAGTTTCTGTGCCGATTAAACCATCCCTAGGCTGAGAGGACGGGACCAAGCTTCTTGGCCTGGCCTGCCAGCTCTTTGTGATTTTGGCTCCTGCAGAACTCCCCAGTCTTTCCTCTGTTTATTAGTGTGTCAAGCTCTCTGTCCCAGCAACACCAACCTACTTGGGGTTCTCTGAGAGGAGTATCACACCTCCTAGGGATATGGGAATGTTGCCTCCCCCAGGCATCCCTCCGGATCGGAGAGCTCTGGTTGCTGGACAAGGCAGGGATGCCCCCAGGAAGTGGCTGTCTTGGTGGCAGGGATATCCATCAGATGAGGCCGACTCTTCTTAGCTCAGTTGAGGAGGCCTTTTTCACATTTTATGGAAGCACGGATTGGTGAGGCCCAGTTAGGTTTATAGCCAAAGTGTGCTGACTGCCTGGGTGTTCGCAGCCCCTCCCTACTCCATCCTGCCATTAGCGTATATATCCAACCACGTGTTTAGTAAGTGAAGCTCCACCCTGGAAACGTGAAGGGAGAAGGTCTGGCGGGGGCTTGATAGAATCTTTGAATAAAGTCCGTGATATGCTTTGTAATACACCTCATTCTAGCAAGCGTTGTTTTGGAGATTTTTTAATGGGAACTTACTTCTTCCCAAGATGTAACCTTGCGGTCCCTCACAACACTGGAAGGCATGCAGAGGAGACAGACAGAAAGACGTATTTACCAATCCTATTGTATCTGTTCCAAAAATGGGGCATTTGTAAGTGGGAATGACATCAAGAATGGTGGGCACTGGGGGGATTTGTGTGGCCACTGGGGACTTCCTACTGTGTTGACACCAGCAGCTGCTCCTATGTGCACAGATTGAACAAAGAGAAACACTGAACGTCTCTCTCCGTCCATAGCAGTGGACAGAGGGAACCACAGCTGCCTTTCTGCATCATGATTTCTCTGTTTATTCCTATAGGGATTGCAAAGAAAACAAAGGCATTTATGCCACACTTAAGCTAGAGAACAGCTACAATATCAGTGAACATCTCAACATTCAAGACGTAAGTAATTAGAACCAATCATGACATTCACATATTTCTTTACTAAATCCAGTTATCTTTGTTTTTTTTATTGAGGTGAAATTCACATAAGATAAAATTAACCGTTTTAAAGTGACGTTTAGTACATTCACAAGGTTGTGCAACCCTCAGCTCTATCTAATTCCAGAACATTTTCGTCACCTCCCAACCAGTTGTCTGTCTTGGGGCCTGAGTTTCTCTCGCAGATTACGCAAGAGCCTCTGCAGGGGCCTCTCTGCAGACACTCACAGGGAAAGTCTTTATCTCACTGAGTGTCGATGTTCCTAGAGGAACAACCCACCTGTTTCCCAGGGGTATTGGCTCTCCGAGACCAGCTGCTTTTCTCTGTCAGGTCCCTAAAGAGGGAATGAGGCACCAAGAACTATGGCCCATACAATCGTCACTCTTTATGAATCACGGCTGGGCCCGGGGCTCCAGGAGGGGCTCTGGAGGGCTCTGCGGGCACTTGACAAGAGACAGCATGGCAACAAGGGTGGAAGTGGATGGAATGGAATGACCTCCCCTCATCTTTTGCCTGAGCCCACCCCCAAGTCTTGAGTCTTAAGACTCTGAGGAGAGCCCACTCCAGAGGGCATTGGCCAGAAGAAGGAGCAAGAGAGTTTGAGCTGCCCAGGCCCAGGGTGCCTGTCTCTGCTGGGCTGCCCCCACTGCCCCATGCCTCTAGGGCTTCTGGTCTTCTCAGCTGTGTAGGAAAGAATCTAAGGAGACTTCTTTCTTGTGGGCTTCCAAAATGGAGGCAGATTCCAAGGGATACCAAGGGAAGAGGTTGCTACCCAAACCCTACCACTAGCCCACTGAGGCATCTCTGCAGGCTTCCTGAGGTACCATGAGACCATAATGGCCTGATGGTTTTCTAATGTGGAGAGATTATTTGAAAGCTATATACAAATTTGGTATTGATTATCTTCCCTAACTATTCCTTGCATGTATATGTAAATAAAATCTAGTTTTGTAACCAAGCCCTAAACAGATGCCCTCTAGTCATTTGCCCAACATGCCATGTATCATTTTTGCTGTGCACTGTGATGAGTAGGGTTGGAGAGCACCACACACTGCCTGAAACTACTGCCTGCTTTCAGGACAACCGCAAGTCATCAACCATGTTCCCATGATCTCCAGTCTCCCTACTACCCAAGTCTGTGTGCACCACCTCCTTCCCCTGGGATGCAGCCTGCCCAGCCCATTTCAGCATCTCTGTTTGTCAAGACTCACTCAGAAGCCCCCTCCTCTCTGTTGCCCTCCCACGTCCCCTGCTTTAGAAGGCTCTCCCCCTCCCCTGGGGTCCTGATGCAGTTCACGTGCCTTGATTATGACACTGCCTCTTCCCTTTGAGGCCTTGGAGGGTGGAGATGCAGTGTCATTTTGCTTTGCATCCCACCTCCTCTCTTGGTCCTTGGCACGGGGCGTAAGGAAGGAGGCAGGGAGGCAGGGAAGGAACGCAGGGGAGAGAAGAGCACCAGGAAGGAATGCCAGGCAAATGTCAAATGTGTGTGGGGGTTTTTTTGTCCTGTGTAATTTTATTACTCTTTAAAAGCATTAAGCATGTGACATTCTTGGAAAAGATTGAACTTATTTATAACTTTTTTTTTTGTCACACAGTATACCGGAAACATAATCAATGATTTTGAAAACATGCAAGTAAATATTGACAATGTTGTTCTGCTGGATGAGGCAGGAAGGAAACACCTTCTGGATTTCAATTCTTCAGGAATAGACAAAATAGATTATGATGCCTACTTGGCTGCGGTATGATCCATGTATTCGTGCGTGATCTTTTGGGGGAAACTAGAGCATGGGATATGTGTTTTTCCTTTCTTTTTTTACTGAGGTAAGAGTCATGTAACATAAAATTAACTGGGTTAAAGTGAACAATTCACTAGCATTTAGCATAATCACGATGTTGCACAGCTACCACCTTTCTCTAGTTCCAAATCTTCATTACCCCAAAAGAGAGCCCCATCCCCATTAAGCATTTGCTCCCCGTTCCCCCCTCCCAGCTTCTGGCAATCACCAGCCTGTGTTCTTTTTTTACGAATTTACCTTTTCTGGATATTTCATGTGCGTGGAATCACACAGTAGAGAACCTTTTGTGTCTGATGGCCTTAACTGGTCCCGCTCATGGAGCCTAAAGTCTTTGAGATTCATCGATGTTGTTGCCTGTATCAGTATTTCATTTCTCTTTACGATTGAAGAATATGGTTAAATGAAAGTAATATGGCTTTATATGTATAAAAGAGAATGTAGATGTTGTCACCTATGGAAGAGTTTACTTTATGCTGGTGGCCCAGGTTCACTCTGTTGCCTATTAGATGTTGTTAAGGTTGAAAAATCCCATATGCATAACACAGTTTTTTTCACCTCTTTTGTAGGTGAATAAAACTCCCGGAGAACTGAATCTTTCATTATTTGCAGATAACCTGGAAGCAAAAGCCAATGATTTGGTGAGTTCAAACAGTTCCATTAAATCATAGATGTCGAATGTCAATACCGTCCTCAGGGAAGCTGCGGAAGAGGTTCCTTACACCACAAGTCACCGCTTGTTTAAAAACGCCTCTTGTGCATGTTAGAAGTTCCCATCCAGAGCCATTGCCACGTGGCCCAATGTCTGTGAGCATGTGAATGTTTGCAGGCGGCTTCAGGGTGCACGCGGCTGTTCCCAGCGTCTGCTCTGGGCGCTGGTGCCCTCCCTGCTTTAGCCGGATCTGCTTTCACCCCGTCGACCCCCAACTGCCAAACACACGTGCACACACTTTTCTTGCAGTGCAGGGAATGGTAGCTGAGGGCGCGGGAGGGAGAGTCCGTTTGGTGCTTTGCATCGCCAATAGCCAGTGCATAAGGAAAGGCAGAGACCTCGTCTAAGCCCCATAAGCTTCCCCTTCATCAGCTCCTCGGCTGGCTGGCAACGAAATGGCTGTAACTGGTCCCGTTCAAGAACAGCAGAGCCTGGTGAGGAGGAAGCTGGGCTCCGGAGGAAGACTGGAATTTACATCCTGACTCAGCCATTTCCTAACTGTGGGAACTTGGGCCAGATATTTCACCCTTCTGTGCCTTAGTTTCCTCATCTGTGAAATGGGGACAATAGGATTGTTAGATGTTAATATACTAAACACTATTTAAGTGTGGGTTAAATAAAAATTTCTCACTTGAGCCTTGGTTTCCTCATTTGTAAAATGGGGGTATAGCCACTGTAAAATCACCTTGCAGGGGCTTTCTCATGGTGAAGCGAGAGAGAGAGAGAGAGAGTGCAGCCCCTGGCACTTGGGAATAGCTAGTGAGTGGGTTCTTGCTGAGAGTCCATGGTTCTGTGATTTGAAATGGGTGTCTTGGTGCTGACCCTCCCAGCCGACCCCCAGGCCCACAGCCTGATGGTACAAGGAGGGCTGCGTGCTTATGTCATGGCTGCCCTTCTGGGAGTTCCTGTGACTAAAGTGAGTGCTCCAGCATCTGGACAGAAGGTGCTGATCTTTCTTTATTTTATTCTCTTCTTAGCCCCAAGGAAACTTGAAACAGTCCTTGAAAAGTACTGCAGAAACTATTCGAACAATTTATCATGACCAAGTCATTCCTTTGGAACAATTAATGGTAACGATCAACAACCTCTGGTATCTCCCGGTGACCTGAGCAAAATCCATTTTCCCTCGCTGGCTTTCCTGGAGCCTAATGACACCTTTGCATTCCTCAGTGGTCAAATCCCATTGGCCTCAGGCTAAGAAGCTGAACTACTTTAAAAATAAAATGATAGTAGCTTGGCTTTAAAGAAGACAAACTTTCAATTTCTTCACTCCTTTTCTGCTTATTTCCTTGCCTTTTTCCATCAGAGTGTGAATAGTTAGATTAACTCTGTGGCCGCCTCCCCTGCTTTGCTCTAGTTTTGTCACGTTTAACAGGCCCCTAAGCCACCCACTTAGCTAAAGTGCTGATGTGTTTGTTCTGGACTCACTCTTACTTATTCTCAAATGCTTTCCCTCCAAACCCTGCCAAGAAATATGTGAAGGCAAGGGTAAGTCCTTTTCTTCCTGCCTCCATTTGGCTCTGTCCTCTGTTGGGATAGGCATTGTTTCCTTTCTCCTCTCTTCCATCCTGTTGTCTGACTTCCCCTTTCTTTTACTTCCTACCCCTTCTGGCTTCTTTCCTGAACGTCTCCAGGGCTGTTTGTAGCAGAGAAAAAAATGGGAGCTCTGGAGTCAGGCTGACCTGATGTCAGATCCTGCTTCTGCCTCTCCCAAGTCTTCAGGCTTTCAGTTTCCTCATTAAAATGGTGGCAACAGATCCCGCCTCGCTCTTACCTGGTTCCTGCAGATGGAGGGTCTGACCTCCCAGGGACTCTAGAGAGGAGGAATTATTATTGTGCTTGTGTAGGGGGCATGTTCGCAGTTCTAAGAGGAAGACTGTGTGGAAACCAGGTTACAGAGTCAGCTTGCTCTGATTTGGAGAAGCATATTTGTTCACTTGACTCCAAGTGGACTCTGGAATCTTCCAGAACTAGTTTTCACCATCCCTCTCTCTCTTTTTTGTCTCCTGACATTCTAATTCTTTAGCGTCTTCACAAAGTCCTCCTATTGAATTTTCTTAATTTGTGTGCTATGCTCATCACAATCCTCTGCCATACTTGTTTATGTCTAGATCATATTTGTTAATATTTTAAGCTGGTTTTCACATATTCCTTAAATGCTTTTTTTAATAGACAGGAGTCCTTGGCCTTTTCAGAGCTGAGGCAACCTGTCTACAAATGGGCAAGTTGTTCTGTACGTGTGACCGACAATCTAAACCAGGGGACAGCACACTACCACCCCAAAAACCACAGCCTGTGGGCCAAATCTTGACAGTTGCTATTTTTATAAATAAAGTTTTATTGAAACATAGCCAGGCCCATTTATTTACAGATGGTCTGTGGCTGCTTTTGGCTACCAGGGCAAAGTTTAGTAGTTGGGATGGAGTATGGCTCACAAAGCCTAAAATATTCAGTGGCCCTTACCAATATTTATTTGGCCCCTGCCGATAAAGATGATGAATCCCTGATCTAAACCAGGCAGAGTCGGCCTCTCTTGTTGGGCAGCCCCTATGTACGTAATGCCTGCCACTTTGAGCAAACCTGATTCGAGGGGGTTTCCTGGCCACCTTGCATATGATGTGCTGCTCTTTGAAGTTCTAGAATACGAATTCTGCTTTTCTTCTTCAGGTTTCTTATACTAGAGCTCTATGAGGTGCACGCTGTTACTTGCGCCTGTTTCTTCTGGAATGAAGTATTACAGAGTAAAGTCGGGTTTGATGGCTGACTTGGGGGAGGGAGGGACACGAGGCACATGGTCTTTGCTGCTTTATGTAACAAGATGGAAAGTATTGTGTATGCTTGTTCCCCAGAGCACTGCCTACAAAACCATCCAGGAACTTAAGCACAACAGCAGCGGACTGCCGGTGAGGATTTGTTTTCTTTCCATCTCACGGGGTCTTATTATGAAAGCACACACAGGCTTTCAGAGATGTTGGTTTTGCAGGTACTTTAAGTAAAAAAAGGTCTCAGTTATCCATCCATTTTAAATGCCAAACTGGTTTTTCTTATTTCCTTCCTACAAGTATTTCTGTAAGTGCAGACCTCATCTTGGCACGTTGTTAGACACACAGGTGGAAGCTGTGTTTTGATGTGTCGGATGCAAGCTTAGAAGGTCCATTAGTCACCATTACTAAGATAGTGCTGCCTGACAAACAGCAGTGCCTTCTGACCCCAAACTTGGATTCTCCCTGTTGGGCCGACTGTAGGTGTCTCCACCTATCTTCCCACCTAGAGACCCAGCCTGAAGGAGAGGCTCCTGTCTGGGCTGCCTCATATCCTCATCGTGGAGGTCAGGAATTCAGAGGATGAATGGAAACATGGGTTGCCCTTTAAGCCACTGCTTAGAACCAACACACTGCCATTTCATCTGCATTCCATTGGCCACAGCAGGCAACAGCAGGTCACACAGCCAAGCCCATCATTGTGGGGGTGGGGAAATGCACCTCCTGCCCTGGGAAACTGTGTCTGGGAAGGTACCATTCATCATGAACAGCTAATACAGTCGACCACAGGGGCCTCCCTTGGGCTGCAAACATTCCCACAACAGAAACCGAGCTCCAAGGCTGTGTTGTATTCATCTTGTACCCACAATGCCAACAGGGAACTCAGAAACTATTTCTTTATTGAGTGGTATAGACTGTCCAAGAGAGGTGTTGGATGTCAGCCCCACAACAGAAACCTACATGCTCCTCCCGTTACTCTTCTCTGAGCTCCCTTGCCCACCTTCCTCACAGGGATTCTCGTCTCACTTAACTGTTTTCCCTAGGTGCTGTGAGCAACTTAAGTTAGGGTCCATTCCTACGCCCTGGCAGCACTGAGCTTGCTGCTTCATTGGTGAATGAGATCCTGACTCAGTTCCTCTGAAGACTGTTAGGTTTCCTCTGCTCTGGGACCATCTCTCTCCCTCTTGTCGCGGTTGGCGTTTCACAAGTGTGTGTCCCAGCCGGGGGAACCTGGAGACAGACTGTTGCCTGCCTGCAGGCCCTTTGCTATCCTTCTGCACCTCGACACTCAGAGTGCCAGCGTGCTGTTGTGCATTGCCTTTCACGAGGGGCCAGCCGCGGGGGCGAGTGGGGTCAGAAATCAGCCCGTGACCCACTGGCCAGGCTGTGTGCCCTGAGGTCTCTGGGTAGAAGGGGCACCATTTCTAATTTGCACTAAGCTGCCACATGGGTTGGCAGTGACCTTGTCCTTATTTGTGTGGCAGTGCAGAGAGTGTGGACTTTGGAGTGAAAAAACTAGGGGTAAATCCCAGGTCTTAGCTTCCCAGCTTGGTGACCTTAAGCAGAGTCAGCTACCTCACCTGTGAAGGGGCCTAACAATACCCTCCTTACAGCCTTTGAGTATCTGACCAGGTGATTCAGACTAAGGAGCTGGCCCAGTGTCTGGCACAGAGGAAGTGCTTGATATGTCTCCGTCTGCTTTCCTCTGCCCTCACAGGGTTGGTCTGGTCTGTCGTCTTCTTAACTAGCAAGCTGTGGTGTGGGGCTGTGTTATCAGTTCTGGCATCGATATGCAAACTGTCCCATGAAATCCTTTATCACTTAATACCATATGTTTGTTGCTGTGTTTTCCAGGCGAGAGTGACCAATATCCTCTCCTCTTTGGACTCTGCTCAGGACTTCCTCATAAAGCATGTTTCCTCTGTTATTGTTCAAGTAAGCTTTCTTTTTTTAAATAAGTAGGCCAGTAAGTCTATGTGTGGCCATAGCTACATGATTAAATAGAATAAGATATAGTCATTTTAATGGTTTTACTACTCTTTGATTTCTTTCCAGGAAATGAAAAAGTATGGGAATACAATAATAGGATACTTTGAACACTATCTGCAGTGGGTCAAGATCTCTGTAAGTTATTTATCTTTTATAAACATAAGGGATCATGTGTTCAGATAGTCATTTTCTAGGATAAAATAAGGAGGAAATAAAATTAAATCCCTGGTAATTTGGTAGGAGATAAGTAAAAGGACCTTGAATGTGGGGACCATGAGGGGAGGTGCCATAAGACTCAGCACAAGTGTCGTCCATGCTGGGTGGCTTCCCAGGGTGCCCACCAGGTTGGAGAACATGCCCCTTGTGTCTCCCCCAGCCCCCTTGGCCTGCTTTCATCATAGGGATTCTTGCCACACTTGACCGTGTCTCCCCCAGGGAGCCAGGAGCTCCCTGTTTGGGTGCATTTGCTGTTGTGGTTGGTACGTGCCCTGGACAGCATGGAACCTGCTGCATTCTTGCAGTGTTAGTCAAGTAGCAGTAGCTTAAACAACAGAAATTTGTTTTCTCCCAGTTCCGAAGGCTGGAAGTCTGAGATCAAGGTGTCAGCAGGGTTGGTTTCTTCTGAGGCCTCTCTTCTTGGCTTGTAGATGGCCGCCTTCCCTTGTGTTTTCACACGTCTTCCCTCTGTAGGTGTCTGTGTCCAAATTTCCTCTTCTTTTATATAAAGACCAGTCGTCTTGGATTAGGTCACACCTTAATGACCTCATTTTAACTGAATTGCCTCTTCAAAGACCCTATCTCCAAATATGGCCACATTCTGAGGTACTGGGGTTAGGACTTTAACATATGAACTTTTGGGGGACACAATTCAGTCCATAACAGTGGGGTCTCCACAAATGTATCAGGAGAGTAAATGGAGGAGCAGAGCAAAGTTCACTGTGGTTGTAAGGCAGCACCTCGCTCCTAGCACCGGCTTACAGAGAATTACGGTGTCTTGAAAAATGCCTTTTCTCATCTTGGGCTCTGGGCTGGCTGCTCCCTGAGGACTATTCCATTGCAGGGGATGCTTGCACCTCAGTTACTTGGGTGGGTGCTGCTAGCCAAGATGGGCTTTGAGAAGTCTAGTGACTCAGGAAAATTTAGGCTACCCCTGAGCAGCCATGAGCTTCTCCAATCCTATTCCTGTATCCTGATCTTCACCATGTGAGCCCAAGCTGCCTGGCCATCTCCTCCCTCTTTTCTGCTCCACCCCGTATTCCAGCCACACTCAACTGCTTGAATTCTTGAAACTTACATTTCTCCATGTGATCCCGTCTGTGTGTCATATCCTCCTCCAGTCCCCACCATGTGGGCCATGTGCCTGTTTATCCTTCAAGATCCAGCTTTCTCATGTCTGTGCTGACCCCTCCTCCCAGCCCCCAGATGTGAAGATCTCAGGGTCTTCTCAGGGCTGGCATGAGAAGTACATACACAAGTGAGTAGTGGCAGAAGAATATGTTATCATCATTGCCACCATTACCACTGTGAGTCACCCCCACTGTAGACCAAGGGACCACATTTTAGTCACATTCATACCCAGAATACAAAACAAACACCCTGGAACCAAAGCCAGTCTGGATAGGAGCGGTAAAGTCATACAGGAGCCGCACCGTGGGAATATTAGGGGGCCGTTTGTGAAAAATGGATCAGAGCTACACCACAGGACTTAGAGAGATTTTCACAGGGTACAAATGAGCGAGAAAAGCAACATGCAGGAAAACGTACAGAATATGAGCCCTGCTCCACTTTTTGTGAAACTTACAGTGGAAAAGCCTATGAGGAGAGTATATAGGGCTGTCTGAGCTTAGAGAAACATAAGGTTCTTAACACGGGTTGCCTTGTAAGGTATAGGTGGAAGAAAAGGGGAAGGTGAGCCAGCTAATGAAGGAAAAGAAATAAGACACAGCCCTGCCCAGGAAAGCCAGCATCTATCTTATCGTACGTACTCCAGTGCGTTCTTGAATGAATGAAGATAGCTTTCTTACGTCGGTGGGATTGGATCATTTGTTTATTCTCACCTCATTAATGAGTACAGTGTTTTCTGTTTTCTAAAATGAGGTCAACATGTACTGCTGTTTTTTTAAATAAAACTTTATTGGCACACAACCACACCTGTTGTTTATATCATCTATGGGTGTGTTCATCCTACCAGGGCAGAGTTGAGCAGGTGTGACAGACGTGTCTCAGTCTGGCCTGCAAAGTCTAAGATATTTACTCTTGGCCCTTCATAGAAAAAGTTTGCCAATTTTTGTTCTAAAATGTACACTCATTAGTTAACTCACTCCACATTGTCAGATCACAAAGGGGTTAGGTAAGACATTCAGACTGAGACCGTGCCGGACACATGTACTTTTTCATTATCTCAGGAGTCTAGAAGGATGGGTCCTGTTGTTCCAAGTAACAAACAAGGGAACTGGACACGGAGGCTCAGAGAGAATCAGGGTCTTGCTTTCAAGTAGATACTCTTATACGTGGTAGAACTCATCCATAGAAATCAGCTCTCAGCTCCTATCTTAGAGGGCATCGAGATCCGTTTTGTGAAAATGGGCCAAAGGTAAACGGCATGTCTAATTCTTGTGGATTTTTGTGGGTTTGGTTCAGCCAAAGTTTGCCTGTTTCTTACCCCCATAGATCACTGAGCACATGGCAGCCTGCAAACCCGTGGCCACTGCTTTGGATTCTGCTGTTGACGTCTTTCTGTGTAGCTACATTACTGACCCTGTGGTAAGAATTTCATCTTTCAAAATAAGGAGACACAATAAACTCATCGTCTTTAATTTTTTTTCCAGATTGTAGTGCACACTGTAATGTAAAATAGTTTTCTGCTTTAGTCTGTTATGGTTATAGAATCCAAGATCCAAAATAAAATGTAGATGAATGTGTTTTGATACCTAATAGACTAGAAAATCAAAGACCCAGGTGCAGGCGCATGTCTTCATTCCTTACTGGAATTATATTGGCAAGTCAGGAGACTGTCATGAAGAAAACTCCTATTTGTCCAGAATAGTTGGAAAGGACCAGTCCTTGGTGTGCAGATTGCTAATATTCAAAAGGATTCTTAGTGCAAGTATATATCTATATAACCCCAAAGCTACAGCAAACAATTTAATTTTTGATTTAAAAGCCCTTTGAGATGTTACCGTTGGGATGGTAATTTCCAATTAATCGATTTTCTTCCTCAGCTCTATTCCGGACATGTGCTCTTTCTCTTTCTCTCTCTCTCATTCTTCCCCTCCACACTCATACCCCACCTGGGTCATGCCTCTAGGTCTTGTAATGTAACGGTTGAGAACACAGACTCTGAATTCAAATTCCACTTCTACATTTTCTGAACTCTGTGACTTTGAACAATTATTGAACTTTTCTGAGTTTCTTCCCCTAAATGGGATTGTTTTTGATGGTTCAGTGAGAAACTACCTGTAAAGCTCTTACAGCATTCCTGGTACATTAACATAACTCAGTAAATGTTCGCTATTATTGGCCATTGTTCAGTTTTCAGGTCTTAGCTCAAAGATATCTTTTTTTACAGGAAGGCTTTTCTGATCTTCCCAGCTGGTCTGGGCTCCCTTTTCTACATTCCCAGAGAACTCAATGCTTTTCCTTTAGAGATGTTATTGATGTTCGAATGGCACATTTGTGTGGTTCCCCACAACACACACTAGACTCTAAACTCCATGAGCACAGAGCCCGTGTGTTCACTATTGCTTCACTATCATCTATCATATTGCCTGGCACAGGCAACTGAATGAATGAAGGATGATCAGATAGTTATCGCAGCACATCTGTATTGCTCTATCCATCCATCTCCCTGTCCCACGTCCTCATGTCCATTTGTTTGCTGGATGGACTTTTGTACCAGAATGGAAACAATCTTGCCACTTTCCCAGCCATGCAGACTCCAAGCCTTGGCTTTCTGGCTGCTTCCCTCCTCTTCTAACCCCTTACCCCTTCTGCATGGAGCCCCTGCTGAGGGCTTTGGTTGAAGCCCTCCTTAGGGAAGTCCTAGGTTAGCCTGGTTGATTCTGAATTGATCCCCTTGCATCCAGTCTTCACTGCCCACCCCCCAGCCAATAAAACCACCCAATTACCAGATGCCTCTCCACAAATAAGCAGGGACCAAGGGAGGAATGGCCTGGAGGCTGCTCAGGAAGATTGTAGGCTGGAGCTTTATAGTAGGTGGTTTAAATAGTAAGGAAGAGCTCTGGGCAATGACTTCAACAGCAGAACAGACCCCAGGCCGACTAACTTGTTCTCTTCTATCTTGATTGTTCCCCAAAGGATTGAGATAGCTTCCAGTAAAAGGATACACTTGTCATAAAGCTACAAAGCCTCTCAAACCAAGGTTGAAAGCATAGAAATCTACCAATGAAAGAATGTGGGGGGAAAGGAGCACAAATTTACTGTAAATTCTGGGCCAAGAGGTGCCACTGCCATTCAGCACTAAACTGGGCCAGGAGCAAAGCAGAAATGCAGTGGTGGAGCCGTGAGGTCTGGGCAGTGGTTGTTATATTCCAGCTGCCTTCTGCCTCACCGTGGGGTGCAGAGGCCCGCTCTAGTGTTACTTACAGCATTATCCTAAGGCAGGGGTCATGGACTTGAACTTCTACGGGAACTGGCAGGTTGTAGATCTACAAAACAGGCCAAGGGTGAGATGCTGGCTGGTGTCCGGTATCACGGGGTCATGCTGCTTGTACGCAGCTGTGTCTGTTCTGACTGGTGAGTAAGGTTAAAGAATATTGGATGTCACCCCTGCAAAAGCTAGTGATGTGGCCTGTGGCAGACTGAGGACCCTCTTGAAGGAAGAACCCCCACTGAGCTGCAACTGACGTGGCCTTGTGGGAACGAGGGCTCAGCGTTGTGGGATGGAACTTCAGACTTTTCAGGAAAAGACGTAAATCCAGGTTTCTATGTGAAATCTGACTTACAAATGTTGGCAACTGTTTAAAAAAATACTTTAACATTGCTTTTTAGACAAAACAGCATTGGGTTCAGCCTATGATCTACCTTGAAGACTGGTTAAATTAAACGTGGCACGGTTGTTGAGAGCCCAGTATACACTGGGCGTTGCTTCTGTCTTATTCACTCAGTAAGCTTCTGGGCTGGGGAGGCTGCAGTCTCACTGTTCAAGCAGAGCAAAGCCAGGAAGATTCAGTGTTCACTCTAACATCAAAACAACTCATCAAAGGGATTTGGGCTCAGGCCTGCTGGCCATCCGTGCCCTGTAGTTGGCAGCAAAGAAAGGCCATCTAGTGGGGGGCTCGAGGTTGTTTTGGAAAGTCCTAGATGTGGACCCTTCTTCACTACCTGCTGCCTCTCTTCCTCATTTGTAAAATAAATATAATAATAGGATCTCTGCAAGGTTTTTATAAAGATTTAGTGAATTATAATAATAGGTAGCACTTCACACAGTGGCTGTTCATATGAAGTTCACAAATGGTTTCAGTAAACAAAATTAGAAGTCATTGGAAAAAGAGCAAAACAAAATTATTTCCTGCAAGCAACTGTTGTTTTCCGTTCTCCATCTTCAAGCATTTAATCCTCCCGATTTTCTTTTTTCCCCTAGAATTTGTTTTGGTTTGGCATAGGAAAAGCTACCATATTTTTACTGCCGGCGATCATTTTTGCTGTCAAGTTGGCCAAGTACTATCGTCGAATGGACTCAGAGGACGTGTATGATGAGTAAGTAGACGAGTTTCCAGAGAGGCTGAGAGGCTGGGCATCATTTTCTCAGTGGTGCTGCCTTCCAAGAGCTGCTGAAGACGAGCTCTGATGAGCTGGATTTTTTTTAACTAGTGGGTCACTCCTGTTCAGGTGTTTTCTTTATAGCGAATTTCTTATGCCCGTCTTAACTATGTTTTTCCTCTTGCTTAATCTCCTCAGCTTCCTTAACCAGCCTTCTTATTTCTTGTTTGCAGCTCCTCTGTCTCGGGGACTTGGCACTTTACTTTATAACTCTTTGACTAGTTTTCCTTTGGGCTCTGTAGTCTGCCCTTCGCTCTGTCTGGTGACTTGCTTGCCTCGTTTTTACTTCACTCACCTCCTTCTCCAGTATTTCTCAGTGTTTCTCCTGAATTTGCAGTCAGCACCCGCGTTAGAGTAAAACTGTGGGGGATGCAGCTCTTGAGTTGTAATAGTAATTAAAGAAAAGTAATCGTATCTCCTTTTTTTGTATTTTATAGTGTTGAAACTATACCCGTGAAAAAGTAAGCCTTTTCTTTTTAAACCATATTCATAAGATGGGACCGGGGAGGCCTTTATTATTATTTGATGAACTTTTTAAACTAAATTAATAACATCTTAATGTTATATAACAACAATAGATATGCCCAGATAAAAATCAATGCTGATGCCACTTGAAATGAGGGCTGACACACAGAGGTGCTGAAGAAATACTTGTTGAATTAATGAAAATTTATGTGTTAAATTTACTAACATATAAAGTGGTTGTTTCAGTGTTTGGTTTTAAAGGGAGCAAAATGTAAATATACCTTTTAACCTTCTTTGTAGATTTAACAAATTGTCGCATACTTTTCATTACTTTGTCTTTGTGATCCATGATGTAAATGCTTCATCTTAGCGGTGTCTGGGGTATATTTATTTTTGTTACAGTGTGGGAAATGGGAATATTGGTTTTCGTAGACATCAATTCACTCCGACTGTATGAACAGTTTTTAAACAGATCCAACTGCACGAGTTCGTGAGCCGCCGCGTCTCCAAATATTGGGAAAGAAACCTCCCCTTCAGGAGTTTCCAGAATTCCGTGAAACCATGTGGAACACGCACTGATGGGCCCAAGAGAAAAAAGCGCACAGACCTATCTTTTTATCTTTAGAAGTTTGGCTTTAATCATCTGAGCCTTCTAAGAAAGTTTAAATATGTAACATTCATTAATTTCCAGTTTACTCTTTGGAACAAGACATGAATTTTGTCACATTTGATTGCATAAGAACTTAGACTTGTAATTAGAAAACATTCAGCAAATGGCAGATATGTGTGTGTGAGCAATAAAAGAATGATTTCAGAAATAGGATTCTGATCTTCTTATTGAAAACTGTACCTAGATGCTATAGATATCAATTAAATCACTGTATTATTTTCTTAGGGCTGCTGTAACAAATTATACAAATTGCGTGGCTTAAAGCAACAGAAACGTGTCCTCTCCCAGTTCTGGAGGCTGGAAGTCTGAAATCACCATGTCCGCAGAGCTGGCTCCTCCTGGAGGGCCTGGCGGAGAGTCTGTCCCATGCCTCTGTCCTAGAGCCTGGTGATTGCTGGCCATCCATGGCACTCCTGGGCTTGTAGTCTTATCACTCCAGTCTCTACCTCTGTCTTCACATGGAGTTTTCCTCTGTGTGTCTGTGTCCAGATGTCCCTCTTCTTATAAAGACACCAGGCATTGGATCAGGGCCCATCCTAGTCAAGAAGGACCTCATCTTAATGTCATCACATCTACAAACAACCTATTTCCAAACATTCACGGGTGCTAGGTGGACATGAATTTGGGGGGACACTCTTCAACTCAGCACAGTCATCCAAGAGCAATAGCAAATGGCCAAAAACATACAGACGTGAACTGGAAAGAGAGCAACACCATACACAGAAGTTGAATTAAATTAACAAAATTGGAAAGGACAGAAAATAAAAAAATTTCATTAGATATATGCAAAATAATGACTCACCTGCCCACCCCACCCCCCCCGAATTTTGTTTGTCTTTACTTAAGAACATGTTAACCATCCACTGCTTCTGTACATAAATTGTCTCTCAAGCTAACTCAGTGATGCCCAGCTGCTGCTACACAATGGATTCACTTAGGGGAACTTTTTAAAAATGCTGATGTGGGGCCGGCCCGGTGGCATAGTGGTTAAGTTTGCATGCTCCATTTCTGTGGCCTGGGGTTTGCGGATTAGGATCCCAGGCATGGACCTACACACCACTCATCAGGCCATGCTGTGGAGGTGTCCCACATACAAAATAGAGGAAGATTGGCACAGATATTGCCTCAGCAACAATCTCCCTCAAGCAAAAAGAGGAAGATTGGCAACAGATGTTAGCTCAGGGCCAATCTTCCTCATCAAAAAAAAGGGGAAAAAAAGACTGAAAATAAAATACTGATGCTTGAGTCCCACCCCAGGGATTCTGATGTAGTTGGTTAGGAATGTGACTCGAACATGTGGATTTTTAAATTTACCCAGCCGATTCTATTGTACAGCCAAGGTTGAGAAACACTCCCCTAGATTAATTAAATCAGAATTTCTGGGATATTTGCCAGCTAATTCTCATGGGCAGCCTAGGCTGAGAACTACTAATACAGCCTCTAATTGCATTCGCACCTAACAAATATTTATGATCTACTATGTCTCAAGCACCGTGCAAGACACTGGGTGGGGGAGAGGTGAGTAACAGACTAGGTCCAACCTCAGCACCAGTGATGGAAACCGAGACGACGCATTTGATGAGAGTGTGAGAGGACACAGAAGGCTGTGTGATGGTGGGGACAGGGCAAGTTTGCTGCAGTTGAATTTCTGAAAAATATATATATACGTCAAGCATCTACTATGACACATTTATCAAATCTGTTTCTTGTAAGGGCTCTGTGCCTTTCACTTGTTCCCTCTTCTGATCCTCACCACATCCCTATGCAGTAAGTAGTTTTATTCCTAATTATAAACTAAGTGGCCTGAAGCCTAGAGAGGTGAGCTGTCCAATGTCACACAGCTCACACACATGTGGGCCAGAAGAGGATCCAGCTCTCCGCTTGCAGAGCTCTTGCTTTTCTGTACATATGCACCACGGGCTAGGGTGGGTTTCGACACAGACCATTTCCTAACAGCATTCAAACTAACACCACCATACAGCTGTCTGGTATTTTCTCATGACAAAATGTAACATAAATCAGTGCCACTCAAAGTGTGGCATAGGACTGGAAGCATCTGGATCACCTGGGGAGCTCCTGAAACGCTAATTCTCAGACCTCACCCCAGACATAGTGGATTAGTGTCTCTGAGGGTGAGGTACACAAATGTGTATTTTAACAAGCTTTCCAGATGAGTTCGAAGCACAGTAAAGTTGGCCAAGCAATATTTCAAGTCACCCTAAAGGGAAAGGTCTTAGAAAATAATATTTGCCAAAGAAATGTGACTAAGCCAAATTGCAAACTGCAGACTGCTGGCAAAGAAATCTGCCTATGTAACTGCCATCCAAGAAAGGGGAGAAGGTGGAGCCAGTCCTGAGAATATGTTCACAGGGGAGTTTTACAGGGCTGACCACCCGGCCTGAAGCCCACCATCCCCACTCCCGTCTTCCCCATGTAGGGTTTTCTGCATGCTCTCATGTCTTGCCTGAACTACGCTACCATTCCCTAGGTCAGCTCACTGACTCCCACCACTTCTCTGTCCTCTTCTAAATGGGGGTTTATTTCATTGCTCTCTCCCAACAAGACCTCGAATACTTGTGCACCAAGCCCATGTCTTAAGTTCCTTTGATTTCTCTTGGCCCTTTCAAGACAGTATGGACCAACATTGGACCCAGAAGACCTCGGTTCAAATGTGGCTCTCCCTTGAGAAGCGACACAAGCTCCCTAAGCCTCATTCCCCTCTCAGTTACACGGGGAGGGGATTGTACCCACCTTATTTGGTGAGATTATGGCCAGCATGATGCCTGGCACAGAGCAGGACTCAATAAAGGGGAGCCAATGTCACCTGCCCATAGTCGGCTTCCAATAAACAGCAGATTGAGTTTCCTTGTGATGCAGTAAACTCCTTGTCCCTGGGGGTCAAGCAAAGGCCAGTCAACCTATGCATGAGAAGTCACGAAGAGGAGTCTCGATTCAGTTGAAAAAGAAAAGGAAAGGGAAGATAGCAGAAGAGGAAGCTTAAGTATCTGTCTCCCCACTTAAACAACAGTTGCACTGACAGAATCTGTCTGATGTAACTATTTTGGAATTCGGGAGTCTGTTGAAGGCTTGCAAATTCCAGGGGAAGGCTTGGATGGTAAATTGTGGTTAATTTCACACTTAGCTCTGCAGCCCTTACCCATCTGCCACCCTCATCTGATGGCAGGCAGCTGTGCATATGTTCCTGGAGTAGCTTTTACACAGACTTTGAGTGCCAGGATGGGCAATGAAAACCCTGTCCTTCAGATAGCGGAGGTCTGTGTTCTGGTCACTGATTGCTGCTTCTAATCACAGAGGTGCAGACATACAAGTGGGCAGCTGCTGTTGCACTCCCGCTGAGGACTGGCTGCATTAATGCTCACACTGTCTGGCTATGTGGGTAGTGCACAATGCTGCTAACACAGTCTATCCAGCAATCTTTTCCAGTCAAGTCTTTTAAATTCCTTCCACCTCTTGATGCCATCGGCATGAGAATGAGAAGGGGATGAAATGTCCATTGAATGTCATATTCATTAGCCCACTGTCAGGGCGCCTTTTCTGTGAATGCGGTGGCAGCATATGATCATAAATGATCCAGATATCCAGAAAGATGGTAGAGCTTCGTCTCAAGTGCTGCTATGGGGTAGTCAAAATCTGCCACTCACACAAAATATCAGCCCCAGTTAGGGGGTTAAGCAGCAAAAGCCAAGAGATGCTAGAAGTAACCACATGATGGCAGTAGAGGACAAGTGTGTTCCATACACCAGACATGGATGGAATCTAGCCCTAGACCTTTGGGTCCTTGTTCACATCCAGACAGACAGACCAACTGCTGACAGGCACCACAGTCCTGATAGGCCATCTCAGTCTCCTCAACATACAAGGCTCAACTTTCGAGTCCACTGGTTTAGTGGCAGGATTGGTATACCCAGTCCAATAATGGATGGAGGTACTGATGCTGACCATATGGGCTATGCAGGCCCCATCTGCCACATTGTTCCACTCAGTCTCATCTGGGCATGCACCTTCCTATGGGTAACACACCGGGTACAAAAAAATGTTTCATCAGATTGCAGCAGAGGCTTTCCAGAGCACACAGCTCCAAAAGGGGTATGTTTAATATACTTGTCGCTGTCAACCACTAACTAGGTCACTAGCCAGAACCCAAGAACAGATGAGAAATGGAATGCCTGGTCCATAGGAGTATTGTCTAAGGCAAGGGCAATGCTTTCAATTTAGCCAATTTGCTGATGGGTTTTACCCCATACGTCTTTCAGGGCTGTAACTGGGGCCAATGGCTGATGCCACACAGTGGACTCCATCAGCTTCTAGTTGGCATGAGCCTTCAGTAACCAGGCCCAAGCATCCTCAGGGCTTCCTGGGAGGCATCTCCAGGTAGCCAAAGGCTGTCCCTGTGAGTCATCAAGGAAGATACAATGGGTCCTGAAGGATGCGGCCTTAACCTTATTTGTAAAGGGCACTCATCTGTGGGACCAGACTTGCTGTCTGAAATGTGCCATTTCCATTTTTTATGAGAAATCTCTTTGCCTTTCCACCTCTGTCTTTAGCATCTGAGGGGATCAATGCAGGATGAGGATACTGGGACACAACAATACCTGGCAGTCCTCTCTAAGGCACTCGGTCTCCACAAGGGTCCAAGAGCAGGCCAAGAGCTCTTTCTCAAGTGGAGCAGAGCTGAGAGCCATGTTATCAGGAAGTCGGTACCCTAAGGAGTGACCGAGCAGAGGCTGCCTCCCTTTGCCAGAGGCTCCACTCAGCGTAGTTCTCAGTATCAGACACCAGATTTCACCAAGATCCTTGGGATTAACAGGACTCCAGGGTAGGTAGCCTGGGGACTCCCTCTCCCACAGCTGCTACCCAGCCCCCAGGTAAACTTGGCAGATTTTCAGGTCAACTTGATCCCCCGGCTCAACAAAATACCTGGATGAGGCACATATTGCCTCTGTCCCCAAACAGTCCAAGCACATCTGGGCTTCCTGCTTTGGTCGTGGAGTCTGTAGGGTGAACAATTTTTCCGTGATTATCTCAGGAATCAGCCTTTGAGCCTCAGCCCACAGTACTTCCAAGAATTGATACAGATGGCTGATCCCTGATCCTCAGGACTAATGAGTCAGGGTCGACTCCTAAGGGGCTGCCACCTGCTCTTCATTGGAGCCTACCAGCAAGACGTCATCAGTGTAGTCACTCCCTGGGGGGAGAAGGCTTGTCCCATTACTTGGCCCATCCTTGGTGACAAATAGCAGGAGAATTCAGGTGCCCCTGTGGCAGGACAGTAAACATCTTCTGGAGGTCCAAGGGATCTTCCAGGCACACTGATCTTTGACACTTTGTGCCAAAGAGACTGAGAAAAAGGCATCAGCCATGTCCAGTCAGAATACGTCCAAAACGGATGGTCAATTTAGCTACAGTCCCAAAGTCTGACAAGACTGGGACTACAGAGGCAACAACTGAATGTTGTTGGTGATAATCCGCTGTGGAAACACCCGTCCTGGACTTGATGTGAGACAGAAATGAGTTTCCATGTGTTAAGCCCCTGAGATTCAGGGCTTTCTTTTTAACAGCAACTGCTTCACTCACCTTGTACACTCTGCTGTACACCTGGTTCACAGGCTCGAAGGCCTTGTCGGTGACATGTAATCTGTCTGGGATCCAGTTAGGGACATTGGTAAATATTTGTAAAATTAATCGAATTGGTGAATTAAAACTGATAGCATTGAACTGCATCATCTCTAAAATATATTCTTCCTCTTTTATTTAGTGATTTAAAGTTTATTTGAATGTTGGGCCAATTTGGGCACTGGCTAATTATTGACCTTTTTAAGAACCATCCCACTGTCTGCAGGAAGGACTTAAGAAATGCCTCAGAGGTGCATAAATTATGGTTGATATCTCACTGCATTAAGTTTAATGGCTAGGACAAATGTGAGCATGAAAAATTCCATGCTGTATGTCTAGTTACAAATATATCCAGGCCTCGGAGCTCCAGCATGATTGCAGTTTATCATCAGCATAAAGGAACCCTTTAAAGGACTTTTTTCTGCCTGTAGAACTTGTCTGATGCCATCCTAGAGAAAGCTGGGAGGTCTATGGCTGTTCCTTTAATACTACATATTTTTTATGTTCCCCTGAAGTCATACATCTATCAATGCTTTAGAAATTAGAGTTGGAAAAGACTTCAGACCTATTAAAGACAATGACCAGTTTTATGCAAAGATATATTCTCCGTCCCTCTCCAGCCTTTGAATTCCCCACCCTACACCCCACACCTCCCACGGAGCGTCTGTTCCCTTTCTGCCTCTCCTTCCTTTCTCAGGTCCCCTCTGCTTCTAGAAGCCAAGCCAGGCCAGGCTGCGAGCTGAAGTCTTACCAGGATTTCTGTCCTGGATTTTCCCAGAATCCTGCACTCAGTTGCTGTCAGGCTTAGTTTTGGGTTATGGGTTCACTTTTCATCCTTTTCTGTCATAGCAGAAGGAAGTCTGTTCCTGGAGCAGACGATCTGAGTGCAACTGAAAGGAATGAGCTCTGTGACCTTACGGAGGTCACTGAAGTAAATTTTCTCATCTTGATTTCTGGCATAAATAATGGCCACTCCTTACAGAGTTGTTATAAGGGTCTAATGTAACACTATAGAGTGAAGGCTTTAACATTCAAATTGTGCCACACAGACGTGCAGAGTGATTACCAACCAAGTAGAAAAGAGACTGAAATATTCAAAGGGGAAGAAAAAAGCTCTTCACACCCCAACCAGGTCTTCCAGGATGGGGTCACCACACGGTGACATCTCGAAGTCAACAGTGCTCCTGAAAACTGGGAACATGAGTCTCCCAATCACACTGTGAAGGTCATTAGCCTTGACCAGCCTGAACATAACCCTTAAGCATGAAAATTTGTGGTAAAAGTTGGCTAGAAGAAGTTTAAGTCTGAGGCAAATTCATTCATTTAGTTCATTCAGACGATTGTTATAAAGAGAAACTGAGAAAAAGTGACTGATCCTTTTTCTGCCTTTAGATCATTTGAAGTTGAAAGAAGAAGGGAGCATGTTACTAAACCCAACATGGCCCAATATTGGCTGAAGTCGAATTCTTCCCTCCCCCACTGTCACACTCAGATGACACTGTCACTCTTAGAGCTTGACTCTCCCATAGTTGAAAGGCTCTGTAAGTTGTGAGATCGTGACCTGGATGGGCTGGGGACAATGTTCCTTGTCCTTATCCCCTCTCCCAGTCCCAGAGTGGACTTTCTATCTCTCATTTGGAGGTGGCAGGCTGTGTGGTCTCAGAGCTCTCTAACTGCTGGTTCCAAAGGGCCCCACAGCAGGGCCAGTCATGGGAGAGGATAGAAAGAGTGTAAGGCTTGAAAGGCAGATGCTACAGCCACATGTGAGGCCCCTAAATTAGTGATAGATCTTTAAATAGATAAACAACCCATGTTCAAAGGCTACTGGCCAGTATCGTGGTAAATCACCTGCACATCCAACTGCGTTACCAAGTTCCCCTTGGCTCTGTGGCACCTTTGACAGCAGTCTAGGTGAAGTGTACGGAGTTTTTAGAGTCTCAGTGTTCTGTTTTAGAGCGCTGGCTTCACCAGCCACTAGCTGTCTGGCCTTGGGTGATTTTTAATTCCCTCCTCTCTACAATGTGGATAATCGTAGCACTGATCTCCTAAGCACGGGGCAAGGATTAAGTGAGATCCTGCGTGCAAACTGCTCAGAGTAACAGCTCAAGGGAGAGCTGCTGTCACTCTCACCACCATGTCATTGCTCAATCTCTTTTATTAAATGTGTGAGTGCTGTGATGGGGAGGTCTGCCCAGGGTGTGGGTGTCAGGAAAGGGTCCTCATCTTCTAGAGATAGGGAGCCATAGGTCTGGGGGCAGCCTCAGGTGAATTCTAGAATGCCCTCCTGTGCATCTCTTCATCTACCTTATCCATGACTTTCTTCCAGTGCAGGCATGAAACCTACAGACTCTCCCTACAGACTCTCTGGGAACAGCTCTCCACATCTTTGAGAATCTCTGATTCTCCCCCAAATCCAACTACATGTTTCAGGGCACAGGGCTGTTCACCCCAGAATCCTGCCCTTCACCTGAGTCTTGAGTCCAATGGCAGGAACCTGGCTCAATCTCAATCTCCTGTAGATTTTCCACAGTGCAGCTCAGCTCAGAGCTGCTGACACCCATGTTTCTAACCATGTGGGAAAAGCAGACTGAGCAAACAGAGCACATAGGCGGAGAAGACTGAGATGCGATATGAGAACGAGTGTGTGGGTGATATTTGAGTCCCCAACTCTATGTGTCTGGGTGGTCCTGCCCAACCCTTTCCTCCACGATTTATAAGAAACTGGCAATAAATTCTCAATTTTCTTTGTTTTAATTTGTTTAAATTTCATTATTTCTATTATGCAAGCGGAAGAGTCTTGAGAAATACAAAATCCAATTCAATTCTAGAAATATTTGCTATTATTTGGTAATTTCTAAGCTTCATGCTAGAGTTGTCGCTTCCCAGGATGATGACAGTGGCAATCACATAAATGAACCTCAAGAAGCTAACAAGTCCACTATAATAACAGGGAAGGCTGTAAAAAGTTAGGGGAACCCAGACAAAGGAGCCATGAGTTCTGCCGTGGGCATGGGGAGTGGGAATGAGTGTTTGCCAGGTAGATAATGGTGGGATGGAATTTCAGAACAAAGATAACAATCTGACAGAGACAAAATGTCTTGAAATAGCCTGACATTTGGGGAGAAGATTAGACACTCAGATGTAATTGGAGCCTAAGTGCATGACTATTGGGGGTAGTGAGTATTGGGCTGGAATTTGAATGGGAAAGCCTCCATACGTTGGACTCAAAAATGTGGATTTATTTGGAAATGTGGACAGATGGAAATTCAGGAAGAGCTTGAGGTTTGGAGGTGATGAGGTGTCATCACCACAGCAATCATCAGGCAGTGAGCTGCAGGCTAATCAGGCCAGGCTTGAGGATAGGAGGGAAATGTTCATCTTTGCATTCCCTGAAGTGATGTTAGCAAATTGCATAGAGTGGTTACTGAGTAATGACTGAAGAAATATCATTCCTTTTCCTCCAGCTATTGAGTTGTCTCTTAACCAGTTGCAGGCCCTTGAGAAATTCTCTTTGCCACGGGCTATGGTAGATGTCCCCACCGTGAACACCCCAGGCTTCCCTCCCACACAACAATTACTCCTATATTGTCATGATTGAGACCCTTGTCTCTCCCACTATTGTCTGCCATCTCCTTGAGGGCTTGGACCGTGTCACCTTGACTGCATTCCTGTCAATGACAGAGAGAGCCTGGGACATTAGGTGCTTCATGAGAGCTCTTTGGACGAATGGAAGAAGGAATGAATAACAGAATGAATGAATGAGTGGCAGAATGAATGATGTCTGGTTAGCGGCCAGCTCCGTGTTTCCTAGAACCATCCAGTATCCTCTTCCTCTGCCGTCCCTGTCCTCCCCGAAACCACCCACAGCAGCTGAGAGCGCTTTGCTCTCTGAGTGGGGGAGCCATCTTCCCGGGTGCCCTCACAGGCCTGTTCAGAGCCGTTTTCTGATGCCTTTCATCAAAACACCTTCACCTCTTCATGTGACAGCAGCTGCAGTTCCTATGCCTACGGGCATGGTGCAGAGAAAGGACAGTGTGTCTTCTTCCTTTTCCAGCCTTTCAGGGTGGCAACTGGCACTCTTTGTAACACACTGAAAATTCCAAAGGGAGGCCCTGTAGGACCTTCTTCTACTCTGAATATGGAAGTGACGGGAGTGCATGTGTGCGCATGCCTGTATGTAATGTAGTGCATGAAAGTGTGTGTGTGCATGTGAGTACATGCCTGTACACGTAGAGGTGCACAGCCGTATGTGCGCCTCAGAAATTTTATCCAAAAGGAGAAGACATCTTTAAAGCACGTTTAACCTCTTTTATAGTGATTTCCTTAAAAACAAAGATAGGAAAAACCCAGAGGTGATCGATGAACTCTTTTGTGCCTGAGTTACGTATACAACACTAAAAAATATATTTTGTAATAACTTAAAGACTTTAAAACGGCTCTATTATTTGAGAAAAATCTCATATTATGAGTTTGGCTCATTGAAAATTGCCAACATTCTACCACTTTTGACTTTCTGAAACAGCAATGTCATCTAGTTTGACCTGATACAAAAACTGTGGGCTTATTTTTCGATGGATTCAGAATCAGAACTAAGTGGTGCACACGGATTCGAACAAAATGGGTTCAGTGTTATGGGATGTGACACAGGGCATTCCTATAAGATAAATACATTTTCAGTTTGCACTCACACCAAATGCTATATCATCAAGCCTTCACTGTCTCTTATTTTTCTAAAGTAAACCTTTAGCACCATGTATCATTTGATTTGCCATACAGGAATTCTGAAATCCCATGATTAATGAGCATGTTAAGTTTGGAATGTCAACATTCTTCAGTAGGATGACTGCTTTTTGCCAGACTAATAAGATTTCAGGTGATTTTTTTTGCCTATTTCTTCATTTTCTGACAATAAATAAGCTTTTAATGCACATTATTTGACTCAACAAAATAACATCACTCTGATGCAGCAACTCAGCATTTTTTATTTCTGTACAAGAGGTCACTTTTGAGAGAGGGACTGATTTTTGACCCCTTTTGGCCTGGTAAAATGCACCGGTAAGACTCAACTCAAAACAAAATCGCACCCACTGTTATAATCTCTGGTGACGGCACCCATGGGCATGAACCCTCTATGTCAAGGAACCATATGATAGTGATACACATGAGAGTGAAATCAGCTTTCAAACTTGAAATCGCCTGCCAGTGACCAGACTGCATGAGACATGCATTCAGCTACCAGCCTTAACCTGTGGGTGGTTTCCAATTGTGTTCAGACTTCCTATGGAACCCTCAAAAGGAAACCTCCTCTCCATCATGTAAATCTTGGATGAAGAGAAGAATGGCATAATCCCAATCTAATCACGAGAAAATGACGAGACAAATCCCAAAGGGACACATCCTCAACACACCTGACCAGTACACCTGAACACTCTCAAGGTCATCGAAAACAAGGAACATCTGAGAAACTGTCCCAGCCAAGAGCAGCCTAAAGAGCTGTGACTCCTACATGTCATGTGGAATCCGGATGCGGTGCTGGACAGAAAAGACCACTAGGGGTTGAAAACATATGTCCACATAAAAACCCACACATGAATGTTTATAGAACCTTTATTCTTCATGGCCAAAACGTGGGAGTAACCAAGATGTCCTTCAGGAGGTGAACAGATAAATAAACTGTGGTAACTCCATATAACGAAAAATTATTCAGTGCTAGGAAGAAATGAGCTATCAAGCCATAGAAAGATGTGGAAGAAACTTAAAATCATATAACTGAGTCAAAGAAGCCAATGTGAAAAGACTAAATTCTGTATGATTCAAATCATATGACATTCTGGAAATGGAGAAACTATGGAGACAGGACAAAGATCAGTGACTACCAGGGGTTAGGGAAGAGGCAGGGATGAATAGGTGGCACAGAGAGGATTTTTAGGGCAGTGAAAATACTCTGTATGATACCATAATGGTGGATTCACGTCATTATATATTTATCGAAACCCATGGAATGGGCACCACCAAGAGTGAACTACAATGGAAACTATGGACTTTGGGTGATAATGATTGTCAAGCAGGTTCGTCAATTGTAACAAATATACCACTTCAGTACTGGATGTTGACAGAGCAGGTAGCTGTATGTGGGTGAGGATGGGGATACACGGGAACTCTCCTTACTTTCCACTCAATTTTGCTGTGGAAATCTAAAAACAGCCCTAAAACCTCCCTAAAAAATATCTACTAATAACTAAAAAAACAACAGTAGGTAAAATCTACGGAAGTCTAAATAAAGTATGGACTTTAATAATAATGTGTCACTATCCATCCAATAGTTTTTATAAATGTAGCATAGTCATGTAAGAGGTTAACGATAGAAGAGCCTGAGTTAGGTGTGGGATAGGGGAACTATTTTTGCAGCTTTTCCTCTTATGGGGAGAGGAACCTTATATTATGCCCAGGCTAGAAAGGGTGTTTTTGTTTGTTTTTTTGTAGAGGAAAGATTCTCCCTGAGCTAACATCTGTTGCCAATCTTCTTCTTTTTTTTTTTTTTTCTGCCCAAAGCCCCAATACATGGTTGTATACGCCAGATGTAAGTTGCTCTAGGTCTTGTACGTGAGATGCTGCCACAGCATAGCAACTGACAGACAGGTGGTATGGTCCACAACCGGGCAGCAAACCCGGGCTGCCGAAGCACTGAGCACCGAACTTTAACCACGAGGCCGTCAGGGCTGGCTGGCTCTCTCCGCAATTTTTCTGTAAATCTAAAGCGGTTCTAGTTTTTTTCTTATTTTAATAGAATAAGAGAGAGAGAGAAGAGGAAAGAGAGATTTTGTTCAATGTATGGGTACATTGCTTCATTTTTAGTATATTAGAAGGGGCCTTCATTTATGACTTGCCTAATTGTATGTCAATCTCATTTGAGCATAAAACAATCCTGTGAAGTAGGTATAATTCTCTCTCATATGCAGTTGAGGAATTGACATTCCAGGTTGAAGTAACTTGGCTAGAAAGTTTCTTATCTTTGCTGTAATTTTGTTCCTACATTTATAAAAAGGGAGTCATGATAGGATAGTTGTGAAAATGAAGTGAGATAAGTTTTAGAATGGTGCTTGGAATGTAGAAGCACTATGATGGTGCTTATTAGTTATTATCAGTATCATCACCATCACCACCACCACCATCATCATCATCGTCATCATCTTGATATCTTGAGGGAAAAACAATATCTTTAATCTCACTTTCCTCAATTGTAAAATGAGGATTACATCTCACTGGTTTGATGGGAGGATAAAAGTAGTTTTGTTAGGTGAATATTTCTCAACTTCAAATCCCCAACAAAGAGACAGTCCTGATGACATCAAGGCAGTATTCTTCCCAAACCTTTTCCTTAAGCAACTAGTGTACTTACTGATCCTCAAACAGATTAAGAATAGTTCTGTCCCATGAATTTGATATGGCTTTCCTAACTAACTAAATTGCACCTAGCCTCAAGGAAGTCTTTCTCAACAAGCTAGTCAACTAGCCAACGTTTGTCTCCATTGAATGAACACCTATTGCAGTGTAGATCTGTTATTTTTGTCAGGCTTTTCTCTTTCTGTGGATGACAGAAGCCTCTTTTCTTCTTGAGAACTGCCCATCCTCCACTGCCTATGCTTCTGGTGGGCTGTCCAGCATGTGTCTCTGTTCCCCACATCAGACTCAGTGAATGTACCTGGGAGGGGTTATCAGAGTTTTCCTGGGCATTCCCATGGGTGCTAAGGAGATGAAAGGGCATGTCCTATGCTATGACGAATGGAAGGAACCTGCCTGAGAATGAAACTAGGCAACAGAGAGTGTACAGAAGACAGTGAGAAAGAGACAGGGAGGGACCGAGTCAGAGAGAGAAGAAGAGAGAAAGACAGAGACAGAGGGAGAGACGCACGGCTTGTTTAACCGTTGGATCCACGTGTATCTGAACCAGACTTAGTCTTTGGACTGCCCAGTTGAATGAGCCAAGAAGTGTTTTTCTTCTTTACTCTTTTCAGTGGATGAAGGTGGGTTTCTCAACTCATTATTAAAACAATTCTGAGGATACACATACTACATGCCAAGAACTGCTGTGGATATGGAGAACACGGAGGTACACAGGACAGCAGGGCTGGGTCTACTCACAATTTAGAAGTGAGACAGATTTGGGTCTCAACGCCATTAGACAACATCCAAAACACTCTCCTGGGAGGTTAATCACCGATAGCCCAAGGCCCCAGTCCAGGCTCTGCCATTCAGAGCTCTGTGGTATTTGCCAAGAAACATAGGCTGCATAAGCCTCAGCTCAGCTGGGTACACCTGGGTACACGTAAGCCAAGTGTACCATGAGGATCCAGGGTGGAACTTCCTCCTGGGGTTTGTGTGAAAACAAGTTGATAAGACTTTACATAGTCAGTTCTCCAGGAGTCAGGGATCCCCTGGGTCCTGGGACTATGGGGAGGGGCAGGGAGTGGCAATCTACTGTGAACAGCGTCACGGGGGCTCCAAATCTTCTCCAGATTCCCTTGAGCACTGTAGAAGTGTATCATTTTCTCAGTATATCGAGATGCAAATTAATGTGGGGGAACAGCCTGAGCACAATGCAGCACGTTGAAAACACTCGCTGGGGTGATGGGTCTATTTCTCTCCATGAACACTCATGAAAGGGTGGGGCGCAAGGGTAGGATCAGGGGGCCAATGTCACAACAGAAAGGAGATGACATTTGAACTGGATCTTGAAGGATGAGCCAATGTGTGCCTGGCAAAGTAGGACTAGAAGGGCATTCCGGGTAAGGGGACCAGCAGGAGTAAAGGCAGGAAAGGGACGAGTGCACTGAGTATTCAGGAAACGTTGGGTGAGTGGTTTAGTGGGGACAGATTGGAGTGTGTATGTGTCTGGAAATGAGTTTGGAACGACAGGCTGAGCCAACAGAGAAAGAACTACATAACCTGGGCCAATAGGGTGCCCCCTGTTTGGAATAGAAACATCGAGGCAGAAGTGGGGACGGGCGCACAGGAAGGCTGAAGGGCCAGAGGAAGCCAGTGGGGGCAGTTCCACGTCACCTGCAAAAGTTAGAAACACTTCTCAGAAAAGATCCTGGAGTCCACCTGTTTCCTTCTAAATTTGCTTTGTGTTCTGGAGGATGTAGTCCTTCCTCCAGAAAGAATCTGGCTGCCTCCTGAGGATCAAGATGAACTTCACGTGTTTTCAGAGTCCACCTTCATCTCCATCTCCCTGAGGATCATGCAGCTTTATCTTGCCAGTGTCCAAATAGTCCCCCAAATACCTCACTGAGTGCCTGTGAGTGGAGGTCACGGCTTCTGTGGGCTGGAGGTCAGGACAATGGGGCTGGTCCTTAACTGGGCAGATTTAAAGAGGCTTGGAGTTTAGAGAAATGGCCTCCTCCAGTGGAATTCATGCAAAGACCCTTTAAAACACCGAGTGAACCAGTCAACATCCACAGCTCTGGGACCTTGGAATTCTCAAACAGATGATCATCTTGCATGGAATTCAATCACAGTTATGACTTGATCTGTGTATTATAGGAAATTTGCCATTTTCAGAAGATACGAGTTAAGTGCCCACCCAATTTCATATAAACATACCTGGATTTGGGGCATCTTAAAAGTTCAGAAAGTCTGACAATACTGAGCCCCATTGCCAATTTGCTTGTCAATTGGAACTGAGTGTTGACCTTTAGAGGCACAGAAACTCTCTAATGTGCCCCGGTCCCCACAATTCTCTATTGTGCTGTGTCAGTGCAAAAGGTCAGTTTCCGTTTATCATCGAATTTGTACTACTGTTTTCCTTAGAGAAGAATTAAGAAGAAAGTGTAAAATTTTGGTTCCCAAATTATGATGATAAGTGAAGTGTCAAAATATGGTGAGGTCTACATCTTCTTGGTGGAGGTGAATGTATTTCTGTATGTTGTATATACAAACAATGTAAGTCTGTTTTAAGCAACATGACCTAAAGACCACAATATGAACTAAATTGGATCTGTGCTGCTTTATGTTATGCTTCATCCCAATAAAAATGTTAGTATGTAGCTCTAAATGAGGTACTGTTATTGTCAGAAATCTGTAGGTCAATAAGTGGAGGTTCAGAGAAGTTAAGGTCACACAGCCAAACCAGTGCTGGTCCAGGCTTCTACCAGCTCATTCTGGTACCAGACTCTGCCCGTAGAAGGCTGGCGAGAGTGAGGTCTCCACACGTGACCTGAAGGTGACCATCTTCTGCAGAAATCCCCAAATCAGGAATCCCTCATCACCAGCCTCTCAGGGCCCCAGGATGCCTCTGCCCACACAGGAACTTCAGGGCCTCAGTGACAACAGGGACACGGACACAGAGATGGCCTGCCCAGAGTCAGTCACTCATTTACCCCACGTGTCTTGAGAGTGGCAGGTAGGAGGAGGGCAGAAGATGGATGCAGGGAGGCCCAGGTTGAAACCCGGGGCTCCTCCTCTTGCCAGCCCTGTGCCTTGGACAAACCCTGAGCATCTCCCAGCTCCCATTTTCCATCTGTGAAAAGGGTGAATCAGAGCTCCCCATATCACGGAGTGGATGTGAGGAGAATTAGGGAGAGCTTCAGGAAACAGGGGCTGAGCACACTGTTTGGCAGATATGATTGCTTTTTATGTTAGTTATTGTTACTCCCCACAGATATTGCGGCTGGGGTCCTCATCCCACCAGGAAGGGTCTTGGCAAGGCTCAGTGGTCCTCCTAACAAGGCCACTGGGGGAAAGGGAAGCCCTTGGAGGAAGCAAGTCTAATGTCCCACATGTAACCCCCTCCCCCCAGGATTACATCAACCATTTTCCTGCAGAAACTGGCTCCCTCCAAAAGGGGTGTGGCTGGAAGGAATGTGACAAAGCTGCGCAGGCACGTTTGTTGTAAGACCCTGTCTTCCTGGGCTCCTATAAAAAGGGCCTCCCCTGCCTCTCACTGCAGACGAGACAGCTGCCAGCCTACAGGCTCCCTCTGGCATCTGGGATTGCACTGGATCTGCACACTCTGAGCAAGGTAAGAGCCTGGCTCTCCTAAGACCTTCATTCCACCCTCCCTCTAGCTTCCCCAAGGACCTCAGGTTCCCGGGGTCTGGATCCCACTGGGGACATGTGAGGGCTGAGTCCTAACGTCCTGAGGAATGAGTGGGTCTCTGTCTGGTATACCCAACCTTTGTCTCACCCTTCATTTCGGGAGCCCACTTGCCTGTGACTGTCTTCTCTTTCTCTATTCTGAGGGAAGGCCATAAGCCCAGCATGAAAATGAGATGCAGGCCATTTTCCGAGTCAGCTGGTTTGCAGACAAAATTCTGTATTTTATTTTGTAATGGAGCACTGATAATATGAATCATCTTATCATGAACTGCACCAAACCAAACCCTGAGTGGTTCATAGTTTGCTTATTTGTTGCCAATATTTTCTGAAAAGTAGAGTAAAGATAAAGGCATGAATCCATCCATAAGGGTAGGTCTACAGGGGCAGAGAGATAAGTTCTGGCTGCCTGTTCCATCTTGATCACTTGCCCTCTATGGGATCTCGAGCCATTTACTTACTGGTCTAAGCCTTACCTGTCCCGTCTGTTACCTGGGGGTGGTTTATTATCACCTACCAGGCAGGCTCTTTAGTGGACTGAACAAGTTGAGACTAGAATGCTGGTGGAGGACATAGCACATAGTAGGGGTTGAATAGAAACCCTATCTCTCTTCTCCTTTCAAGCATATTTCTTTTTATCGCACGTGTGATGAAATCCATGCAGTTTAGTGTAGCATTTTAGGTCAGCCTATTTATTCGATGATATATTTTTAAAAGCACTGACTGAGGGTTTATGTACCCAGCACTGTGCTACAGCAGGGCTCCAGAAATCAATTACACATTATCTCCACTTTCAACGCTGAGATGCAAATGACTAGCGGAAATGGACCCCATCCCCCGGTTCCATTTGCCCAGTCAACCTGAATGACCTCCCCTCCCTCGTGCTTTTCCTTAGATTCTTACTGCATCCCAAATGCCCCCTCACAAACCCACCCATCTCAGAGAGTCCCACCCCATGCAGGTTTAAACTGGGGTCAGACGTCACCTTTCATGTCACTTACCACATAGTTTCTCCTCGTGGAGTGATCTGAATACACACGGAACCAGGAGTTAGAAATATAGCACATTAGAGCTGGAAGAGAGTTTGCAATTATCTCATCCAACACCTCAATTTCCAGTAAAGGAACTGAGACACAGAGGGGGAGAGTGACTTTCCCAAGATCTCATTGGAGACCCAGTTGGGACAGACTCTTGATTAATGCTGTTTAAATTCCTCCCAAAAGTTTCCTCTAAGCTCTTTAAGACATGACTTGCTCATTCACCTTGAAAAATTGCACATCTAGTCTAGACCGTGTCATATAGCAGGTGCTCCATAAATGTTTATTGAATCACAAATGAAGGAGTGAGTCAGCAAACCGCAGGAGTAAATGAGGGAGTGAATGAGGCAGTGAGAGTTAAGGAGGCTCAGAGAGTGATGAAGGAATGAATGAAGAGCAGGAGGTTCTGCACATTCAAGACTCAAGTCAAGCAGAAATGTGAACGGCTGGGCTGCTCATCTAGTATCCAGGAGCCAGAAGGATGCTTAGTCTCACTGCTGGCAGGCAGTCCTGTGTGCGTGGGGAGGGAGGGTCAGCCTGCAGCCCTGTACTGCTGAACTGCTGCCCAGCAATGACTCACCTACCCTTTGTCAAACAGGTTCCACCAAGCTGAAGCCATGAGGATCCACAGCCTCACCCTGCTGCCCTTCCTCCTTTTGGCCGCTCAGGTGCTCTTGGTGGTCCGTGCACAGGAATTATGGGAACTGCAAAACAATATGGCAACCAAGGATGATTGGATGACTCTGGGTAAGCCCCAAATTGTGCAGAAAGCCGGGCAACACAAGCCCCTGGTCAATGGCGTAATTGTCACCCCAGACCAGGCTTCATGTACTGTGACTCTGATGGAGCACGAGGAGGGCACCGCCATGAAGGCCGTGTGCTCCCGAATGGACCACGACTTTTCCTGTGTCTTTACCGGCAACCCAACTTCCTGCATAGAGGGCTATAAAAGTGACATGATCTTCTGGAGACAAATTGCCTATCGTTTAAGCTGCCAGAGGAACCTTTGTGAAGATGCCAACACGGTCCTGAGGAGCAGGATCTGCAGTAGGAGGTTTCCAGAATCCAATTTCAAGCTGGTATACTCCACTCTGATCGATGATCTCAACCAGTGGGATAGGGACATCACCCCCTGGTGGCATATCATAACCCAGGAGGCCCCCTCCAAGGGTACAACAAAAGTCATACCGTTCTTTCCAAAGAAGGGGATCCAGACCATTGCACCTGTCCCTACAGAGGTGATCCAAGTCACAAAGAGCACCCCCAGAGCGCCCATCATAATTGAACAGACCACCCCCACGGAGCAGACAAAAGGGAAAAAGAGAACCACTACACGGAAGCCCAAGACTAAACAGACCACCACCACAGTGCCCATCGTGATTGAAGAGACCACGCCCACTGAGGAGGTCAAAGTCGAAGAGACCACCACTACAGAGCAGCCCCAGATTGAACAGACCACCACTACAGTGCCCATCGTGATTGAAGAGACCACGCCCACTGAGGAGGTCAAAGTGGAAGAGACCACCACTACAGAGCAGCCCCAGATTGAACAGACCACCACCACTGAGCAGGTCAAAGTGCAAGAGGCCACCACTACACAGCAGCCCCAGATGGAAGAGACCACCCCCACGGAGTCATTTTACAATGAAGTTACCACCCCCAAACCCAACTGTAAGGATGTCTCAGGCGTCAAAGTCAAGAAAACGATAATCTATCAGTCACCCCGTGTAAAAGGACAGAAGACAGCCCAGCAGATGGACGAGGAGACAGCCCAGCAGACAGACCAGGATACAACCCAGTAGACAACTTGAATTGCCGTGGAGTCAGGGAGCATCTTCTGCCAAATCTTCAGTGCTGTGTTACAGGACAAATAATCGTAATGAGGCTAAAACTGGTTGAGTCTTCAGGAAATATCATGTTCTTAGTCCCTCTGTATGCTATAAAGCTTTCCAAGTTCTCTATGAAATACGTATGAATTTTGTGCTATGGAAGTGCAGTGGGATATTTCAATAGATTTTGTAATCCTTGTTTTTGTGTTTTTAAATTTCCTTTGTTTAATAGAGTTAAATTTAGACTTCCTTTTAAATTTCCTTTCACTTGCTTGGTTGTGATTTTAAGAGGCTGTTTACCACAAGGTATGTTTCTCTTGCCTATAAAGCTATGTGTACATGCACAGTGTGCCCTTGTATTGAATAGCCAGAATGATGATTTCAGTGCAATGCAATTTCTGTCAAATTAACAAAGATAATAAAGCTCTAGGCATTTTTCAGAAATATGTTTAACTATTGTTTGGTTTCTCTATGTATGGTTCCAAATGAATTCATAATCAGGCCCCAATATATCAATGAAAATAATATGTAAGGCACATTCTTCTGTTGCCCATCCATCCTAAGTCATCCCCAAAGATGACCCATTCCAGAATCCCTTTCTTTAAGCTTTCATCCATTAGACTGTGATGTCTGATGCTTACTGGACTGTAATAATTAGGCGCCCTGATTTTAAGTGGGACACCTGGGACATGGAGTGATTAACACACTTGTCAGTGTTTCACAGATGGTAAGGGGGGCAGGCAGGAATTGACCCAGTAGGGCTGCAAGCCAAGTCCTAAGGCTAGAGGGATGCCCTTCACTGACTCAAGTCAGAGCCCATTACCACTCACCATATGGGGGACGCTTGACCTTGAGGGGCTCATTTCTGGCCTGAGGGAGAGGGGCCTGGGTAAGTACAGTGTCCTGTGATGAAAACTCTAATGGAAGAAAGGAAAGGCAGCATGGAAAACCAGAGGGAGGAGGTGGAAACTGCTGGAAGATCTCAGGTTGAGCTTCCTGGAGGAGGTGGCACTGAAGCTGGACTTTGGGGAGAGCCTCTGTAGGTGTAGGGAAATAGGGCAGAATAGAGGCACTTTAGGCAGATGACAACATGTATAAAAGCGAAGGATGAGAAAATCCTGGAAGATGGGTGAAGCCACATGGCAAGAATGTGGTGGGATGCAAGGATGTCAGTTCTATCGGTCATTTCCATGTTAGTGTATGAAGGCTCTGAAAGTGTTTTAAGTCAAGAGTTAGAGAGGATGATGTGCCCCCAATGTCTTGTCACAACTCCACAAGGAGCACAAAGTGAGGAGCAGGTGTTGGTAAAAGCACTGTTCTTTAGAGTGTCTATCAATGGCAGGGAGAATGGCAGGTGGGGTGGAAGAGTGGCCTCTTACACTCATCAACCTACCAGGACCTGCATAGAGAGTCATCAGTGGCCAATCCAGAGTGACATTTGGATATCATCACCAACATCATCAACACTGACATTTGTCTCTGATTTGTTATGCGCCAGGCACTGTGCTAAGATCTTCCTATGGAGTATGCATGCATTCATTCATTCACCCCTTCTTTCAACACGTAATATTGGGCACTGACTCTGCCAGACTCTGTTCTAGGAGCTGGAGATACAGCAGTACACAGAGGACGGGTGCTCTGCCCCATGGAATTATCAGTGAGGAAAGTGACGATAAACCCACAAGTATACAAGGGATAGAGAGGAAGAGTAAAGGAGGGGAAGGGGGTAGAAGTGATGGAGGGTAACCAGTCTTAGATGAGATGATCAGGGGAGGCCTCTCTGTGGAGGTGACTTTAGAGCCTAAACCTAAATGAAGTGAGGAGTCAAGCCAGGTGCCTGTCTCAGGTAAGGATGTTCCAAATAGAGTGAACAGTCAGTGCAAATCGTTTGAAATTAATTTACTAGTTTATTTTTTACCTACTATGTGCTAGGCAATGTTCTGGGGATAAAAAAAAGCAGCAGACTAAAAAGAAAACAAATCTCTCTCTGCATGATGCTTCTATTCCAACGACTGGATCCTGCTTGGTGTGTTCAGAAACATCAAAGACTGCAGTGTCATTGTAGGACAGGGCCCAGGGACACACCTGTGCACCTTACCCCTATACCCAAGGGAACTGACCCAACATCCCGGACCCTCCCCAACCTCCTCCTAGCCACACCTCAGGAAGGTCATTTTCCCTTAAGGTCTACACAGATTTTCTGCCCTGTGACTCCCCTCCCCCGATCAGACATCTCAGTTCACTGCAGTCCTGAGATAGGAATAGACTGTTAAATGCTTCCAGGGGTCATTGTATAATAACCCTAGTCTGGTCCAAGTGATGTAGACATTGGAGAACCGACTAGACCAGACCCACAGCCCTCTTAAGATCCCCTCCAACCCAGGAAGCTGATGGATCTTCTGCTCACTCATGACCTTCAGCCACTGGCAGAGCCGGGAGGAGATTTACTCCAGCGTGAGAGTCGGCTGGACCTGGGCTAGAGATTTGCCTCTCCTGCTTCCCACCCAAGGCCTCTGGCTCAGTTATGTAACCTGTCCAAGCTCAGGGACTCATCTCGACAGTGAGGATAATGACACCGTCTTTAAAGGTTGTTAGACTGATATTGGTTGAGAAATCTAAAGCACCTGGTGCCCCACGGCTTCCATAGTAGATGTTTGAGACAAGTGACCGTCTAAAGTCCACAGCACAAGACTGGTTGTCTAGGAGGGGTCAAAAACTCCTTTTATAAACTCTTAAAATGTGAGGTGTTTTTTCTCAGTACAAAAAGGCAATGGAAACCACCATATTGACCACCTGGTATGCGCCAGTGGCTTTGCCCCATTCTCTCATTCAATCCCCCAACAACCCCATCTGATAGGTGTTACCCCCCACATTTTCTAGATGAGGAAACTGAGGCTCAGAGAAGCTGAGCAACTTGCCAGGCTCAGGAGGCCTGAAATGACAGAGTCTGTAAGTGAGGGACCTAGTTCAGGAGGTCCCCAAGAACTTTCTGCCTCTGAAGCTCACGATTTTCTTCACTTGATGAGAGGAGTGATGTCTGTGGTCTTTGGCCTTGGGCCAAGCCGTATGTGAACAAGATGTACCAGTCCTTCCACGTGTACACCCCCTTCTAAGTTCTTACAAAGAGAAAGTTTCAGAAGCTAAAGTGTCCATTCCTGCTGAGCGTTCCAGGTAGTCACATCCCGAGGGAAAGGTTTAAAAATACTGGGGAAAAAAATGTAAAAAGACAACACAAAGTTGACATTAGCTTCTATCCAAGTTGGCACTCCATTTTTTCTCTCTGAGGACTTTCTGTATATGAAACGGCGGAGCCAGCATTTGTGTGTGTGCGTTTGTGTGTAAGTGCATGTGTGTGTTTGTATGTGTGTGTTTGTGTATGTGTCCCTTAAGAAATGATTTCCCTTGATAGCAAGACACAGGAAGGTTTCAGGTAGGTAAGAGGTGCTGAAGGGTGGCACATCTGACCCCCTGAAGCTGTGGCAATGTCTCCCTCTCTTTTAAAACCACATCTCCGCACTGGCTCTGTGTGGTAACTCACAGCTACAGCAGTGCCAGCTTGAATCACCAGAATCCAGCACATCTCACTGGCCGTCCATCTATCCACCTCCTTCCCCAATCCACCTCCCAAATTGTTTTTGGCTAAACAAGCAATGGAGGCCTGTCAGTTAGATTCTGGTGGCTGCTGGCAATCCTTGACACACCTTAGCTTGGAGAGCATCTCTCCAATCCCGGCTTCCATCATCCCATGAAGTCATCCCCTGTGTATCTATGTCCAAATTTCCCTCTTCTTAGGGCGTCACCAGTCTCCCATCCTCATCTACTAGGACCTCTTCTTAACTTGATTACATCTGCAAAGTCCCAGTTTCCAAATAAGGCCAAATTCACCAGTTCCAGGTGTACATGAAGTTTTGGGGGACACTCTTCAACCCACTCCAGTCACCCAATAGCAATACAATAGCCAAAAAGATGGAGAAGTGAACTTGAAAGAGCAATGCTAAACACAGGAAGTAAATTAAATCAACAAAGAAAGGACAGAAAATAAGGTTTTATTAGGCACACACAAAATAGTGACTTACTTCCCTCCTAATTTTGTGTTTGTCTTTACCTAAGAACATGTGAGGAATCCACTGCTTGTGAACATAAATTGTCTCTCTCCGGGACCCTTATTCCACAATAGACTCTCCCAGGAGAACTTTTCAAAAATACTGATGCTTAGGTCCCCTCCCCAGAGAGTCTGAAGTAATTGGTAGGCATGTGGCCTGAGCACTAGATTTTTAAGTTTCCCCAAGTGATTAGTGTACAGTCAAGGTTGAGAAACACTACCTTAGGTTAATTAAATCAGAATCTCAGGAGTTTATACCAGACAGTAGTATTTTTATCTAATTCCAAGATAGTTCTCATGTGTAACCTGGATTGAGAACCACTAATACAGCTTCTACATGAATTTCATCTGGTTAATATATATTTATTTATGATCTCCTATGTCTCAAGCACTCTACAAGACACTAGATGGGGGAGAGGTAAGCTAATAGACTAGGTTCAACCTCGTAGTAACTACCAGTGGTGGGAACCAAGACAACGCATTCCATGTGTGTAAGATATGACGCAGAAGGCTGCAGGTGGTGGGGACAGGAGAGTTTGCTGCAGTTGAGCTTCTAAAAAAATATACACACATTAAGCATCTACTATGTCCCATTTATCAATTCTGTTTCTTATAAGGGCTCTGCGCCTCTCACTTGTCCCCTCTTACAATCCTCATCACATTCCTATGAGGTAAACAGGTTTATTCCTAGTTATAGACTAAGGTCCTGTAGCTCAGAGGGGTGAGTTGTCCTATATCCAACAGCTTGGAAGTGTTCAGGCCAGAAGAGGAATCGGGTCAGCCCAATTCTATAGCTTGCGCTTTCAATACATAAACATCATGGGCTTGCATGGGTTTGGGCACAGACTGCTTTCTACCCAACTCCAAGCTCACTAGAGCAACTCTCAAGAAAAAGTACTAAGAAAAACTACCATATAACAGTCTCGTGTTTTTTAAATGATGAAATGTAATGTAAATCAGTGCTACTCAAGTGTGGTCTGAGGACCAGAAGCATCCGGGGAGCCCTAGAGACCTAATTCTCGGACTCCACGCCACACACACTGAATCAGAATCTCTGAGGGCGAGGCTCAGGAATGTCTATTTGTTTAAATATTTTGTTGTTGTTGTGGATAAAAGCCCATATAAAATTTACCATTCTAATCATTTTTAAGTGTATAGTTCTGTAGTGTTAGGTATATTCACATTGTTGCTAAACAGAGCTCCAGAATTTTTCATGTTACAGAAACTATACTCAACTCCCTTTTCTCCCCTCCTCCCACTCCCTGGTAACCACCGTTTTACTTTCTGTGTCTATGAATTTGACTACTTTAGATCCTTCATGTAAGTGGAATCATACAGTATTCATCATTGTGACTGGCTGATTTCACTTAGCATGATGTCCTCAAGATCCATCCACGTTATAGCGTGTGATAGTATTTCCTTCCTTTTTCAAGCTGAGTAAGAGTCTGTTGTATGTATATACCACATTTTGTTTATCCATTCATCCATGGATGGACATTTGGATTACTTCTACCCCATGGCTATTGTGAATAGTGCTGCTATGAATATGGATGTGAAAATGTATTTTTGAGAATCTGCTTTCAGTTCTTTTGAAAATACACCCAGAGCAGGAACGTTGGATCATATGGTTGTCCTATTTTTAACCTTTTGAGAAACAGGCCATGATGTTTTCAGTAGAATTTGCACCATTTTGTAGTCCTGCCAATAGTGCACAAGGGTTCCAATTTCTCCACACCCTTGCTAACACTAGTTATATTCTGTTTTTTGATAGTAGCCATCCTAATGAGTGTGAGGTGGTAACTCATTGTGGTTTTGATTTCCATTTCTCTGATGATTAGTGTTGAGCAAGTGACATCTGTTGCCTAGTATCAGGAGTAGAAGTCTGAACACTTCTGCCCACTGCATCTTAGTATTGGCGTCACCGAGGAAGAGACAATGCAGTCAACCGTTGGATAGAACAATGCTTTACTCGCAGAAACAGACAGCAAGACCAGTTTCAGTAGTGGGTATCAGTCCCCCATGGCCAACAGGTTCCTCCTGACAGTGACACAGGGCAATTAGCAGAAGGACTCCATCCCCTCTCCAGAGAGGACAGATACAGTAGTAGGATCGGCTAGGTGTCACATGATGCACACATATAAGCAGAACAAAGGAGCAAACATTGAGTCTGAAACAGGAAAAGATATTCCCACATAAGGTGATAAGGCCAGCATATGCTGTGTGAACTCTTTGTCTCTTGACAAGGAAGTGTTCCAGGCCCAAGGCCCATCCTTATGAGGCCGAGTGGGAGTCAAAAGACTGCCTTTTCCAACAACGAGTGATGTCAAAAATCGTTTTACATGCTTGCTGGCCATTCATATATCATCTTTGGAGAACTGCTCATTCAAGTCCTTTGCCCAATTTTTAACTGGTTTATTTGATTTTTTGTTGTTGAGTTGTAGGAGTTCTTTATATATTCTGGATATCAACTCCTTGTCAGACACATGATTTGCAAATATTTTCTCCCATTCCTTAGATTGCCTTTCACTCTGTTGATTGCATCTTTTGATGCACAGAAGTTTTTAAGGTCGATGCAGTCACATTTGTCTATTTTTGCTTTTGTTGCCTGTGTTTTTGCTGTCCTATCCAAGAAATCATTGCTGAATCTGGTGTCTTGAAGTTTTTCCTCTTTTTTTCTATCAGCTTTATAGTTTTGGGTCTTCTGTTAAGTGTTTAATTCATTTTGAATTAATATTTGTTTATTGTATACGAGCCTAACTTTGTCCTTTTGGATTTGGCTTTCCAGTTTTCCCACAACATTTTTTGAAGAGATTGTCCTTTTCTCATTGAGTGGCCTTGGCACCCTGTCGAAGATTATTTGACCATATTTGTGAGAGTTTTTTGCTGAGTTCTGTATTCTATTTCGTTGGTCTATATGTCTGTCTTTATGCCAGTATCATATTGTTTTGATTATGGTAATCTTGTAACATATTTTGAAATCAGTGTGAGTCTTCCAAATTTGTTATTCTTTCAACGTTATTATGGCTATTCTGGGTCCTTAAGATTCCATATGAATTTTAGAATAAATTTTTTCTATTTACGCAAATATACCATTGAGATTTTTATAGGGTTGTGTTGAATTTGTAGCTTTTTGGGGTAGCATTGACATCTTAACGATGGTAAGTCTCCTAGTCTGTGGACATGGTATGTCTTTTTGATTATTTGTGCCTTTAATTGTTTTCAGCAATGTTTCCTAGTTTTCTGTGCCCATGGCTTTTACCTTCTTGGTTGGGTTTATTCTTAAGTATTTTATTCTTTTTGATGCTATTGTAAATGAAATTGTTTTCTTAATTTCCCTTTTGGAATGTTCATTGTTAGTGTGTAGAAACAAAGCTGATTTTTTTCTGTGTTAATTTCGTATCTTGCAACTTTGCTAAATCTGGTTATTAGTTTTAACAGGTGTGTGTGTGTGTGTGTGTAATCTTTAGGGTTTTCTACATATAAGATCATGTCATCTGTGAACGGAGCTAATTTCACTTATTTGTGTCCAATTTGGATGATCTCTTTTTGATTTCTTGCCTGATTGCTCTGGCTGGACTTCCAATATTACGTAGAATAAAAATGGTGAGGGTAGGCATCCTTATATTGTTCTTGGTTATGGAGAAAAAGCTTTCAGTCTTCCTCAGTGAGTATGACATTCACTGTGGGTTTTTCATATACGGCCTTTGTTGTGTTGAGGTAGTTTCCTTCTACTGCAAGTTTGTTGAGTGTTTTTAAGGGTGTTGAACCTTGTCAAATGCTTTTCTGAACTGAAATGGTCATGTGGTTTTTGTCCTTCATTCTGTTAGTGTGGCGTAGTAGATTGGTTGATTTTCTTACATTGAATCATCCTCGCATTTCAGGAATGAGTCCACTTGGCCCTGTAATCCTTTCAATGTGCTGTTGAATTCTATTCACTAGTATTTTGTTTAGAAATTTTGCATCAATATTCATTAGGGATATTGAGCTGTAGTTTTCTTTCCTTGTAGTATCTTTGTCTGGCTTTGGTATCAAGGTAATGCTGGCCCCATAGAACGAGCTTGGAAGAATTCCCTCCTCTTCAGCTTTTTGAAGGAGTTTGAGGAGGGTTGCTGTTAATTCTTTAAATGTTTGTAGAATTCTGCTGTGAAGCCATCAGGCCATAGGCTATTCTTTGTTGGGAGGTTTTTGGTTACTGCTTCAGTCTCCTTACCAGCTATCGATCTGTTCAGATTTTCTATTCTTCATGACTCAGTCTTGGCAGGTTTTCCTCTCATACTGCCTCCTTTGTGTTTCATTGAGTTTTTGTAGTGACATGCTTTGATTCTCTTCTCATTTTCTTTTGTATATATTCTATAGATATTTTCTTGTGGTTACCATTGCAATTTACATAAAACATCTTAAAGTTATGACATTCTATTTTATACTGGTAACAACTTAACTTCAGTTGTATACAAGAACTGTGCTCCTGTACAGCTCTACCTCCCCACTTCGTGTCACTGATATCATGAATTCCATATTTATATATTGTATGCCCATTAATGTAGATTTATAGTTGCCATTTTATGTTTTTGTCATTTAAATTCTATACAAGAATTAAAAGTGAATTTATGCATAAAATTACAATAATACAGGTTACTATATTTGTCCATGTAATTACCGTTCCCAGAGAACCTTATATTTTCACATGGCTTCATGTTGCTCTCTAACATCCTTTCCTTTAAACTAGAAGGATTCCCTTTCCCATTTCTTGTAGAACTGGTCTAGTTGTAATGAACTCCCTCAGCTTCTGTTTATCTGGGAATGTCTTAATTCCTCCTTCATTTTCAAAGGACGGTTTTTCTGGATATGGTATTCTTGGTTGACAGGTTTTTTTTTCTGTTTCAGCACTTTGAATATATTCTCCCATTCTCTTCTCGTCTTCAAGGTTTTTGCTGAGAAATCCACAAATAATCTTATGGAAGCTCACTTGTATGTGATGAGTCATTTTATTCTTGCTGCTTTCAAGATTCTAGCTTTGTCTTTGACATTAGCAGTTTATGATGTCTCTCAGTGTGAGTTTCTTTCAGTTGATCCTAGTTGGAGTTATTTGAGCTTCTTGAATTTGTTTGTGTTTTGCTTTCCTCAGATTTGGGATGTTGTCAGCCATTATGCTTTCAAATGAGTGGTCTGCTCCTTTCTGTCTCTTTTCTAATTCTGGGACTCCCATAATGGGTACATTGGTCCACTTGATGGTATCTTGTAAGTCCTTTAGGCTCTCTTCACTTTTCTTCGCTCTTTATTTTTTTTTCACCTCTGACTTGAGGATTTCAAATCACTTGCCTTCAACTTGACTGATTCTTTTTGCTTTCTGATCAAGTTTGCAGTTGAACTCCTCTAGTGAATTTTTCAGCTCAGTTATTGTATTTTTCAGCTCCAGAATTTCTGTTTGGTTCTTTTTTATACTTTCTATCTGTTTATTTCTATCCTCATTTTGTTCATGCATTGTTTACGTGACTTCATATAGTTGCCTATCTGTGTTTTCCTTTAGCTCATTGAGCATCTTCAAGATAGTTATTTTAAATTCTTTTTCAGGTAGCTCAAATATCTGCATTTCTTTAGAGTGAGTTTCTAGAGTTTTATTTTATTCCTTTGATTGTGCCATGTTTCTCTGTTACTTTGTATGCCTTATGATCTTTTGTTGAAATTTGGACATTTGAGAAAAACCACCTCTCCCAATCTTTACAGACTGGCTTCATGCAGAGGAAGAACTTAAGCAATCAACCCAGCTAAAGGTTCTAAGATTTCTCAATTCTTTTTCAGGGATGTATCTTTTCTGGGTTTGTGCAAGTATTTTTTTATTATTTTTTAGAGCAGTTTTAGATTCATACCAAAATTGAGGGCAAGATACAGAGATTTACCATATACCACCTGCTCCTGAACAGGCATAGCCTACCACATTATCAATATCCCACACCAGAGTGTTACATTTTTTATAATTGATGAACCTCCATTGACACATTATAATCACACAAAGTTCATAGTTTACATTACATTTCACTCTTGGTGTTGTACTTTCTATGGGTCTGGATAAATGTACAATGGCATCTATCCAATATAATGGTGTCACATAGAGCATTTTCACTGCACTAAAAGTCCTCTCTACTCCACCTGTTTATTGCTCCCTCCACCCTCAGCCCTTAGCAACCACTGATCTTTTTCCTCTCTCCATAGATTTGTCTTTTCTGGAATGTCATATAATTGTCATTATACAGTTTATAACATTTCCACATTGGCTTCTTTCACTTAGTAAGATGTACTTAAGGTTTCTCCATGTCTTTACATGACTTTGTAGTTCATTTCTTTTTAGTGCTGAATAACATTCCATTGTTTGAATATACCATAGTTTATTTATCCATTCACTTACTGAAAGACATCTTGGTTGCTTCCAAGTTTGGCAACTATGAATAAAGTTGCTATAAACATTCATATGTAGGTTTTGTGTGGACATAAGTTTTCAATTCCTTTGGGTAGATAACAAGGAACACAATTGCTGGACCATGGGGTAAGAACGTTTAGTTTTGTAAGAAACTGCCTAACTGTCTTCCAAAGCAGCTGTATCATTGTGCATTCCCACCAGCAATGAATGAGAGTTCTTGTTATTTCACATCCTTGATGTTATCAGTGTCTGGACTTTGGACATTCTAATACGTGTGTAGCAGTATCTCCATGTTGTTTTAATTTGCGTTTCACTGATGACATATGAGTGGAGTACTCTGCATATGCTTATTTGCCATCTGTATATCTTCTTTGATGAGGTGTCTGTAAGGTCTTTGGCCCATTCTTTAATGGCTCAATTATTCTCTTATAGTTGAGTTTTAAGATCTCTTTGTATATTTTGGATAAAGTTCTTTGTCAGATGTATCTTGAAAATATTTTCTCCCAATCTGTTACTCACCTTTTTATTCTCTTGATATAGTCTTTCACAGAGCAGAAGTTTTAAAATTTAATGAAGTCCAGCTTATCGGTTATTGCTCTCATGGATCTTGTGATAGGTATTATATCTAAAAGCCATTGCCATATCTAAGGTCATCTAAGTTTTCTCTTATGTTATCATCTAGGAATTTTATAGTTTTGCATTTTACATTTATGTCTGTGATTCATTTTAAGTTAGCTTTTGTGAAGGATGTAAGGTCTGTGTCTAGATTCATCTTTTTGCATATGAATGTCTACTTGTCTCAGCACCATTTGTTGAAGAGACTATCTTTTGCCCCTCCATATAAACTTTAAGATCAGTTTGTCATTATCCACAAAATAACTTGATGAAATTCTGATTGAAATTGCATTGAATCTATAGACCAAATTTGGAAGAAGTGACATCTTAATATTGATTCTTCCTATCCGTGAACATGAAATATCGCTCCACTTATTTAGTTCTTATTTGATTTCATTCGTCTCAGTTTTGTAGTTTTCCTCATATAGATCCTGTACATATTTTATTAGATTTATACTTAAGTATTTCATTTTTTAGATGCTGATGTAAAGTGTATTGTGGTTTTTTTGTTTGTTGTTGTTTTTTTGAAGATTTTATTTTTCCTTCTTCTCCCCAAAGCCCCCTGGGACATAGCTGTTAGTTTTTAGTTGTGGGTCCTCCTAGTTGTGGCATGTGGGATGCCACCTCAGCATGGCCTAAAGAGCAGTGCCATGTCTGTGCCCAGGATCCCAACTGGCAAACCCCTGGGCTGCCGAAGCGGCGTGTGCAAACTTAACCACTCAGCCACGGGGCTGGCCCCCAATAGTATTTTGTTTTTAATTTCAAATTCCACTTGTTCATTGCTGGTATATAAGAAAGTGATTGACTTTTGTAATATTAACCTTATATTCTGAAATCTCGCTATAATCTATTATTTGTTCCAAGAACTTTTTTGCCAATTCTTTTGAATTTTCTACATAGCCAATCATGTCATCTGACAACAAAGAAAGTTTTATTTCTTCCTTTGCAGTATATATATGTTTTATTTCCTTTCCTTGTCTTATTGCATTAGCTAGAAATTCCAGTACAATGTTGAAAAGAAGAAACAAGAGGGGACATCCTTTACTTATACCTGCTCTTAGTAGGAAAGCTTTAAGTTTCCCACCAGGAAGTATGATATTAGTGGTAGGTTTTGGGGTTTTTTGATGAGGAAGATTGGCCCTGAGCTAACATCTGTGCCAATTATCCCCTATTTTGTGTGTGGGACATGGCCACAGCATGGCTTGATGAGCAGTGTGCAGGTCCACACCTAGGATCTGAACTTGCAAACCCTGGGCTACCAAAGTAGAGCATGTGAATTTAACCACTATGCCACTGGGCTGGCCCCTAGTTGTTGATTTTTTAAGATAATATTTATCAAGTTTAGGAAGTTCCCCTCTATTCCTAGTTTACTAAGAGTGTTTATCATGAATGAGTGTTGGATTTTGTCAAATACTTTTTTTTACATCTATTGCTGTGATTATGTGATTTTTTTCTTTTTTAGCCTGCTGATGTGATGGATTACACTAATTGATTTTTGAATGTTGACCCAGCTTTTCACACCTAGGATAAATCCCATTTGGTCACTGTATGTAGTTCTTTTTATATATTCTTGGGTTTGATTTGCTAATATTTTGTTGAAGATTTTTGCACTCATGTCCATGAGAGATGTTAGTCTATAGCTTTCTTTTCTAGCAATGTTTCTATCTGGTTTTGGTATTAGGGTAGTGCTGGCCTCATAAAATGAGTTCAGAAGTGTTACCTCTGTTTCTATTATCTAAAAGAGATTGTAGAGAACTGGTATAATTTCTTCCTTAAACATCTGGTAGAATTCATTAATGAACCCACCTGGGCCTGATGCTTTCTCTTTTGGAAGGTTATTAATTATTATTATGTTTTTACCTGGTATTTTATTTGATTTTTGAACATCTGAAGCCATACTTTTTATTGTGATATGAATACATCTAGTCATGCAATTTGGCATCTTTTTTTAAAAAAATATTTTACTGAGGTTGTATTGGCTTGTAACATTGTGTAACTTCAGGTGTAGATTATTGTATTTCAGTTTCTGTATAGCCTGCATCGTGTTCACCACCAATAGTCTAGTTTTCATCTGTCACCATATATATGTGCTCCTTTACCCCTTTTGCCCCCCACTCCACCCCCTTCTCCTTTGGTAACCACTAATCCATTCTCCTTATCTGTGTTTTTTTAATCTTCCATGTATGAATTTAATCATACAGTGTTTGTCTTTCTCTGTCTATTTCCCTTAGCATAATACCTTCATGGTCCATCCATCTTGCTGCAAATGGCGCAATTTTGTCTTTTTTATGGCTTAGTATATTCCATTGTATATATATATATCACATCTTCTTTATTCATTCATCTGTTGATGGGCGCTTGGGCTGGTTCCCATCTTGGCTATTGTGAATAATGCTGCAACGAACATAGGGGTGCATAAATCTTTTTAAATTATTGATTTCATGCTCTTTGATAAACACCCAGTAGTGAGATAGCTGGATCATGTGGTATTTCTATTTTTAATTTTTTGAGAAATCTCCATACTGTTTTCCATAGTGACTGCACCAGTTTGCATTCGCTAGTAGTATATGAGAGCCCTCTTTCCTCCACATGCTCTCCAATACTTATTATTTCTTGTCTTGTTAATTACAGCCATTCTGGTGGATGTGAGGTGATATCTTATTGTAGTTTTGATTTGTATTTCCCTGATAATTAGTGAAGTTGAACATTTTCTCATGTGCCTGTGGCCATCTGTGTATCTTATTTGGAAAAATGTGTGTTCATATCATCTGCTTATTTTTTTATTGGGTTGTTCATCTTTTTGTTGTTGAGTTGTATGAGTTCTTTATATATTTTGGAAATTAACCTCTTGTCAGATATATGATTTGCAAATATTTCCTCCCACTTGGTAGGTTGCTTTTCATTTTGTTGATGGTTTCTTTTGCCATGCAGAAGCTTTTTAGTCTGATGTAGCCCCATTTGTTTATTTTTTCTTTTGTTTCCCTTGCCTGAGTAGACACACTATTCAAAAAGATACTGCTAAGGCTGATCTCAAAGAGTGTACTGCCTATATTTTCTTCTAGGAGTTTTATGGTTATAGGTTTTACATTCAAGTTTTTGTTCCATTTTGAGTTAATTTTTGTGTATAGTGAAGATAATGGTCTACTTTTATTCTTTTGCATGTGGCTGTCCAGTTTTCCCAACACCATTTATTGAAGAATTTTCCTTTATACATTATATGTTCTTAGCTCTTTTGTCAAAGATTAGCCGTCAATAGATGTGTGGTTTTATTTCTAGGTTTTCAGTTCTGTTTCATTGATCTGTGTGTATGTTTTTGTCCCAGTACCATGCTGTTTTGATGACTATAACTTTGTAGTATAACCTGAATTCAGGGTGGTATCATAATACCACCAGCTTTGTTCTTTTTTTCTCAGGATTGTTTTGGTTATTTGGGATCTTATGCTGTTCCACATAAATTTTAGGATCTTTGTTCTATTTCGTTGAAGAATGTCATTGGGATTCTGATTGGACTTGCATTGAATCTCTAGATTGTTTTAGCAAATATGAACATTTTAACTATGTTTATTCTTCCAATCCATGAGCATGGAATATCTTTCCATTTTTTTATGTCTTCTTTAATTTCTTTCAGTAATGTCTTATAGTTTTTAGTGCATAGGTCTTTCATCTCCTTGGTTAAATTTATTCCTAGGTATTTTACTCTTTTTGTTTTGATTATAAATGGGATTGTATTCTTGAGTTCTCTTTCTGCTAGTTTGTTATTAGCGTGTAGAAATACACTGATTTTTGTATGTTGATTTTATACCCTGCAACTTTACTATATTTGTTGATTATTTCTGTTACTTTTAAGCAGATTCTTTAGGGTTTTCTACAAATAGAATCATGTCAACTGCAAATAGTGAGAGTTTCACTTCTTCCTTTCCAACTTGGATCCCTTTCACTTCTTTTTCTTGCCTAATTGCTCTGGTTAGGACTTCCAAGACTATGTTAAACAACAGTGGCAAAAGTGAGCATCCTTGTCTGGTTTCCTTTCTTAGAAGGATAACTTTCAGTTTTTCTCCATTGAATATGATATTAGCCATGGGTTTGTCATCTATGGCCTTTATTATGTTCAGGTACTTTCCTTCTATATACATTTTATTCAGAATTTTTAATCATAAATGGATGCTGTATCTTGTCAAATGCTTTCTCTGCCTCTATTGGGAAGATCATGTGATTTTTATTCTTCATTTTGTTAATGTGATGTATCACATTGATTGATTTGCGGATGTTGAACCATCCCTGCATCCCTGGAATAAATACCACTTGATCAGGGTGTATGATCCTTTTAATGTATTGCTATATTCAATTTACTAGTGTTTTCTTGAGGATCTTTGCATTCGTATTCCTCAGTGTATTGACCTATAATTTTCTTTTCTTTTGTTATCCTTGTCTGGTTTTGGTATCAGGGTAATGTTGGCTTCATGTAATGAGTTAGGAAGATTCCCCTCCTCTTCAATTTTTTGGAAGAGTTTGAGAAGGATAGGCGTTAAGTCTTCTTTGAATGTTTGGTAGAATTCACTAAGGAAGCCATCTGGTCCCAGACTTTCATTTTTTGGGAGATTTTTGATTACTGTTTTGATCTCCTTACTGGTGATTGATCTATTCAAATTCTCTTTTCTTCTTGATTCAGTTTTGGGAGGTTGTATAATTCTAAGAATTTATCCATTTCCTCTAAATTGGATAATTTGTTGGAGTATAGCTTTGCATAATATTCTCTTATAATCTTTTGTTTTTCTGAGGTGACTATTGTAATTTCTCCTCTTTCATTTCTGATTTTATTTATTCAAGCCTCCTCTATATTTTTCTTGGTCAGTCCAGCTAAAGGTTTGTCAATTCAGTTTATCTTTTCAAAGAACCATCTCTTTGTTTCATTGATTTTTTCCTATTGTTTTTTAGTCTCTATTTTGTTTATTTATGCTCTGATTTTTATTTCCTTCTTTCTGCTGATTTTGGGCTTTGTTTGTTCTTTTTCCAGCTCCTTCAGGTGCACTGTTAGATTGTTTATTTGAGATTTTTCTTGTTTGTTGAAGTGGGCCTGTATTGCCATAAACTTCCCTCTTAGGACTGCTTTTGCTGTACCCCATAAATTTTGGCAAGTCATATTTTCATTTTCATTTGTCTCCAGGTATTTTTTTATTTCTCCTTTGATTTCTTCACTGACCCAATTGTTGTTCGGTAGCATTTTGTTTAATCTCCACATATTCGTGGCTTTTCCAATTTCCTTCCTGTAGTCAATTTCTAGTTTCATGCCCTTGTGGTCAGAAAAGATGCTTGGTATTATTTCAATCTTCTTAAATTTATTGAGACTTGTTTTGTGGCCTAATATGTAATGTATCCTAAAGAATGTTCCATGCACATTTGAAAACAATGTGTAGTCTGTGGTTTTTGGAGGGAATGTTCTATATATATTTACTAAGTCTGTTTGGTATAATGTGTCATTTAAGACTAATGTTTCCTTATTAATCTTCTGTTTGGATGATCTATCCATTTGTGTAAGTAGAGAGTTGAAGTTCCCTACTGTTATTGTGTTACTATCTATTTCTCCTTTTATGTCTGTTAATAATTGCTTTATATATTTAGGTGCTCCTACATTGGATGCATAGATACTTACAAGTGTTATATCCTCTTGTTGAATTGTTCCTTTTATCATTATGTAGTGCTCTTCTTTGTCTCTTGCTACAGTTTTTGTTTTAAAGTCTATTTTGTCTAGTATAAATATTGCTACCCCAGCTTTCTTTTCATTGCCATTTGCATGGAGTATATTTTTCCATCCCTTCACTTTCAGTTTGTGAGTGTCTTTAAGTGTGAAGTGTATCTCTTGTATGCAGCATATATAGCAGTCTTGTTTTTTAATCTAATCAGCCACTCTATGCCTTTTGATTGGAGCATTTAATCCATTGACATTTAAAACAGTTATTGATAAGAATGCACTTATTGCCACTTTCTTTTTTTCTGTGTGTTTTCGTAGTTCTTCTCTCTTCCTTTCTTCTTCTGTTGTTCTCTTCCCTCATGGTTTGATGGCTTTCTCTAATATTAAGTTTGAGTTCCTTTCTCTTAATGTTTTGTGTATTTGTTATAGGTTTCTGGTTTGTGATTACTATGAGGTTCATATATAATAACCTATGTATATAGCAATCTATATATGTAGATATATATATGTTAAGTTGATGGTCCATTTACTATGGCCTCTTGCTAAAAGCTCTACTCTTTTACTCCTCTCCTCCCACAATTTATGTTTTTGAAATCATATCTAACCTATTTGTGTGTGTATCCATTACTGTCTTATCATGGAAATAGAAAATTTTAGTACTTTTGTCTTTTGATCTTCATATATTAGCTTCATAGGTAGTTGATCTGCTACCTTTACTGTATATTTGCCTTTATCAGCGATTTTATTGTATGTGGGTTTTTTTGATAATTTTATTATTCCTATTTGCGGTCTTTTCTTTTCCACTTAATAATTCCCTTTAGCATTTCTTGTAAGGCTTGTTTTTTGGTGATAAACTCCTTTAGTTTTTGCTTGTCTGGAAAACTCTTTATCTCTCCTTCCATTCTGAATGATAACCTTGCCAGGTAGAGTACTCTTGGCTGAGGTTTTTTCCTTTCAGCACTTTCAATATATTGTGCTACTCCCTTCTAGCCTGTAATGTTTCTCTGAGAAGTCAGAAGGTAGCCTCATGGGGTTTTCCTTTGTACATAACTTGATGCCTTTCTCTTGTAGCTTGTAGGATTCTCTCTTTATCTTTAAATCTTGACATTTAAATTATAATGCGTCTTGATGTGGACCTCTTTGGGTTTACCTTGTTTGATGCTCTCTATGCTTCCTGTGCCTGGATGTCTGTTTCCTTCCTTAGGCTAGGAAGGTTTACAGATATTATTTCTTCAAGTAGATTCTCTGCCCCTTTGTCTCTCTCTTCTCCTTCTGAAACATCTATAATATGGATGTCAGTGCATTAGATGTTACCCTAGAGGTCCTTTAGACTGTCCTCGTTCTTTTCTTTTTTTTAAAGATTTTATTTTTTCCTTTTTCTCCCCAAAGCCCCCCAGTACATAGTTGTATATTCTTCATTGTGGGTCCTTCTAGTTGTGGCATGTGGGATGCTGCCTCAGCGTGGTTTGATGAGCAGTGCCATGTCTGCGCCCAGAATTCGAACCAACGAAACACTTGGCCGCCTGTAGCGGAGCGCGCGGACTTAACCACTCAGCCACGGGGCCAGCCCCTGTCCTCGTTCTTTTAAATTCTTTTTTCTCTTATCTGTTCAGCTTGGGTGATTTCCTCTAGTCTTTCATCCAGCTCACTGATCCATTCTTCTGTTTCATCGACTCTGCTATTGAGTCCCTCTAGTGAATTTTTCATTTCTATTGTTGTATTCTTCATTTCTGATTGGTTCCTTTTTATATTTTCTAATTCTTTGTTGAAATTCTCACTGAATTCATCCATTCTTCTCCCAAGATCAATGAGCATCCTTATGACTATTAGTTTGTAGTCTTTATCAGGTAGATTGTTTATCTCTGTTTTATTTAGTTCTTTTTCTGAGGATTTATCCTATTCCCTTATTTGGAACATATTTCTTTGTCTCCTCATTTTGCCTCTTTTTCATGCTTGTATCTATGTATTAGGTAAATCAGCTGTGTCTCTCAATCTTAGAGAGGTGGCCTTATGTAAGAGATGGCTTATGAGGCCTAGCAGAGTGCTTCCCTCTCATCATCAGTTCCAAATGTTCCAGGAGTGTCCCCTGTGTGGGCTACATGTGTCCCTCTGTGTTGGCAGGGCTGCTCTTGCTGCAGGTGCACAGGGAGGCTAGGCTGTCCCCGTGGCCATCTGGTTGTAATGCTCAGCTGTGTGGCTGCTCTGGTCCCTTCAGTCACTTTATCAGGTATGGGGAGCCCCAGCACAGTTGGCTACAAGGCCTAATAGCACATTTCTGCTGCAGCTTTCCTGTTAAGTGAACAGGCCTCCATTGTGGCTGGTTGCTGGGCTCAGAGGTTTACAACTGCTGTAGGCCAGCAGCCTGCAAGGCTGTTGTCAGCCCTCTCAGGAGTGCAGCTGTGTGGGGCCGGCCCCAGAAGTGGCAGCACACAATTGTTTCAGATGTTAGAACGTGGGGCTGATCCCCTATGTAACTGTTTGAGAAGCACGAGTCTGCTGCAGCTGACAAGCGCCACTGCCCACAGGCCCACACACCCTGTCAACACAGTCCTGCCCCATGCACATGCCCTGACTCACTGAAGTGGACCCACTCACCCCGCTTCAGAGGACCCACACATACTGGCAATGTAGGCTCACCCTTTGCCCATGCCCTGCCCCTCACTCACGCCCTGCCCCACAGAGACAGACCCATTCATCCCACTGCAGAGGTCCCACATACCCTGTCTCTGCTGGCCCACAAGTTGCCAGAGGGCTTGCTGTTGGGTGGGGCCAGTCCCTAGGGTGGCTGCCTGCCCTGGCTGAGCTGGATTAAATCAGTGTTCTAGTGGGTGGGGCAGACCATAGGCTAACAGGCCAGGGGAAGAACTCCAATGGTGTCTGCCAACATCTATGTCAGCACACCTGTACTAGGTCACAATAATGGTTGTCATCAATGTCTCAGTCCCTGGGGAGGTCTCACCTCTTACTGAGATGGCCCAGAGCCTATCAAGTGAGTCTCTTTTCACCACAGGACTGAGCACCTTTCTTTCTGGATTTTAAGTTGCTTTCTGAAATGAGTGAATTTGTGTCTTGGCGCTTTAAGAGCAGGCTTTCCTTTCCCTTATGTCTGATAGCTTTTCTGAGGGTATTCCCCATTATTGTTAATAGCCAGCAAAGTCAGATCTTATGACACTCATCTCAGTTGTGCTGAGTCCAAAAGCTGCTTATTGTGGCAAAGCTCTCCCAGTCAGCTCCAGCACTCCTCCAGGAAAGCTTTGCACCTTGAAGTTGCTCCTGGCTGTGAAGTGCCATGGCTAAAATGTGGTTTTTCCTCTCCAGAGGGGAATTGCTGCCTCTTCCACCTCAGTCAGCACCATCCTTTATTGTGGGGGTTCTTTTTATGCAGTTTTCAATTCTCTCTCGGGGTAATTGTTCCAAGGGTAGTTGTAAATTTGTTTTGTCTGTGGAAGGAGTTGAGTTCAGAGTCGCCCTACACCGCATTCTTGACAGTGGATCAGCTTCATGTGCTTGTATTTCCAGCCTTCCCCAGGTTCGGGGAGTTCTCGGCTGTTGTTTCCTTGAATTAGCTCTCTGCTCCTCTCTCCCTCTCTTCCTCCTCTGGGATATCTATAATCCTTACGTTGCTTTTCCCAATTGAGTTGGATATTTCTCAAATAATTTCTTCATTTATAATTAATCTTAGTTCTCTCTCTCTCCCTCTACCTCAAGCATTTCTATATCTCTACCTTCTAATTCACCAATTCTGTCCTCCATAAGGTCAGCTCTATTTTTTATGGTTTCTAGATCATTTTTTATCTCATTAATTGTGTTCTTCATGTCTGTATTGGTTTTGGTTTTTTTTGCCAGGAAAGATTTGCCCTGAGCTAACATCTCTTGCCAATCTTCCTCGTTTTTTTCTCCCCAAAGCCCCAGTGCATGGTTGTATTTCCTAGTTGTAAGTCCTTCTAGTTCTTCTAGGAGAGCCACCACCACAGCATGGCAAATGACTGACAGTGGTGAGGTTCCCTGACGGGAAGCAAACCCAGGCTGCTGAAGCAGGGAGCACTAAACTGGAACCACGAGGCCATCAGGGCTAGTTCTGTACAGTTTGTTTTGTAAGGGCTTCAGCCTCTTTGGTGAAGTATCCCTTTTGCTCATTAATTTTATTCCTGAGCTCATCGAACTTCTTTCTGAGTTTTCTTGTAACTCATTGAGTTTCTTTAGGATGACTATTTTGAATTCTCTGTCATTTAAATTGTAACCTTCTGTGACTTCAGGATTAGTTTCTGGAGACTTGTCATTTTCTTTCTACTCTGAAGTGTTACCGTAGTTCTTCATGGTGTTTAATGAATTGATCCTCTGCAGGTGCGTTTGTGGTAGTGTCAGATCACTGATTCCACCTGCCACCACTGGGGGTGGTGCAGGTGCTGCGTTTTCTGATCCCACTCCATCTGCTGGTAGGGCCGCTCTGCATTTCCACTAGCTACCTGCAGCCACCTGGCAGATTGTGCTCACACAGGTGGGGCCTCTGTGCTCAGTGGCTGGGTTGCTTTCATGCAGGTGGGGCTGCTGTGCTTGGCAGGGGACTGGCTGAGCTGCTGCACTTTGTGGGCGGGGCGCCTTTGCCAGGGCTGAGCTGCCACTACTCAGTGGGGAGCATTCTCATGGGAAGGGCTGCCTCAGTAGCTGGGGTAGGTGGGTGCTCCAACGAGCTGGGCTTACTACTCCAAAAGCATCCATTCACAGGCTAGGATGCCCCTGCCTCCATTTACAGGCTAGCTGGCTGCTATGTGAGAATCTGCAACCTGGATTGCTGCTGCTGGGGTCCGCTCACCTAGTTCCACTGCTTTCCGGGGATCCAGTCCACTTGCCTTCAGGTGTACAGCTGCGTGGTTCTCTCAGGCCTCCTGTTATGCTGTGTAGAGAATCCTCTGTTGGTTAACGAATGTCCATTTAGCTGTAACTTAGAGGGGAGAGACAAAGACGTTACTCTGTCGTGACGCTGACATTACTCTTCTTATGTATCTTTATATTTAACGTGTGTTTCTCAGACAACTTGTAGTTGGCTCTTATTTCTTGGTCATGCATGTGCTTTGAACTGTCTCAAATTCCCTAAGGAGCTTGTCCCTGCTTCTTCTCAAAAGCCCGTGGTCTTTTTCCTCCCCCTGGTGGCTTATTGTGAAATTGCATCTCTAACTTGCTGCGGTGCTTGCTGTTCTTGGCGGCTTCCACATGAAGCCTGGTCCCATCAGGGCTTTGAGTCAGGCAAGATAGAAACCAGTACCTCTGGCAGCCCCCAGACACACCAGAATGTTGGATGCAGGCCTACTCCTTTGTTTTAATCCTGAAGGAGGAGCCTGAGTAAGGAAGGTTTCCTCTCAGTTGTGCCACACTATGCCTGGCAGGGGGTGGGACATGGATGGGAATGCAAAAACACTATGAATTTTCCTACTGCTTTCACAAGAATCCTTTCTTGGTTTTATTTTGGCCTGGAAACTGTAACTTCTCAACTGGTCTCTTGAGTTCTCACGAAAGTATTCTAGTCCTATACTGTTGTTAACTCATTGGGGAAAGGAGGGCATGGAGCTTCCTAGTTCACCATCCTGCTGATATCACTGACAAATGTGTATTTTAACAAGCTTTCCACATGAGTTTGATGCACAATAAAGTTGGTCAAGCAATATTTTAAGTCATCCTAAGGGGAGAGGTCCTGCCTGATCTGTTTAGGAAGTAGTATTTGCCAAAGAAATGTGGCTAAGCTCGACAACAGACAACAGATTGTTGGTAAAGCCATCCGTGCCTATGTAACTGTCATACAAGAAAGGGAGAAGTTGGAGTCAGTCCTGAGAATATGTTCATGGGGGAGTTTTACAGGGCTAACCACCAGGCTCAAAGCCTCCCATGAGTTTGAAACGCCCATCTCCACTCCCATCTTCCTGCATGGTTTCCTGTAGGGTTTCCTGCATGCCCTCATGTCTTTCCTGAACTACGCTACTATTCCCTAGGTCAGATCAGTGACTCCCACCACTTCTCTATCCTCTTCTAAATGAGCATTTATTTCATTGCTCTGTCTTCCAACAAGATCTCAAACACTTGTGCACAAAACCCATGTCTTAAGTTCCTTTGATTCCTCACAGTCCTTTAGAGGCAGTAGGGACTGCTATTAGACTCAGAGGACCTTGATCCAAATGCGGCTCTCCCTTGAGAAGCAACACAAGCTCCCTAAGCCTCATTCTCTGCTCTCAGTTAAATGGGGAGGGTACTGTACCCACTTCATTGGGTGGATTTGATGGGCGGCATGATGCCTGGCACTGGGTAGGGCCCAACAAACGGGAGCCAATGTCACCTGCTCATAGTAGGCTTCCATCAAACAGAAGATCGAGTTTCTTTGTGAAGCAGGGAATTCCTTGTCACTGGGGAGTTCAAGAAAAGGCCAGCTGACCTATCCACCTATGCATAACACATCATGAAGAAATATCTCCATTCAATTCAAAAAGAAAAGGAAATTCTTTTCACAAATGGTATTGAACAAAAAGATATCCATAAGAAAAAAATGAAATTTGACCATTACCTCATACCATACACAAAAATCAACCAAAAGTGGGTGGATTATAGACTTAAACGTAAAAGGGGCTTCTCCGCAGCTATTGAGTGTGTTGCTTTCATTCTCTGGTCACAATCTGTTTGTCCTAATCCAGTAGCCACTACTCTCCCTTGCCAACCAATTATCCAACCACACCAAGATCTTCCATTCAGATGGATCAGAGTTAATGGGACAGGGGCAAAGTAAGAGAACTTGCACTGTTCAATGATGTCCCCTGTTCTTCCCACAAGAGCCAGTGTAAGAGTACTCTAGGGTTACAAATTCAACCAACTCATCATTAATTCTGGTGACCTGAGATGTTCCGTATTTAGTAACCAAAACCAGGTGGTGGTGGAAGCAACAGACTGGAGTCACTCTCTCCATGTTATCACCTATGGTGTCACCTGATGATGAAATCTGTCATGCTTCCAAAGCAGAATTGTCAGTGGAAAAAAAATGATCAGTGGTTAGGGTGGAACCACAGATATGGAGAACTGGTCTCCTTGTACCCCTACCTCTTCTGTCTGAATGTTCTCCCAACACTTGCTCCGAAAGGTGCTGTTACTCTGAGGAACAGCTGCATGAATGCTCACACTGTCTGGCTATACAGTAGTTCGTGATGCTGATAACACAGTCTATTCAGCAATCTTTTCCAGTCAAATCCTTTAAAGTTCATTCTACCTCTTGATGATGCCACCAGCCTGAGAACGAGACAGGACATGAAATGTCTGTTGAATGTCATGTTCATTAGCCCACTGTTGGGACCCCTTTGCTGTGAATGGCGTGGTAGCATACGATCGTAAGTGTTCCAGATGTCCAAAAACACGGCAGAGCTTAGTATCAAGTGCTACTATGATGTAGCCAGAATCTGCAGGAATGGCAACCCCTGTTGTGAGGTTAAGTGTCAAAGACCACTAAATGCCAGAAGCAGCCACATGATGGTGGCAGAGGGCCTGTGTTCTATTTGCCTGGCATGAACAGGACCCACCCTGAGACCTATGGGTTCTTATTCACCTTTAGACAGACAGATCAATTACTAAGTTATCACAGTCCTGGTAGACCCTTTAGAACTCCTTGGTACCTAATGACAGCACATCTTTAGAGCCCATTGTAGTATTGGCAAGATTATTATACCTAGTCCAATAATGGATGAAGGTGCTATGCTGCCACATGGGTTATGCAGGTGAATCAGCCACATTGTTACATTTAGTCTCATCTGGGCAAGCACTTTCCCAAGCCATCTACATGGAATACAAAAAGAAAATACCAGGAAACTGTCACCCTCTGGCTAGGTTGCTGGTCAGAGGCCAAGAACAAGTGAAAAAGGCATGCCTGGTCCTTCGGGGTATTATCTAAGGCAAGGACGATGACTTATAATTTAGCCCATTTGCTCATGGGTTCCTACCACAGTAGGTCTTCCAGAGCTGTCCCTGGGACTGGTGGCTGCTGCCACCCCGTGGACACTACTAGCTTTTAGGCAGCATGAGCCTTCAGTAAACCAGGCCCAGGCATCCTCAGGGTTTCCCGGAAGCAATCTCCAGGTAGCCAAAGGCTGTCCCTGTGAGTAATAGAGAGACTTTTAGTGGGTCCCTAAGGATATGGCCTCAACTTTACTGTGCAAAGAGCACTCATCCGTGAGACCAGACTTGCTGTTCTGGAATTTTCCATTTCCACTTTTTATGAAAAATCTGTTTGCCTTTCTAATTCTGTCTTTAGCATTTAAGGGGATCATTACAGGATGGAGATACCTGGACACAATGATACCTGGCAGTCTTCTTTAAGGCACTCAGTCTCCACAAGGGCCCAAGAGCAAGCCAGCAGCTCTTTCTCAAATGGAGCAGAGCTGGGAACCACATCGCCAAGAAGTTGGTACCCTAAAGGGTGACTGGGCAGAGGCTGCCTCCCTTTACCAGGGGTTCCACCCAGCATAGTTTGCAGTAACAGAGAACGGATTTCACGAAGATCCTTGGGGTTTACAGGGCATGTATTGTCTCCTATTCCTGAAGAGTCCAATGAAGTATGGGCTTCCTCTTTTGGCTGTGGGATCTGTAGGGTGAGTAATGTTTGCATGATTATCTCAGGAATCAGCCTTTGAGCCTCAGCCCACAGTACTCCCAAGAACTGACACAGATGGCTGGTCCCTGATCCTCAGGACTAATGAGTCAGAGTCGACTCCTAAGGGGCTGCCACCTGCTCTTCATTGGAGCCTACCAACACGACATCATCAGTGTAGTCACCCCCTGAGGGGAGAAGGCTTGTCCCATTACTTGGCCCATCCTTGGTGACAAATAGCAGGAGAATTCAGGTGCCCCTGTGGCAGGACAGTAAACATCTTCTGGAGGTCCAGGGGATCTTCCAGGCACGCTGATCTATGACATTTTGTGCCAAAGCGATTGAGAAAAAGGCATCAGCCATGTCCAGTCAGAATACGTCCAAAACGGATGGTCAGTTTAGCTACAGTCCCAAAGTCTGACAAGACTGGGACTACAGAGGCAACAACTGAAAAATGTTGACGACAATTAAATGTGGATTAGAAACATCCCATTTTGGACTTGATGTGAAGAAGAAATGAGTTTCCATGTGTTAAGCCTCTGAGATTTGGGACTTTCTTTTTAACAGCAACTGCTTCACTCACCTTGTACACTCTGCTGGTTCACAGGCTTGAGGAGCTTGTTGGTGACACATAATCTGTCTAGGCTTCATTTAGGCACTCAGTAAGCATTTGTCAGATTAATTGGTTTGATGAATTTAGTCTGATGGCATTGAACTACATCATCTCCAATGTATACTCCTCCTCTTACATTTGGTGATTCAGAGTTTATGTAAACTTGGGTCAACTTGAGAACTGGGCCAATCAGTGACCTTCTTAAGAACCATCTCACTGTCTGCAGGAAGGATTTAAGAAATGCCTGAGAGATGCATAGATTATGGTTGGAATCTAACTGCTTTGAATAAAATGGCTAAGAAAAATGTGGGCATGAAAAATCTGTTGCTGTGTGTCTACTTGCAAATATATCCAGGTTTGTGAGTCTATGATTGCAGTTTATAACCAGCACAAAGTAACGCTTTGAAAGACTTTTCTCTGACTATAGAGCTTGTCAGATGCCATCCTAGAGGCAGCTGGGAGGTCTATGGCTATTCCTTTAATAATATATATTTTTATGTTCTCCTGGGCTCATGCATCTATCAATGCTTTAGAAATTAGAGTTGGAAAAGATTTCAGAGCTAGTAAAGGTGGTGACTAGTTTCATGTAAAGGCATCTTCCCCATCCCTCTCCACACTTTGAATTCCTCACCCTACAGCCCACACCTCCCAGGGAGCGTCTGTTCCCTTTCTGCCTCTCCTTCCTTTCTCGGGCTCCATCTGCTTCTAGAAGGTGAGCCAAGCCAGACTGTGAGCTGAAGTCTTAACAGGGTTTTTTCCAAGCAGATTTCTTCTCCTGGATTTTCCCAGAATTGTGTACTCAGTTGCTGTCAGGCTTAGTATTGGATTCCAGGGTCATTTTTCATTCTTTTCTATCAGAGCAGAAAGAAGACGACCCCTGGAGGAGGCAATCTGGGTGCAACTGAAAGGAATGAGCTCTGTGACCTTACGGAGGTCACTGAAGTCAGTTTTCTCCTCTTGATTTCGGGCATAAATAATGGCCACTCCTTATAGAGTTGTTATAAGGGTCTAATGTAACACTATACAGTGAAGGCTCTAACAGTGAAATTGTGCCACACAGACGTGCAGTATGATTACCAACCAGGCAGAAAAGAGATTGGAATATTCAAAGGAGAAGAAGAAAGCTCTTCACATCCCAACCAGGTCTTCCAGGATAGGGTCACCACATGGTGACGCCTCGAAGTCAACAGTGCTCCTGAAAACTGGCAACACGAGTCTCCCAATCACACTGCGAAAGTCATTAGCCTCGACTAGCCTGAACATAACACTGAAGCATGAAAATTTGTGGTAAAAGTTGGCTAGAACAAGTTTAGGTCTGGGGCAAATTAATTCATTTAATTCCTTCAGACGATTGTTTTAAAGAGAAACTGAGAAAAGGTGACTGATCCCTTTTCTGCCTTTAGATCATTTGAAGTTGAAAGAAGAAAGGAGCATGTTACCAAACCCAAAATGGCCCAAGGTTGACTGAAGTCATATTCTCCTTCCCTCTCCACTGTCACACTCAGATGACACTGTCACTCTTAGAGCTTGACTCTTCCATAGTTGAAAGGCTCTGTAAGTTGTGAGATCGTGACCTGGATGGGCTGGGGACAGTGTTCCTTGTGCCTATCCCCTCTCCCAGTCCCAGAGTGGACTTTCTATCTCTCATTTGGATGTGGCAGGCTGTGTGGTCTCAGAGCTCTCTAACTGCTGGTTCCAAAGGGCCGCACAGCAGGGCCAGTTATGCGGGAGGATAGAGAGAGTGTAGATATGAAGGGCAGATGCTACAGGCACACATGAGGCCCTTACATTAGTGATAGACCTTTAAATAGATAAACAACCCATGTTCAAAGGCTACTGGCCAGTATCGTGGTAAATCACCTGCACATCCAACTGCGTTACCAAGTTCCCCTTGGCTCTGTGGCACCTTTGACAGCAGTCTAGGTGAAGTGCATGGAGTTTTTAGAGTCTCAGTGTCTTTTTTTAGAGCCCTGGCTTCACCAGCCACTAGCTGTCTGGCTTGGGGTGATTTTTAATTCCCTCCTCTCTACAATGTGGATAATCGTAGCACTGATCTCCTAAGCACGGGGCAAGGATTAAGTGAGATCCTGCGTGCAAACTGCTCAGAGTAATAGCTCAAGGGAGAGCTGCTGTCACTCTCACCACCATGTCATTGCTCAATCTCTTTTATTAAATGTGTGAGTGCTCTGATGGGGAGGTCTGCCCAGGGTATGGGTGTCAGTTAAGAGTCCTGATCCTTCTAGAGATAGGGAGCCATAGGGCTGGGGGCAGCCTCAGGTGAATTCTAGAATGCCCTCCTGCACACCTCGTCATCTACCTTATCCACAACTTTCTTCCAGTGCAGGCATGAAACCTACAGACTCTCCCTACAGACTCTCTGGGAACAGCTCTCCACATCTTTGAGAACCGTTCAGTCTCCCCAAAATCCAACTACATGTTTCAGGGCGCAGGGCTGTTCACCGCAGAATCCTGCCCCTCACCAGGGTCTTGAGTCCAATGGCAGGAACATGACTCAATCCCAACCTACCACAGTCTCTCCTGTAGATTTTCCACAGTGCAGCTCAGCTCAGAGCTGGTGACACCCATGTTTCCAACCATGTGCGGAAAAGCAAACTGAGAAAACAGAGCACAGAGGCAGAGAAGACTGGGATGTGATATGCAAATGAGCATGTTGGTAATATTCTAGTCCCCAGCTCCCTGTGTGTCTGGGGTTCCTGCCCAACTGTTGTATCCATGATTTATAAGAAACTTCAAATAAATTATCAGATTTTTTTGTTTTCATTTGTTCAAATTTAATTATTTCTATTACTGCAAGCAGAGGAATCTATAAAGACACAAATTCCAATTTAATCCAAGAAATATTTGCTAAATCTTGCAAATTTCCAAGCTTCATGCTTGAGCTCTGGGCTACAGATGTGACTTCCCAGGATGATGGCAGTGGCAAGCACATAAATGAACCACAATAAGATGACAAGTCAACCATAATAATAGTGAAGGCTGTAAAAAATTAGGGCAACCCAGACAAAGGAGCCATGAGTTCTGTCATGGCATGGGGAGTGGGAATGAGTATTTTCCAGGTAGATAATGTTGGGATGGAATTTGAGGACAAAGAAAACAGTTTGGCAGAGGCAAATTGTCCTGAAATAGTCTGATGTTTGGGTATAAGAATAGACACTCAGATATAACTGGACCCTAAGGGGGATAATGGATATTGGGCTGAATTTGACTGGGATTAAAAAGGGCAAGGCCTTATATGTTGGTCTTAGAAACTAGGACTTCATTCTGTGGACAAATGGAAAACCTTGGATGCCTGAAGTTTGGAAGTGCCAAGGTCTCATCACTACAGCAATCATCAGAGAGGGAGCCGCAGGCTAAACTGGCCAGTCTTGAGGACAGAAGCCAAATCACATTCACCTTTGCATTCCCTAAAGTGGTATTACCAGCTTGCACATAGTGGCTACTGAATAATGATTGAACAAATACCATTCCTTTTCCTCCAGCGGTTGAGTTGTCTCTTAACCAGTTGCAGGCTCTTGAGAAATTCTCTCTGCCACTGGCTAGGTTAGATGTCCACACCCTGAGCACCCCAGGCTTCCCTCCAACACAGCAATTACTCATGATTGAGATCCTTGTCTTTCTCCCTGTTGTCCCCCATCTCCCTGAGGGCAAAGACGATGTCACCTTGACTGCATTCTAGTCAATGACAGAGAGAGCCTGGGACATTAGGTGCTTCATGAGTGCTCTTTGGACGAATGGAAGAATGAGTGAATGACAGAATGAATGAATGAGTGGCAGAATGAACGAGGTCTGTTTGGAGGCCAGCCCTGGTCTCCTAGAGCCACCCAGTGTCTTCTTCCTCTTTCCTGTCCTCCCCAAAACAGCCCACAGCAGCTGAGAACGCTTTGCTCTCTGAGTGGGGGAGCCATCTTCCCGGGAGCCCTCACAGGCCTGTTCAGAGCTGTTTTCTGATGCCTTTCATCTAAACACCTTCACCTCTTCATGTGACAGCAGCTGCAGTTCACACGTGCATGGTCACTCACAGCACTAACGCAGAGAAAGGCATTGTCTTCTCTTTTTCCAGCTTCCCAAGGTGGCAACTGGCTCTCTTTGTAACAAACAGGTTGGAGACTGAAAATCCCAAAGGCAACCTCTCTAGGACTTCCTTCTATCCCAAACATGAAGGTGATATGTGTGCATTTGCACACACGCACATGTGTGTGTGCACATGTGCAGAGAATCACCGACATTGGTGTGCCTTGGAAAATCTTATCTAAAAGGAGCAGATTTCTTTAAAAGGCTCTTTTAAAAATTAAATCTTTAAAAACAAAGATGTGAAAACCCCAAAGATGATCGATGAAAAAGCTTTGTAGGGAGAGTTTGTTACAAGAGAGCTAAAAAATATTTTTTTTAAAGAACATAGAAGGCTTTGAAACAGCCCTATCATTTGAGAAAAAAAAAGAAAACCTTACTATTATTAATACTTTGATCCCTTCAAAATTGCTCATGTTCTGCCATTTTTGACCTACTGCAAACAGGAATTTCATTTGGTTTAACATATTACAAAAACTATCAGTTACTTTATACATGGATTCAGAGTCAGAACCAGGCTTTGCACATTACTTCTAATAAAATGGGTTCAGTATTATAGGATGTGAAACAGGGCATTGCTATGAAGATAAATAAGCTTTATAGGGCTACAATTTGCATTCATACCAAATACTGTACCATCAACCATTCGCTGTCTCTTATTTTTCTGAAGTAAAACTTTAGCACCATGTATCATTTGATTTGCTATACAGGAATTCTGAAATCCCATGACCAATGGGCATTGGTAATTTGGAATGCCTATACTGTTCATTAGGTCTAAGATGAATGTTCTTTTCAATATTAATAATATTTTGACTGATGTTCATTTAGCAAATTTCCTTATTTTCTGACAGTGAATAAGTTTTTAATGCATGTGCTTTAACCCCCCAAAATAATACTGCTTTGAGGGGTGACTCAGCATTTTTTATGTCTATTCATGCCATCACCTTTGAGGGAGAGACTGAGTTTTGACCCCTTTTGGCCTGGTAAAATGCACACTTAAGACTCATCTCAGAACAAAATCACACTCACTGACATAATCTCTGGTGATGGCACCCACGGGCACGAACCCTCTAGGTCAAGCAACCATATGGTAGTAACACACATAAGAGTGAAATCAGCTTCTGAACTTGAAGTCACCTGCCAGTGACCAGACTGCGTGAGACATGCATTCAACTACCAGCCTTGACCTGTGGGTGGTTTCCAATTGTGTTCAGACTGCCTATGGAACCCCCAGAAGGAAACCTGCTCTCCATCACGTAAATCTTGGATGAAGAGAAGAATAGCACAACCCCAATCTACTCACGAGAAAATGACCACACAAATGTCAAAAGGGACACATCCTCAAAATACCTGACCCTTACACCTGAAAACTCTCAAAGTCATCAAAATCAAGGAACATCTGAGAAACTGTCACAGCCAGGAGGAGCCTAAGGAGCTATGACTCCTACACGTCATGTGGAATCTTGGAAGGGTGCTGGACAGAAAAGACGATTAGGACTTGAACACTTATGTCCACATCAAAACCCACACATGAATGTTCACAGCAGCTTTATTCTTTGCAGTGAAAATGTGGGAGTAACCGAGATGTCCTTCAGGAGGTGAACAGATAAATAAACTGTGGTACCTCCATACAATGAACTTATTCAGTGCTAAGAAGAAATGAGCTATCAAACCATAAAAAGACATGGAAGAAACTTAAAATCATATAACTGAGTGAAAGAAGCCAGTGTGAAAAGACTAAATTCTGTATGATTCCAACTACATGACTTCGGGAAGGCAAAACTACCTACAGTAAAATAAAGACTGGAGACATCCAGGGATTTGGGGGAGGGAGGGATGAACGGTGCAGTGCAGAGGATCAGTAGGGTAGTGAAGCTACTCTGCAGGATCCTATAATGGGGCACTCGCATCATTAGATAGTTGTCAACCCCATGATGCACAACACCAAGAGTGAACTGCAATCAAAACTAGGGATTTTGGAGATAATGACCTGTCAATACAGGTTCATCAAGTATAACAAAATTACCGCTCTGGTAGGAGGTGTTGACAATGTGGGTGACGTGCTTGTGTGGGGACAGGGTGTATATAGAAACTCTATACTTTCCACTGAATTTTGATGGAAACCTAAAACTGTCTCAAAAAATTAGTGCCTATTAATAACTAAAGAAAGAACATTAGGTGAAATCTAAGGACATCTGAATAAGGTATGGACTTTAGTGAAAAATAGCAATATGGGCTCAGTAGCTTTTATAAATGTACCGTAATAATGCAAGAGGTTAGCGATAGGGGAACCTGAGTGAGACGTGGGGCAAGGGAGCTATCTTTGCAGTTTGTCTGTAAATCTAAAACTATTCTAAGATTTTTTAAAAACATTAATAGAGTGAGAGGAATAGACAGAGAAAAAGAGAAAGAAGGACGGGGAGTTTTTCAATTGGTGGATACATTACTTCATTTCTAATAAAAATACTAGGAGGGCCCCCACTGAATTCTTCTCTAATTGTGTAAAGCACAAAAATGCTAAGCACTTTTGACATATCTCATTTGAGAATAACATAACCCTATGAGGGAAGAACAATTCTCCCTCATTTACAGATGAGGTGATGACATTCCAGGTTTTAGGAACCTACCTACAAAGTTTCTTACCTTCACAGTGCTTTGGTTTCTGTATCTGTAGAAATGAAGTCATAACAGTGTTCCCGTGAAATGGCAGTGAGGGAAGTTTGAGAATGAGGCCTGGGATGCAGAAGCCCTGTGACACTGACACTTATCGTCAGTGTCCTCCTCCTCCCGCTCCCCATCATCACCATCTAGATATCATGGGAGTAAAGTCAGTATCTTTAGTCTCACTTTCCTCAATTGTCAAATGGGAGTAATGTCCCACTGGTTTGATGGAAGGATACAATTAATTTTTCTAGGTGAATATTTCTCAACTTCAAATCCCCAGCAAAGAGACAGTCTTAATGACATCAAGGCAGCATTCAGCTCTAAGCTTCCTTGCCCTCCTGCCTACTTTCCTCTCCACAACATTGCTTCTCTTTCCTATCTCCCCTGCGGAGTTGGTAGGCCAAAAACAAATTCCTTCTTAGACCAAAGGAAGACACACAACCTTGGGCTACAAATCTGCTCGCTTTGCTTTTCGTCTGGGGTTATTCACACTCAACTAGAATGTGAAGGGCAGGTTTTTCTGCAGTGTCAGTCTCCTCCCAATACATGTGCAATTTCTTGTATAAAGCTTGTGGCCACTCTAAGGTGTGAGTTTGCTCACTCTTCTGTGTAAAAGTATCCAACAGATTCCAAAGCCCCATCTAAGGCAGGAAGGGCAAAGGGGTTTTGTCCTCATGCCAACACTGATGGATGCTAGTGGCTTTCCCAGGGGAGGACTGGGGTGAAATGACTTCTGAGGCTGAGTCCAGGCTCAGCAGGAGTGCCCTGCACAATCCCTTGGCAGTGTCTGGAGGTCACGGCCCCTGGGTTGCAGATTTGTCATCTTCAACCTCAGGAATGAAGCCTTCGGCCTTGCATTCAAGATCTCCCTTTGACTTTGGGATCTTACCTTTCATCTTCTCCTGTCAGAAACATTCTCCTTCAGGCAGCTAGTTCACTCATTGATCCTCAAACAGATTAGGAATAGTTCTGTCCCAAGAGATGGAAATGGCTTCCCTAATTAGCTAAATTGTACCCAGCCTCAAGGATGCCTGTCTCAATAAGCTAGCCAGCTAGTCAAAGGCTGTGAAATTCCATTGTAACTTATTATTGGGATTTGTTCTCATTTAGTGAGCGCGTATTTCAGTGTAGATCAGATCTGTTACTTTTGTCAGCCTTTTCTCTTTCTGTGGGTAACAGAAACCCCTTTTCTTCTTGAGAAGTGCCCATCTTCTACTCCCTGTGCTTCTGGTGGGCTGTCCACCACGTGTCTCTGCTCCTTGCAATAGACTCAGTGAATGTACCAGGGAGGGCTGTCAGAGTTCTCTTGAGTGTTCATATGGGTGCTGGGGAGATGAAAGGGCATGTTGTGTTCTATGACAAATGGAGAGAATTTACATAAGTATAAAACTAGACAGGGGAAAAGTGCACAGAACAGAGACAGGGAGAGGCGGAGTAAGAGAGACAGACAGACAGAAAGAGACTGACAGAGACTGTTTAAACCAATGGATCCATGTGTATCTGAACTAACGTCATTCCTTAACAGCAGCATTCAATGAGAAAATAAGTGGGTTTTTTTCTCTTCTTCGCAGTGGAGGAAGTTGGGTTTTTCAACTCATTATTAAAACAATTCTAATGAAAACTCCCACTATATGCCAGGACTACTGTAGATGCTGAGAACATGGAGGTAAACAGGACAGCAGGACTGGGTTTCTCTTCATAGTTTTGAATTGATAAAGATTCAGGTCTCAGAACCATCAGACAGCATCCAAAATACTCTGTTGAAAGGTTAATCGCCAATAGCCCCAGGCCCAAAGGCTGGCTCTGCCATTCTGAGGTCCTGGGCCGCTTGACAAGGAACTTGGGCAACCTAAGCCTCAGCTCCACACATGTACCACGAGGATCCAGGGCGGAATTTCCTCCTGGGGTCCCTGTGAAAAAAAGTGATGAGGGTTCACACAGTCAGTTGTCCAGGAGTCAGGGATCCCCTCCGTCCTGGGAGTGTGGGGCAGTGGTGGCAGCCTGCAGTGAGCAGCCTCACTGGGGCTCCAAATCCTCTCCAGTCTCTCCGCAAACTGTAGAAGTGTATCATTTTCACAATACATTGAGATATGAATTCCTGTGGGCACGCAGCCTTAGCACAATGCTGGCACATTGTAAACACGCACTGGGGGCGGTGGTCTCTTTCTCTGCTGAACATCCACGGAATAGCAGAGGGAGAGGGGAAGGAGCAGGGGACCAACGACAACGGAGAACAGATGACATTTGAACTGGATCTTGGAGGATGAGCCTATGTGTGCCTGGCAAAGTAGGACTGGCAGGGCATTCCAGGTAAGGGGAACAGCAGGAGTAAGGGCAGGAAGGGGATGAGTGCACTAAGCATGCAGGAAATGTTGGGTGAGTGATTTAGTGTGGCCAGATTAGAGTGCGTGCTTGAGTGTGTACACGTGCACCCGATGTGTGTGTGTCTGGAAATGAGTTTGGAATGACAGGCTGAGCCAACAGAGAAAGGGCTACACAGCCTGGTCTAATAGTGTGCCCCCTGTTTGGAATAGAAAGATCGAGGCAGAAGTGGGGACGGGCGCACAGGAAGGCTGAAGGGCCAGGGGAAGCCAGTGGGGGCAGTTCCACGTCACCTGCAAAGCTTAGGGACACTTCTCAGAAAAGATCCTGGAGTCCACCTGTTTCCTTCTAAATTTGCTTTGTGTTCTGGAGGATGTAGTCCTTCCTCCAGAAAGAATCTGGCTGCCTCCTGAGGATCAAGACGAGCTTCTCCTGTTTTCAGAGTCCACCTTCATCTCCATCTCCCTGAGGATCATGCAGCTTTATCTTGCCAGTGTCCAAATGGTCCCCCAAATACCTCACTGTGAGCACCTGTGAGTGGAGGTCACAGCTTCTGTGGGCTGGAGGTCAGGACAATCGGGCTGGTCTTTAACTGGGCAGGTTTAAAGAGGCTTGGAGTTTAAGGAAATGGCCTCCTCCGGTGGAATTCATGCAAAGACCCTTTAAAACACCAAGTGAACCAGTCAACATCCACAGCTCTGGGACCTTGGAATTCTCAAAGAGGTGAATCGTGATTAGAATAAAACCACAGTTATGACCTTTGGTCTGCATATGGTTGATGTTTTTAAAAATTTGAATTAGATGCCAAAGCAATTTCATAAACATGCATCTGCAATATGGGGCATTTCTTAAAGTTCAGAAAACCTGACAAACCTGAGAACCATGCTCACATGTTGTCAGTAAGTTAGTGCAGTTGTCGACTATAGAAAGGCAGGATTCCTTGTTTTGCCAGAGTCTCCATCGCTCTCTGCTGCTCTGTCCTAATAGCAATGGTCACGTGCCATTTCTCTTCAGCCCTATGTCACTGTTTCCCTATAGCCCACTTAAAAAGAAAGCGAACAATTTCTTATGCCCCGATATTCACGAATAGCGAAGTGACAATATGTAGTGAGGTCCACGTGTTCTTTGTGCAAGGGAGTCTCCTTCTACATGCATAACAAGAAAACAAAATGTAACCGTTGTAAAGAATACAACTTGAGACCCCATTAGCAACCAAATCTGTGCTGTTTAACTTCAGGTTAATAGCTCAGCCTCATCAATAATTTAGTATGAAACCCTAAGGGTGTTCTGTTATTGTCAGCAATCTGTAGATGAACAAGTGGAGGTTCAGAGAGGTCAAGGTCACACAGCTAAACCAATGGTGTGTCCAGCCTTCCACAAGCTCATTCTGGTACCAGACTCTGCCTAGAGATGGTTGACCAGAGGGAGGTCTCCGCTTGTGATCTGAAGGCGAGCATCATCATCAGAAATCCCCAGATCAGGAATCGCTACTCACCAGCCTCTCAGGGCCCCAGGATGCCTCTGCCCATACAGGAACTTCAGGGCCTCAGTGACAAGAGGGACACGGACACAGAGATGGCCTGCCCAGAGTCAGTCACTCATTTACCCCACGTGTCTTGAGAGTGGCAGGTAGGAGGAGGGCAGAAGATGGATGCAGGGAGGCCCAGGTTGAAACCCGGGGCTCCTCCTCTTGCCAGCCCTGTGCCTTGGACAAGCCCTGAGCATCTCCCAGCTCCCATTTTCCATCTGTGAAAAGGGTGAATCAGAGCTCCCCATATCACGGAGTGGATGTGAGGAGAATTAGGGAGAGCTTCAGGAAACAGGGGCCGAGCACACTGTTTGGCAGATATGATTGCTTTTTATGTTAGTTATTGTTACTCCCCACAGATATTGCGGCTGGGGTCCTCATCCCACCAGGGAGGGTCTTGGCAAGGCTCAGTGGTCCTCCTAACAAGGCCACTGGGGGAAAAGGAAGGCCTTGGAGAAGCAAGTCTAATGTCCCACATGTAACCCCCTCCCCCCAGGATTACATCAACCATTTTCCTGCAGGAACTGGCTCCCTCCAAAAGGGGTGAGGCTGAGAGGAATGTGACAAAGCTGCGCAGGCATGTGTGTTGTAAAACCCTGTCTGCCTGGGCTCCTATAAAAAGGGCCTCCCCTGCCTCTCACTGCAGACGAGACAGCTGCCAGCCTGCAGGCTCCCTCTGGCATCTGGGATTGCACTGGATCTGCACACTCTGAACAAGGTAAGAGCCTGGCTCTCCTAAGACCTTCATTCCACCCTTCCTCTAGCTCCCCCAGGGACCTCAGGCTCCTGGGGTCTGGATCCCACCAGCGACATGTGGAAGCTGAGTCTTAATGCCCTGAGGAATGAGTGGGTCTCTGTCTGGTATACCCAACCTTTGTCCCACCCTTCATTTAAGGAGCCCACCCGCCTGTGACTGTCTTCCTTTTCTCCATCCTAATGGGAGCCCATATTCCCAGGGTGGAAATGACATCCAGACCATTTTCTGAGCCGTGTGGTCTGCAGACGAAATTCTGTATTTTCTTTTAATATGGAGCCTTATAATAGGAATCATCTTTTGAACTACATCAGACTAAACCCTAAGTAGTTCATAGTTTGCTTATTTGTTGCCAATATTTTCTGAAAAGTAGAGTAAAGATAAAGACACAAATCTGTCAATAAGGGTTGGTCTACAGGGGCAGAGAAATAAGTTTTGTCTACCTGTCTCATCTTGATCACTTGCCCACTATGGGACTTCGAGCCATTTATTCACTGGTCTGAGCCTTAGCTGTCACATCCGTTACCTGGGGGTGGTTTATTATCACCTACCAGGCAGGCTCTTGACTGGATTAAACAAGGTGAGACTCAAATGCTGGTAGAGGACACGGCACATAGTAGGGGTCGAATGGAAATCCTATTTCTCTTCTCCTTTCAAGCATGTTTCTTTTTATCACACATGTGATGAAATCCATGCAGTTTAGTGTAGCATTTGAGGTCAGCTTACGTATTTGATGATTTTTTGGGGGGGAGTGGGGAGATTAGCCCTGAGCTAACATCTGCTGCTAATCCTCCTCTTTTTGCTGAAGAAGACTGGCCCTGAACTAACATCAGTGTCCATCTTCCTCTACTTTTTATGTGGGACGCCTGCCACAGCATGGCTGCCAAGTGGTGCCATGTCCCCACCCAGGATCCAAACCAGTGAACCCCAGGCAGCCAAAGTGGAACGTGCGAACTTAACCACTGCACCACTGGGCCGGCCCCTATTTATTCGATGATATATTTTTAAAAGCTCTGCTTGAGGGTTTCCATATGCCCAGCACAGTGCCACAGCAGGGCTCCAGAAATCAATTACACACGATCCTCCCCTTCAACCCTGCAGTCAAAATGACTGGTGGAAATGCACCCCATCCCCCTGGTTCAGTTTGCCCAGTCAACCTGAATGACCTCCCCTCCCTCGTGCTTTTCCTTAGATTCTTACTGCATCCCAAATGCCCCCTCACAAACCCACGCATCTCAGAGAGTCCCACCCCATGCAGGTTTAACCTGGGGTTAGACATCACCTTTCATGTCACTTACCACGTCCTTTCTCCTTGTGGACTGCTCTGAATTCATGCATAATTGTGAGTTAGGAATCTAGCACATTACAGCTGGAGGAGAGTTTGCAGTAATTGTTTCCCACACCTCAGTGTCCAGTAAAGGAACTAAGACATAGAGGGGGAGAGTGACTTGCCCAAGGTCTCATTGGAGACACAGTTGGGACTGACTCCTGGTTAATGCTGTTTAAATTCCTCAAAGAGATGCCTCTAAGTTTTTAAGATGCTCAACTTTCTTATTCACCTTGATAAATTCCACACCTACTCTAGTGCAAGGTATATAGTAGGTGTCCCCTAAATGCTTGTTGAAGAGTGACTGAAGGAGTAAGTGAGCAAATGCAACTTTAAATGAGAGAGTGAATGAGGGAGTGAGAGTTAAGGAGGCTCAGAGAGTGACAAAGGAATGAATGAAGAACAGGAGGTTCTGGACATTCAAGACTCAAGTCAAGCAGAAACATGAATGGCTGGGCTGCTTGTCTAGTGATCCAGGAGCCAGAAGGATGCTTAGTCTCACTGCCGGCATGCAGTCCTGTGTGCGCGGGGAGGGAGGGTCAGTCTGCAGCCCTGTACTGCTGAACTGCAGCTCTGCACTAACTCATTCACCTTTTGTCAAACAGGTTCCTCCAAGCTGAAGCCATGAGAATCCACAGCCTCACCCTGCTGCCCTTCCTCCTTCTGGCCGCTCAGGTGCTCTTGGCGGTGGGCGCACCGACGTCATGGAAGGGGCAAGGCAGTAGAGCAACCAAAAATCATTGGATCCCTCTGGGTAAGCCCCAAATTGTGCAGAGACCCAGTCAACAAAAGCCCATGGTCAATGGTGAGATTGTCACTCCAGACCAAGCTTCATGTACTGTGACTATGATAGAGCACGCAGAGGGCACCGCCATTAAGGTCATGTGCTCCCGAATGGACCACGACTTTTCCTGTGTCTTTACCGGCAACCCAACTTCCTGCATAGAGGGTTGTAAAAGTGATATTATCTACTGGAGACAAATTGCTTATCATTTAAGTTGCCAGAGGAACCTCTGTGAGGACGCCAATGTGGTCCTGAGGAGCAGGGTCTGCAGTAGGAGGTTTCCAGAATCAAATTTCAAGCTGGTGTACTCCACTCTGATCGATGATCTCAGCCAGTGTGATAAGGACATAACCCCCTGGTGGCATATCATAATCCATGACGCCCCCACAACAGGTACGACAGGAGTCATACCGTTCTATCCAGGGCCAGGGATCCAGACCATTGCACCCGTCCCTACAGAGGCGGTTGAAGTCACAGAGACCACCCCAACAGTGCCCATCGTGATTCAACAGACCACTCCCAAGGAGCAGATAAAAGGGAAAAAGACAACCACTACCCAGCAGCCCAAGACTGAACAGACCACCACCACAGTGCCCACCGTGACTGAAGAGACCACCCCCACTGAGGAAGTAAAAGTGGAAGACACCACCACTACACAGCAGCCCAAGACTGAGCAGACCACCACCACAGTGCCCATCGTGACTGAAGAGACCACTCCCACTGAGGAGGTAACCGTGGAGGAGACCACCACTACACAGCAGCCCAAGACTGAGCAGACCACCACCACAGTGCCCATCGTGACTGAAGAGACCACCCCCACTGAGCAGGTAACCGTGGAAGAGACCACCACTCCACAGCAGCCCCAGATCCAACAGACCGCAGCCGCAGTGCCCATCGTGCCGGAAGAGACCACTCCCACTGAGCAGGTAACCGTGGAAGAGACCACCACTACACAGCAGCCCAAGACTGAAGAGACTACCACCACAGTGCCCATAGTGATTGAAGAGACCACCCCCACTGAGCAGGTAACAGTGGAAGAGACCACCACTCCACAGCAGCCCCAGATCCAACAGACCGCAGCCGCAGTGCCCATCGTGCCGGAAGAGACCACCCCCACTGAGCAGGTCAAAGTGGAAGAGATCACCACTACAGTGCAACCCAAGTTGGAACAGACCACCACCACAGTGCCCATCGTGATGGAAGAGACCACGCCCACTGAACAGGTCAAAGTGGAAGAGACCACCACTACACAGCAGCCCCAGATCGAAGAGACCACCCCCACGGAGTCATTCTACAATGAGGTTACCACACCCAAACCCAACTATAATGATGACTCAGGCGTCAAAATCAAGCAGACGATAATCTACCAGTCACCTCACGATGTGGGCCAGAAGACAGTCCAGCAGAGTACCCTCAACGACTATGACGACTCAGGGAGCGCCTTCTGAGAAATCTTTGGCACTGTGATACAGGACCAACAATTGTAATGAGGCAAAGGCCATTGGAGCCAGTTAGGAGATGCCATGCCATTGGTCCCTCTGCACGCTGTGAAGCATGAGATAGGTAGGAACATTTGTGCTGTGGGAGTGCAGCTGATTTTTAAACAAGGTTTGTAATTCTGTGTTTGTGTTTGGAAATTGCTATGTATTCCCTCCCTTGAATGTGATCTTCAGAGGCTGTTTACCTCAGTGTATGTTTTCACGGCCCACAATGCTGTGTGTATATGAGCATTGAGGACCAGTCTTTGGGCTGAACAAGCCAGAGTGATAATTTCAGTGCGACGCACTTTTTCCCGAATTAATAGATATTAAAGCTTTTCTTCAAAAATATGTTCAGCATTATTTGGTTTCTCTGGATATGGTTCCAAAAGAATTCATAAGCAGGTACCATATTTTGGTGGAAAACATTCCTAAGGAATGGCTTCCTATTCCCCACCCATCTTAAATCATCCCCAAAGGGGACCCGTTCCAGCATCCCTTTCTTTCAGTTTTTGTCCACTGGACTGTGGTGTTTGATGTCTACTGAACTCTAATAATTAGGACCCCTGATTTCAAGTGGGACACCTGGGGCATGGGGTGATAAAGACACTTGTCAGGGTCTCACAGATGGTAAGAGGGGAGCCAGGAATTGAAGCCAGGTGTTCTGTAAGCCAAGTCCTAAGGCAGGAGGAATGCCCTCCACTCACTCAAGTCAGAGCCCATTACCACTCACCATAAGTGGGACTCCTGACCTTGAGGAGCTCATGTCTGGCCTGTGGGGGAGGAGCTGGGGTAAGTAGAGTGCCTGTGATGAAGACTCTAATGGAAGGGGAAAAAGGCAGCATGGAAAAGCAGAGAGAGGAGGCAGAAACCGCTGGAAGATCTCCTGTTGAACTTCTTCAAGGAGGTGGATCTGGAGATGGACTTTGGAGAGAACATCTCTAGGTAGGAAATGGGGCAGAATTGGGGCACTTTAGGCAGGTGACATCATGCATGGAAGCAAAGAGATGAGAAAATCCTAGAAAATGGGAGCTGACATATGGCCGGCAAGGGTGGGAATCCAAGATGACACCTCTATTAGTCATTTCCACACTAGTATACAAAGGATCTGAAAATGATTTAAGTCAAGAGTTAGGGAGAGGATGATGTGCCCCCAAAGCCTTGTCACAATTCCATAAGGAGCACAAAGTGAGGATCGGGAGTTGGTAAAAGCACTGTCATTTAGAGTCTCTGTCGATGGCAGGGAGGAATGGCAGGTGGGGTGGTAGAGTGGCATCTTACACTCATCAACCTACCAGGACCTACATGGAGAGTCGCCAGTGGCCAATCCAGAGTGTGAGAAGCTCAGAGTGACATTCGGATGTCATCACCAACATCATCAACACTGACATTTGTCTCTGACTTGTTATGCTCCAGGCACTGTGCTAAGCTCTTCCCACGGAGTATGCATGCATTCATTCACCCCTTCATTCAACATGTAATATTGGGCACTGACTCTGCCAGACTCTGTTCTAGGGGCTGGAAATACAGCGGTACACAGAGGACGGGTGCTCTGCCCCATGGAAATACCAGTGAGCAAAGTGACGATAAACCCACAAGTAAACAAGGGATAGAGAGGAAGAGTAAAGGAGGGGAAGGGGGTAGAAGTGATGGAGGGTAACCAGTCTTAGATGAGATGGTCAAGGGAGGCCTCTCTGTGGAGGTGACTTTTGAGCCTAAACCTAAACGAAGTGAGGAATTAAGCCAGGTGACTGTCTCGGGTAAGGATGTTCCAAATAGAGTGAACAGTCAGTGCAAATCGTCTGAAGTTAATTAACTTGTTTATTTCTTACCTACTATAAGCTCCTACTATGTGCCAGACAATGTTCTGGGGTCAGGAAATAACAGCAAACAAAAAAGAAAAAAAAATCCCACTCTGTGTGGTGCTTCTATTCCAATGACTGGATCCTGCTTGGTGTGTTGAGAAACATCAAAGACTGCAGTGTCCTTGTAGGACAGGGCCCAGGGCCACACCTGTGCACCTTACCCCCATTCCCAAGGAAACTGAACCAACATCCCGGACCCTCCCCAACTTCCTCCTACACACCTCAGGAAGGTCATTTTCCCTTAAGGTCCACACAGATTGTCAGCCCTGTGACTCCCCTCTCCCAATCAGACATCTCAATTCACATAGTGCTGAGATAGGAAAAGACTGGTAAACACTTCCAGGAGTCATTGCCTAATAACTCTGGTCTGGTCTGGATGATGTAAACACTGGAGAACCGACTATACCAGACGCATGACCCTCTTAAGATCCCCTCCAGCCCAGGAAGCTGATGGATCTTGTGTGCCTTTGGCCACAGGCAGAGCTGGGAGGAGGTTTATTCCAACATGACAGAGTCCACTGGACCTGGGCCAGATGTTGGCCTCTTCTGCTTTCCAACCAAGGCCTCTGGCTCAATTCTGTAACCCATCTGAGTTCAGGGACTCATCTTGACAATGGGGATAATGACACCATCTTTAAAGGTTGTTAGACTGACATTGGCTGAGAAATCTAAAGTACCTGGTGCCCCACGCTTTCCATAGTAGGTGTTCGACACTAGTGACCGTCTAAAGTCCACAGCACAAGACTGGTTGTCAAGGGGGAGTCAAAAATTCGTTTTGTGAACTCTTTAAATGTGATAGGTTTTTTTCTTAGTACAAGAAGGCAATGGAAACCACCATATTGACCACCTGGGATGTGCTAGTTACTCTGCCCCATTCTCTAATTCAATCCCCCAACACCCTCGTCTGATAGGTGTTAAAACCCTCATTTTCTAGATAAGGAAACTGAGACTCAGAGAAGCTGAGCAACTTGTCATGGTTAGGAAGGCTGAAGTGACAGAGCCTGTAAGTGAGAAACCGAGGTCAGGAGGTCCCCAAGTCCTTTCTGCTTTTGAAGCTCATGATTTTTTTCACTTGATGAGAGAAGAGAGACATTTGAGATCTTTGGCTTTGGGTCATGGCATAATGCGAACAGAACATATAAGTACTTCCACGTATATATCCCTTTGTATATTCTTACAAAGAGAAATTTCAGAAGCTAAAACTTCTATTCCAGCTCAGCTTCCCATGGCAGTCATATCCCGAGGGAATGTTTTAAAAACACCATTAAAATCTTTTTAAAAGACAACACAAAGTTTACATTAGCTTCTATCCAAGTTGGAACTCCATGTTTTCTGAGGACTTTCTTGATGTGAAGTGGAGGAGCCAGCTTGTGTGTGTGTGTGTGTGTGTGTGTGTGTGTGTGTGTGTGTGTGTGTGTGTCTGTGTGTCACTTAATAATTGATTCTCCTTGATAGCATGAAAAGGGAAGCACTGGCTTTTGGGGTAACTCACAATCACAGCAGTGTCAGCTGAAATAACTAGAGTCCAGCACATCTCACTGGCCGTCCATCTATCCACCTCCTTCCCCAATCCACCTCCCAAATTGTTTTTGGCCAAACAAACAATGGAGGCCTGTCAGCTAGCTCTGGTGGCTGCTGGCAATCCTTGGCACTCCTTAGCTTGGAGAGCATCTCTCCAATCCCGGCTTCCGTCATCCCACGGAGTCATCCCCTGTGTGTCTGTGTCCAAATTTCCCTCTTCTTAGGGTGTTACCAATACTGAACAATTTTCCATCCTCATCCACTAGGACCTCTTCTTAGCTTGATTATATCTGCAAAGTCTTGATTTCCAAATAAGGTCACATTCACAAGTTCCAGGTGTACATGAAGTTTTGGGGCCAGTATTCAATCCACTCCAATCACCCAATAGCAATACAGTAGCCAAAAAGATGGAGAAGTGAACTTGAAAGAGTAATGCTAAACATGGGAAGTAAATTAAATCAACAAAGAAAGGACAGAAAACAAGGTTTTATTAAGCACATGCAAAATAGTGACTTGCTCCCCTCCTAATTCTGTATTTGTCTTGAAGAACATGTCAGCACTCCTCTGCTGTGTACATAAATTGTCTCTCTATTTTCAAGAGATGCCCAGCTCCTACTCCACAATCAACTCACCAAGAACTTTTTAAAAATACTGATACTTGGATCCTATCCCCAGATATTAGTACAAGATTCCCCAGAGATTCTGATGTAATTGGTAAAGATGTGACTTGTGTACGTGGATTCTTAAATTTCTGTAGGTATTCTAGTGTACACCAAGGTCAAGAAACACTGCCCTAGATTAATCAAATCAGAACCACTGGCCTGTATCCCAGGTAGTAGTATTTTCATTTAATTCCCAGGTAATTTTCACCTGTAATCTATGTTAAGAACAACTAATACAGACTGTATATGTATTTCATTCTCTTAACACATCTTTATCTATGATCTACCATGATCTATCAGACTATATCTGACCTCCTAAGAGCTCAGGGAATAATGGGAACCAAGATGACACATTTGACGAGGTTGTGAGACAACACAGAAGGCTGTAGGGAGGTGGGAACAGGGGAGTTTTGCCAGAGTTGAGTTTCTAAAAAATATATATACATCAACATCTACTATGACAAACTTATCAAATCTGTTTCTTATGAAGGCTCTGCACCTTTCACTTGTCCCCTCATATAATTCTCATCACATCCCTATGAGGTAAGTAGTTTTACTCTCAGTTATGGACTAAGGTCTTCTCGCTAAGAGGGGTGAGTTGTGCTATATCCAACAGCTTGGGAGAGTTCAGGCCAGAAGAGGAATCAGGTCAGCCCAATTCTACAGCTTGTGGCTTTTAATACATAAACATCATGGGCTTGCATGGGTTTGGGCACAGACTGATCTCTACCCAACTTCAAATTCACTAGAGCAATACTCAAGAGAAAGCACTAAGGAAAACTACCATATAACTGCCTGGTATTTCTTACATGATAAAATGCAACTTAAATCAGTGCTACTTAAAGTGTTCCCTGAGGACCAGAAGCACCTGCATGACTTGGGCAGCTTTAGAAATGCTAATTACCAAGTCCCAACCTAGATGTACTGAATCAGAGTCTCTGAAAGTGAGGCACACAAATGTATATTTAACAAGCCTTCCAGATGAGCATGATGTACCATCAAGTAGTATTTCAAATCACTCTAAAGGGAAAGGTCTTGATCCATGTAGAAAATAGGATTTATCCAGGAGATGTGACTAAGCTTCATCGCAAATTACAGATTGTTGGCAAAGCCATCTGCGCCTGTGTAACTACTGTCCCAGAAAAATGAGGTGGAAGCTGTCCTGAAAGCATTGTCATGGGAGTGTTTTACAGAGCTAATCACCAAATTTACAGGGTTTACCACCAAACTCAAAACTTTCCATGAGTTCAAAATGTCTGTCTCCATTCCCATCTTTCTTCTTGTGCAGGGGCTCCTCTACCTTCTTGTCCCTTTCCTGAACAGCTGCCACATTCCCCTAGGTCATAACAGATGTTCCACCACTTCTCTCTCCTCCCTAAACAAGCATTTATTTCATAGTTCTGTCCCCTAACAAGATCTCTAACCTTTGTGCAGAAGACCCATGTCTTAGGTTCCTTTGATTCTTTACCATGCTTTAGAGGCAATAAGGGCTGATGCTGGATTCAGAAGCTCATTTTAAATGTGATTCTACCTTAAGCAAGCAACACAAAGTCCCTAAGTCTTGTTTCCTTCTCTGAAAAATCGAGAAGGGATTGCATCTGCCTCATTGGGTGGATGTGATGGTCAGCATGATGTCAGGCATAGAGTAAGTCTCAATAAACAGAAGCCAATATCACTTGCCTACAGTAGGCTTTCAATAAATAAAAGGTCAAGTTTCTCTGTGACATGTGAACTCCTTGTCACTGGAGGATTCAAATGTACATTGGCTAACTTAGCCATGAGATATTTTCAAGGAATATCTCCACTCAATTCAAAATGGAAAGAAATGGAAGATGGCAGATTAGAAGCACCAAGATCTAGCTTTCCACCTAGACAACAATTGCAATGGCAGAATCTGTCTGATATAACTATTTTGAAACTCTAGAGTCTATGGAAGTCTAGCAAATTCTTGTGGATGAGTTGGACAGTAAATTATGATTAATTGCAGTCAATTTCAGCTCTTGACAATGGCTACTGATCCCATACCCAAGTCCTATGGCACATAGCTCTGCACATGTTCATGGACCAGTTCATAGGCAGTGTGTGGGAGCCAGAGTGGGAAATATGGATTCTGTCCCCCAAATATCAGGGATGTATGTTTTGAAGACAAAATGCTGCTTCTAATCACAGAGGTGCCAGATATTAAAGACTAGGACATTCAAGAGCAACAGCACATGTGAGGGGAAATTGTAAAGTCATTGGTATACCCAGGTAAGGATGTAGGCTCAGAAAACACTAAGAAGGCCCTAGATTTACACCTCAGTTTAATGCATGGCATGAAGACAGTCTACAATATTCAAAAAAGGGAAGAAGAATAAAAAACAGCAAACCTTGAGGAATGAGGAGAATCTAAATTCCAGAATTACCACATTCTTTGATTAAAATGTCCAACTTTTATCAAGAATAACAACAACAAGAAAATATATGAAGAAACAGGAATTGTCTCCCATTCAAAGGAAAAAAAATTAGGCAACAAAAACTGTGCCTTAGAAAGATGAGATGGCAGACATACTAGACAAAGACTTTAAAACAACTGTCTTAAAGATGCTTAAAGAAGTAAAGGAAGTAGTTGAGAAAGTCAAGAAAACAATATATGAATAAAATGGAAACGTCAAAATATCAGTAGAAAACCTAAAAAGAAACAGAAACAATTCTAGAGCTTAAAAATATAACTGAAATGAAAAATTCACTAGAAGAAATCAAGGCAGATTTGAGTATCTGGAAGACAGAATCAGCAAACTTGAAGACAGGACAATTAAAATTATCAAATCTGAGGAAGAGAAAGAAAAATGATTGGAGAAAAGTGAACATAGCCTAAGTGTCCTGTGGGACCAACAAGTGGACCAATATATGCATTGTGAAGTCCCAGAAGAAGAAGAGAGAGAAGGAGAAAGAGAGATTATTTAAAGAAATAGTGGTTGAAAAGTTCCCAGATTTGAAGAATGACGTGCATACAAACATCCAATAAGCTCAACTAAGGCCAAGTAGAATGAATTCATAGACCTACACTTAGACACATTATAATCAAATTGTTGAGAGTCAAAGAAAAGGAATCTTGAAAGCAGTAAGAGAAGCAATTTGTCACATGCAAGGGGTCCTCAATAAGATTATCAACAGATTTCTCATCAGAAATGTTGGGAGCCAGAGGCAGTAAGTTGATATACTCAAAGTGGTAAAAGATTTTAAAAAACTGTCATCTCAGAATCCTATATTCAGCAAAACTGTCTTTCAAACGTGAGAGAGAAATTAAGACTTACTTAGGCAAACAAAACCTGAGAGATTTCATTACCCCCAGATTAGCCATGAAAGAAATGTAAAAGGAAATCTGCAAGTAGAAATGAAGGACACTAGACAGACTTCAAGCTATATGAAGAAATAAAGATCTGTTAAGGTAGATACATGAGCAATTATAAAAGCCAGCAAGATTGTAATAAGTTTATAACCCCACTTCTGTTTTTCTTCATGATTTAAGAGACTCACAAATTCAAACAAAAACAATTATTAATCTAAAAGATAGTATTATTTTCACTTTGATTTGTAACCACATTTTGTTTTCAACATCATTTAAGAGACTAATGCATTAAAAAAAACCCAATGATTAGTTTATGTTTCTGGATACATAATGTATAAAAACATAATTTTACAATATCAACATGTGAAAGCGTTCAAAAGTGAATTGTAGGATTAGAATACTCTCATGTTATTGAAGTTACGGTAGTGTAAATTCTAACTAGATTGTTATAACTTTAGGATGTTTAATGTAATCCCCATGGTAACCACGAAGAAAATTGCTATAGGATATTCACAAAAGGAAATGAGAAGAGAATCAGTATATTTCACTTACAAAAATTAACTAAACACAAAAGAAGAGAGTAATGCGGGAAAGGAGGGATAAGAAAGCTATAAGGCATATAGAAAACAAATAGCAAAATGACAAGAGTAATTACTTTCAATGTAAGGATTAAAGTCTCCATTGGAAAGACAGAGATTGGGAGAATGGATAAACAAATAAGACCCAACTCTATGCTGTCTACAGATACTCACTTCATATCTAAAGACACAAAAAGGTCAAAAAGTGAAAAGATGGAAAAGATACTCCATGCAAATAGACAAAGTAAACTTTAAATCAAAAAAGGTTACTAGACATTATTTATTATGAACAACATTATTTATTAAAACAAGCTGCAATACAGCAAGTTGTAAAAATTATAAACATTTATGCACCTAAGTCCAGACCATCAAAACCTACGAAGAAAAAATTGACATAACTGAAGGGAGAAATAAATAGTTCTACAATAATAGTTGGAGATTTCAATGCTCCACCCTCAATAGTGGATAGAAAAACCAGAAAGAAGATAAGTAAGGCAACAGAGGACTCGAACAACAAGATAAACCAACTAAATATAGTAGACATATACAGAACACTCTACCCGACAACATTCTTCTCTGGTAAACACGGGACATTCTCCAGGATAGATCATATGTTAGGCCACAGATTAGGTCTCAATAGATTTTAAAAGATGATATTAAACAGTATGTTCTCTTTGACCACAATAGAATGAACTTAGAAATCAAAAACAAAATAAAAACTGGAAAAATCACAAATTTGTGGAACTTAAGCAACACATTCTTAAAATAACAATGGATTAAAGAAATTGTAAGGGAAGTTAGAAAATACTTACAGATGAATGAAATGAAAACACAACACACCAAAACTTATGGGACATAGTGAAAGCAGTGCTAAGAGGAAAATTTATAGCTATAAATACTTACATTAAAGAAGAAGAAAGATCTCGAATGAAGAATCTAGCCTAACAACTTCACGAAGCAGAAAAAGAAGAACAAAATAAACCCAAAGCTAGCAAAAGGAAGGAAATAATAAACACTACAGTAGAGAGAAATGAAACAGAGGATAGGAAAATACAAAAAAACAATGAACTCAAAAGTTGGTTCTTTGAAAAGATCAACAAAATTGACCAAATTTTAGCTAGAAGGGCTAAAAACAAAAGACAGAAAACTCTAAGTACTACAAATCAGAAACTTCAGTGGGATATTACTACCAATTCTGCAGAAAGAAAAAGGGCTGTAGAGAGCACTGTGAACAACCGTACCAACTGTATAACCTAGATGAAATGGACAAACGCTTTCAGAAACACAAAACCTACCGAGACTGAATCATAAAGAAACAGAAATTCCGACTAGACCTCTAACCAGTAAGGAGGTTAAATTAGTAATCAAAACTATCTTGACAAAGAAAACGCCCAGGATCTGATGTCTTCGCTGGTGAATTCTACCAAACATTTAAAGAGAGATTAACACCAATCCTTTCAAACTTTTCCAAAAGTACTGAAAATCAGAGAATACTTCCCAGCTCATTCTTTGAGGTCTACAATGCCCTGACACCAAAGCCAAAGACACTATGAGAAAAGAAAATTATAAAGCAACATTCCTTATAAACATTGATACAAAAATCCTCAACCAAATATTAGTAGACCAAATTCAGTGCATAGTAAAGGGATTCTATGCTAGGATCCTGTGGTTCAGCAAATGAAAATTTATCAATATAATACACCACCTTAACAGAATTGAAGGAAAAGAAAACCACAGGGTCATCTGAATTGATGATAAAAAAAGTATTTGACCAAAGTCAATACACTTTGATGATAAAAAACACTCAACCAACTTAGGAAGATAAGGAAACTATCTCAACATGATAAACACCATCTATGAAAATCTCACAGTGAACATCAAACCTAATGGTGAAAGATCAATAATTTTCCCCTAAGATCAGGAAGAAGGCAAAGACGCCCAGTTTCACCACTCTATTCAACATTGTACTGGAGGTTCTATTGAGAGCAATTAGGAAGGAAAAAAATAAAAGGCACCCAAATTGGAAAAGAAGAAGTAAAATTTTCTCTATATGCTGATATGATTTTATATATAGAAAACCCTAAAGATTATACACACAGCCACACACATCTACACTCAAACTGTTGGAGCTAGTTAACAAATTCAGTAAGGTAGCAGATTACAAAGTCAAAACTCAAAAATCAGTTGCTTTTCTGTCAACGATGATCAATTTGAGAAAATTAAGGAAAAAATTCCATCCACAATTGCTTGCAAAAGAATAAAACACATAGGAATTAACGTACCTGAGATGAAAAACTTATAGGATGAAAACTACAAAACATTGTTGAAAGAAATTAAAGAAAGTCTAAATAAATGCAAAAACCTTCCACGTTCATGGATGGAAGCACTTAATATTTTTAAGATGTCGATACTATCCAAAGTGATCTACAGATTCAGCGCAATCCTTATCATAATATCAATGGTGTTTTTTGCAGCAATACAAAAGCTCATCCCAAACTTCATTTGGAATCTCAGGGGACCCTGAATAGCTTAAACAAAAGAAGAGCAAAGCTGGAGGACTCACACTTCCTGATTTCAAAACTTACTGCAAAGCTGCAGTAATCAAAAGTGTGTGATGCTGGAAGAAAAACAGACAAGAGACCAATGGATTAGAGTGTAGAGCCCAGAAATAAACCTTCTTATATATGGTCAAATGATTTTTGACAGGGACGCCAAGACAATTCACTGGGAAAGAGCCATACTTTAGCAAATGCTGCTGGGAAAACCAGATATAGCCATGCAAAAAAATGAAGTTGGACTCTTCCCTAGCACCATCGACAAAAATCAAATCAAAAGGGATCAAAGACCCAAACGTGTGAGCTAAAACTATAAACACTTAGAAGAAAAAATAGAGAAAAAACTGCACGATGTTGGATTTGACAGTAATTTCTTGGATATGACACCAAAGGAACAGACAACAAAAGAAAAAATTTGGCAAACTGGACTTCATGAAATCTAAAAACTTTTGTATATCAAAAGACACTATCTGGGGCCGGCCCTGTGGCACAGTGGTTAAGTTTGCATGTTCCACTTCTTGGAGGCCTGGGGTTCGCCGGTTCGGATCAGGGTGTGGACATGGCACTGCTTGGTACACCATGCTGTGGTAGGCATCCCACATATAAAGCAGAGGAAGATGGGCACAGATGTTAGCTCAGGACCGGTCTTCCTCACCAAAAAGAGGAGGATTGGCAGCAGTTAGCTCAGGGCTGATCTCCCCCCCCCCAAAAAAAGACACTATCGATAAGGAAAAAGGCAACCCACGGAATAGGAAGAAAATGTTTACAAATCGTGTATCTGATAAGGAAGTAATACCCAGAATATTTAGAGAACACCTAAAACTCATAACAAAAAAAGAACACCACAGTATGAAAATAGGCAAAAATCTTGATTAGACATTTCTCCAGAGAAAATATACAAATGGCCAATAAGCAAACAAAAAATATTTGGTGTCACTATTTGTTAGGGAAATGCAAATCAAAACCACAATGATTTAGGACTTCACAACCATTAGGATGACTACTGCAAAAAAAAAAAAAAAACAGAAAATGACAAGTGTTGGTGAGGGTGTGGAAAAATCAGAACCCTATACATTCTTGGCAGGAAACTGAATGGTACAGCCCCACTAGAAAACAGTATGGCGTTTCCTCCAAAAATCAAAGCTGGAAGGACCATGTGATCCAGCAATTCCTCCTCTAGGTATACACTCAAAAGAATTGAAAGTAAGATCTCTAAGAGATATTTGTACACCATTGTTCATAGAAGTATTATTCATGATAGCTAAAATTTGGAAGGAACCTAAATGTTCATCGACAGATGAATGGATAAGCAAAATGTGATACATGCATACAACGGAACATTCTTCAGTCTTTAAAAGAAAGAAAATTCTGACGTATGCTACAACATGAATGAACTGCGAGGACGGTATACTAAGAAAAATAAGCCAGTGACAAAAAGAGAAAGACTGTATGATTCCACTTATATGAGGTATGCAGAGTGGTAAAAATCATGGAGACACAAAGTAAAATGGTGATTTTCAGGGGTTGGAAGGAGGTGCGAATGGGAGATTATTATTTAGTGGGTATTAGGTTTCAGGTCTGCAAGATGAAAAGAGTTCTGGAGATGGATGGTGGTGACGGTTGCACAACGATATGAATGTGCTCAGTACTAATGAACCGGACACTTCAAAATGGTTCAGATGGTAAAGTTTATGTGGTGTTTATTTTACTGTAAATAGAAAAAAATTTCAATGCAAAGAAAGCCTTTTCATCGAATGACACTGGAACAACTAGAAATCCATGAGAAATAAATGCAAATCGACCATGACCTCTCTTCACAGACAAACATTAACTGAAAATGAATTACAGACCCAAATGTAAAAGGTGTTTTCTCCCCAGGTGCTGGGTGTGCTACTTTCCCCTCGTGACGACATGATCTGTGTGTCCTAATCTGCCAACCGCTACGTCTCCCTTAGCCAACAAATTACCCACCCCCACCCAGATTTTTCACCCAGATGGGTCGGAACCATGGGGCTAGGGCATGATAGGAGAACTTACCGTGTTCAAGGATGTTGCCTATTTCATCCCAAGTGAGCCAGGGTAAGAATACTCCAGGCTTTACAAATTCCGTCTTCGGACCATAATTTTTATGGTGTGCGATGTTCCATATCCAACAACCAAAACCAGGTAGCGGTGGAAGCAATATCTTCCTCACATTGTCACCTAGGATGCCACCTGATGATGCAACTAGTGAGGTTTCCACACTGTAGCATTTGTGGGAAAAAAAGAGAAAGAGCAGTGGTTCGGGTTTTTAGGGTGGAATCATGGATATGAAGAGCCCATTTCCTCAAACCGCTACCTCTTCTGCCTTAATCCTCTCCAAGTAGTCACTTCAAAGAGAATGTTCACTCTGAGGAACAGCTCACACTGCCTGGCTGTGCGGGTAGTCTGGGATGCTGACAACATGGTCTATCCAGCAATCTTTTCTTTACAAGTCTTTCAAAGTTTATTCCATGTCTTGATGCCACCAGTGTGAGAATAAGAATGGGACAAAATGCCTTTTTTTCCCCAAAGACTTTATTTTTTCCTTTTTCTCCCCAAAGCCCCCGCCCCCCCCGTACATAGTTGTATATTCTTAGTTTGGGGTCCTTCTAGTTGTGGCATATGGGACGCTGCCTCAGCATGGTTTGATAAGCAGTACCATGTCCGCGCCCAGGATTCGAACCAACGAAACACGGGGCTGCCTGCAGCGGAGCACGCGAACTTAACCACTTGGCCACAGGGCCAACCCCCAAAATGTCTTTTGAATGTCATGTTCATTAGTCTACTGTCAAGGCTCCTTTGCTGTGAATAGTCTGGCAGGATGTGACCATAAGTGATCCAGATATCCACAAATGTGACAGACCTTGGTCCTTAGTGCTACGCTAGTGTTCCTGTGCTCTAGTGCTACACACGTGCTCTTACTAGAGTGTGGCCAGAATCTACCTCTCACACAGAATGTCAGTGCCAGTCATAGGGTGAAGTGGCAAAAGCTGAGAGATGACAGGAGTAGCCACATGATGGCAGTAGAGGACAAGCGTGCTCTATACGCCAAAAATGCTCAGGGCCCAACTGTAGACCTATGGGTCCTTATTCACCTTCAGACAGAGAGACCAACTGCTGACTGTACCACAGTCCTGATAGGCCATTTCAGTCTCCTTGGCATATAGATGGAGGACCATCTTTAGACTCCCTTGGGTTAGTGGGAGGACTAGTATACCCAGTCCAATAATGGATGGAGGTAGTGATGCTGTCCACTTGGGCTATGCAAACCGGATCAGCCACATTGGATCATTCAGTCTCTTCTGGGTATGCATCGTCCCATGGGCATCCACATCGGGTATGAAAAATATGCCAGGCTGCAGCAGAGGCTTTCCAGAGCACACAGCTCCAGAGAGCAGTGTCGTTAATATACTCGTCACTGTCAATCACTAGTTAGGTTACTAGACAGAACCCCAAAGCAGGTAAAAAAGGGCATGCCTGTTCTCAAAAGTATTGTGTAGGGCAAGGGCAATGCTTTCAATTTAGCCAGTCTGCTGATGGGCTTCTACCCCTGTACGTCTTTCAGGGCTGTAACTGGGGCTGATAGCAGCCATCTCAAGGTAGCCAAATGCTGTCCCTGTGAGCCACCAAGCAAGACACAATGGGCCCCTAAGGATGTGGTCTCAACCTTATTGTGTAAAGAACACTGATCTGAGGGACCAGACTTGTTGCTCTGGAATGTTCCATTTCCATTTTTTACAAGAAATCAGTTTGCCTTTCCACCTCTGTCTTTAGCATCTGAGAGGATCAATGCAGGTTGAGGATACCTGGCAACAATGAAAACTTGGCAGTCCCCTCTAAGGCACTCAGTCTCCACAAGGGCCCAAGAGCAGGCCAGCAGCTCTTTCTCAAGTCGGGTAGAGCTGGGAGCCATGTTGTCAAGAAGTCGGTACCCTAAGGGGTGGCTGGGCAGGGGCTGTCTCCCTTTGCCAGAGGATCCACTCAGCAGAGTTCAGAGTATCAGAGACCGGATTTCACAAAGATCCTTGGGATTAACAGGGCCCCGGGGCAGGTAGCCGGGAGACTCCCCCTAGCACGCCTTCTACCTAATCCCCAGGTAAATTTGGCAGGTTTTCTGGACAATTAGACACCGGGCTCAACAAATTACCTGGATGAGGCACATGTTGCCTCCTGTCCCCAAACAGTCCAACCAAGCCTGGGCTTCCTATTTTTGTCGTGGGGTCTGTAGGGTGAGTAACTTTTCCTTTACTGCCTCAGCAATCAGCCTCTGAGCCTCAGCCCACAGTACTCCCAAGGACTGACTTGGATGGCGCCCTGATCTCCTCAGGACTAACGAGTCGGGGTCTACTCCTAAGCTGCTGCCACCCGCTCTTCACTGGAGCCTCTCTGGTAACTAAATTGAAAACTCAGGATGCTGCCACCATTGCTGTCACCAGTGTAGACTCCAGCCCCTCTGAGGGATTGGAACACCCTAGAAAGGGTGGCTGCCACTCACTGCAGAGAACTTTTGGGCCCACCAGGAGTTTATTGGGTAAATACCCAAAGGAAAATAAAACAGTTGGGTGCAGACTGAAGAAAAAAAAAAGGAGAAAAAAAAGAGAAATTTTAGCTTACTGGAGATACATCATTCTAAAAACTTGCGTTTAAGAGAAAAAAAAGGAGTGAGGGAGAAAAGGACTATTATGCTGCAGACAGGGGCTCCACAGGGAGGGGCTGCTGCCTGGAGGATCCCTTTCCCTCTCTTCTTTTCCTCTTATCAGCCAGAGACAGAACGAAAATGTGGGGTTTTAGGTGGCTGAAAGTCTAAAACAAAAATATCACAATATACAGAGGGAAAAAACAAAACAGAACTAAATAAATTATACCTATATGGATATATACATATGTATGTGTGTACATAACTAAATTCAAACAATTTAGAATGGAAGGCTTCCCAACCGAACACATGGAGGTGATGGGAGGGTGGTGCACCTCGGAGGGCATGGAAGCTCCATGCTGCCCCTCCGCCCACCTTGCTCTGTGCATCTCTTCCATTTGGCTGTCTCTTGACAACAAAATGATAACAGTAATTAAACAATTTCCTCAGTTCTGTGACTCTTTCCAGCAAATTATCTAACCTCAGGAGGCTCATAGAAACCCCGGAATTTGTAGTCAGGCCAAGAGATACGTAGGCAGCCTGGGCACCCCCTTTGCAGCTGCCATCTGAATTGCAGCCAGTCTTAGGGGACTGAGCCCTTAACCTGTGGGGTCTGCACGAACTCCAGGTCGTGTCAGGATTGAATGGAACTGTAGGACACCTAGTTGATGACAGAGAGTCAGAGAAATGTGTTAGGAAAGAGACCATGTACTTGGTGTGTGTGGTGGGGGGACCTCTCAATAACAATAAAGATTAAAAAAGGGGTGGATTGGCTTTTGTGCCTCTACAACACAGGTTCTAAATTAACTTTCACATTGACTAAAATGCACCAACTGACACAAGTTCATGGACTCAATCACTACTGGGCTCAAATTATAGTTATATCTGGGGGTCCCAATAAATTTAAACATTTCATCCCCTGTAACCTTAAGAAGCAACTAAACACAAAATAGAAGAAAACAGGTAGGCCTCCCTTAACTGCAGCCTTGCCTAAATTTGCTGTGGTCACAGCACTCATTGCCCTAGAAAGGCCGCACTGGCTGCAGATGCTCTAACATAATGAATAATCAATTAAAACTAAAATAAGCCTTTGACGTTCATAAATTGGCTTCACAGAATGAGATTCAATGAATCTCTGTTAAAACAGTTAATATGGCCCAGTACCAGTTAAAACAGAGCCTCCAAGGATTAAACCTGATTATATAAAAACTCATTAATGAAGGGGTGATTACCCCCACCTCTCTATTGACAGCCCAATGTGGCCTGCTTTAAATCTGGAAAAAATTAAGGGCACCACGTGGTGGATTACTACAGCTTTAATGCTGTGTTCCCATCCACGAGGGCCCTCAGAGCCAATATCCAATATTATTCAATTACTCACCCTACCCAGTCAACAACCGATAAACGTGTTGCTCTTACAGGTTCGGCTGACATGCTCTGCTCAGCGCCTCTTGTAACAGCCTTTCAGCTGCACTTTGCCTTCGCCTCCAAAGGGACACCATATACCTTTTCCACCACCCTTGGAGCACTTCAGCGGCTTTGTCATCACACACAACAAGATCCTAACAGCATCTATCACCCTCCAGGAGCACAGGGATGACATTACATTGATGACATTCTCCTCCAAGGAAATTCATTTGATACACTCATTATGGACACACAAGTTCAACATCTTTTATCCCTTTGGGATTCAGGCGGCAACATTCGTTTACAAATTTTCTTCCAAGTTAAAATCAACAGGAACTTCCCTTAGTCTCTCACAGACTCCTTCATGTAGAGGACCTCTTCTCAATCCCGTGGATTCTCTGGACCATTTATGAAGGCCATAGGCAGGCCAAGCGCTCTGATGCAAGACACTGCCCCACACCAAGACACACACTACACACCATTAAGACAACAAATGACTGGCTACCTACTGGCCTCTTCAAAAAGTAGAGCCTTTCGCAGACCTTGGGCCTGTGACCCTCCACATCCAGCTGTCCCTTATATTTTGAGTCATGGAACCCAGCACCCCACAATCTTGGCACAGCTTCTAAAGCCTCCCTAAGACAGGAGGGAACCAAAGCAGTGCCCTCTGGTTTATTCCACCAGCAGGATGAGAGGCTTCCCCTGTCGCCAGTGCCTGGGCAGAGGCCTTGCTGCTGGAGGAGCTCACGCCATGAAAGGCCCCTTGGCTACCTGAGAAGTCCCTTGAGATTGACTGAGTGAACAGCAATGGATATTCGTAGACTAGGCACATGGTATACATGATGGAGCTCAGTGGACTGTTGCTTTCCATCCCCAGCCAGGATGTCCCTGAGAAAATCTGAACCAAAGAAACAACACACCTGGCCAGACTGCAGGCCGTTTTAGTCCTGGATGCCTTGGCCAGTAAGTGGCTCCATCTTCACATTTATAATGAGCTGTTGGTCCATTGTCTAAAAATTGCCCCATGTGGAATGAACAACTCTGGGAATCTCTTGCCTCACAGATACCCAAAATGTCAATCCAAATCACCCATATCTCTACATATACTAAGGCCACAACACAAAGCCATGCCAGGACACTGTGTATGCCCTTCGGAGTTACAGACATTACTCATAGTGAGCGAGACACATGTTTCACCTGTCAAAATGCACAAAGCTGGGCGCTTGGAAGAGGCTTCAATAGAACTGTCAAGTCCCTGATAGTTCCCAGACCGCCCGCGTCATTGAGACACACTGGTCTCCTCATACAACTTGTTAGAATGTTCCAGCCCAGCAAATAAGCCTCTAAATGAGTTTCTATTTAGCCTCAGGACTTATCTGTTTTTATAAATTTTCTATCTTGCCTCATCCCACAGGGTTTGGAGGACAGATCGAGGGCACATATTCTTCTGAAATCCACACATTGTCCCAGAGCCAGGTAGCTGCTCATGTGACATGGGACTGATTTGAAACTACAGTTCCACCAAAAACAAAAACAGGTTAAGTCCGGCTGCACATCGTTCTGTCGACCGTTGGTCTGTTACCCCCAGTCTGGGGACTTTCATCGGTTTGCAATCCGGAGGCCCAAACCCTCCAAATAAGCCATTGTTTCTGCCTAACATGGCAAATGCTTAGAGCCACATCAATTCGAGTGGGTACCCACTTGGAAAGGATACCCCAGTTCCACATCCCAGATGACATCATTTGGCCCAGGAGGTCACTGCTGAAGATGACATAGCCCCTACCCAAGACCTCACCTTGCCCCCACCCCCTGTGACAGAGACAACTTCATCCTGATCTAAAATCTCTGCCCCAGTGTTGCCCAAGGACTGCATCTCCTAAGGCACAAATTGGGCACAGGACGTTTTTTGATTTTCTTCCTTTGATATTAGGAGTTCTATTGTGCTCTGAGCTCACTGTCTGCTTAGCTCATGATTCTGGTGTACTCCTTGTTCTCTGCCAAAACGTACACGCCTACACTGCCATGCCTAAAGGGGAATCTGGTAGAGGTCACTGCTATCTGTGTCACTGTAGAAATTAATGGAGATTATTACTCTCCCCAGGAGACACCAGCCTCATATCAGTCAAACCCCTCAACTCCCTGGGGAGAGGACCACTCACTCCTCTGTACCTTCCCCTACTCCTCTTCCAGCTTATCACCACAACCTCGGGGCTTGTGTCTTCAACTGTAAAGACCATCACCATTCCTTCTTCTTAGTTACACACAATACCACTAATCATGACATATACTTTATTATCAGTTCATACCCTACAATAACATACCTGCTGGAGCTGCCACCTTCACCCAAGAAATACACCAAGTCATTATTATCAAACTCATACTTTCGATAGTTTCCAGTTCCACCAAGGTATTATTAGAGAGCACCCCCCCTCCCCCAAATTCCAGATCTATTTTCTTGGATTATGCCATATAAATAGAAACCCTATTTGTGGGCTTCCCTACAAGGACCCCATATACCACTACTTGTGTTCCTCCATGCAAATATCATAACAAAACATTTTATTTCCAGTTTGGGGCAACTTATGCCAAACTCCCTAAAAATCTCCATGATCATCACACCTAGCATCCTTAGTATAATATCAAACAACAGAAGACAAATGGAATTAATCATGTCTTTGTATTCTGTATCTTACAACGTTTTGATTTCGTGGGAGGCTTTACAAATCTGAGGAGAGCCTCTCCTCCCAGGGTCAATTAATTCCTAATGAGAATAAACAACTTTACTTAGTTATCTTAAACTTCCAATAAATTCCTGATTTGGTTTCTGTTGATTTCAGTTTCTCTCTGTTATTAGGATCAGAATAATCCTGACAAACCAAAATCCAATTCCATCCAATAAATATTTACTAAGTGCTTTCTGAGCTTCATGCTTGAGCTCTGGGTAAGAGATGTCACTCCCCATAATGATGATGGTGGCAAGCACCAGAATGAACCACAGAAAAAGGACAAATTAACTATAATAATGGTGAAGTCTGTAAAAATTTTTGAGAACCCAGATGACGAATAATGAATTCTGTCGTGGACACAAGGAGTCAGTAGAGAGAGAAATTACCAGGTAGATAAGGGCAGAATGGAATTTTAGGCTAAGATAACAGTTTGGCCAAGGCAATGTCACCTGAAACTGCTGGATGGGGGGGGGGGGCGGGGAGCGGGCAGAGTAGACAGGCAGAGATAGCTGGAGCCCAAGGATATGTGTGTAGGGTGTGCTGGGTACTGACCTTGAAATGGCTGGGATCACGAAGGGAAAGTCCTCATACGTCAGACTGAGAAATTTGGATCTCATTCTGTAAGCAGATGAAAAACAATTAGAGGCTTGGGGCTGGAAAGTGAGGACATGTCACCAACAGCAATGATCAGATAGTGAGCTGTGGACTGTGCAGACCAGTCTTGAGGGCGGAAGGCAAATCATATTCACCTTTGCATCCCTACAGTGACTCATACTGCACTTTGCATAGATCGGTTACTGAATGATGATCCAATAAACATAGCCCTTTTCCTCAAGCTGTTCAGTTGTCTCTTATCCAGTTGCAGACTCCTGAGAAATTCTCTCTGCCACTGGCTAGGTTAGATGTCGTCCCCACCCTGAGCACCCCAGGCTTCCCTCCAACACAGCAATTACTCATGATTGAGATCCTTGTCTTTCTCCCTGCTGTCTGCCATCTCCCTGAGGGCAAGGACCTTGTCACCTTGACTGCATTCTAGTCAATGACAGAGAGAGCCTGGGACATTAGGTATTTCATGAGTGCTGTTTGGACGAATGGAAGAATGAGTGAATGACAGAATGAATGAATGAGTGGCAGAATGAACGAGGTCTGTTTGGAGGCCAGCCCTGGTCTCCTAGAGCCACCCAGTGTCTTCTTCCTCTGCCGTCCCTGTCCTCCCTGAAACAGCCCACAGCAGCTGAAAGCGCTTTGCTCTCTGAGTGGGGGAGCCATCTTCCCGGGAGCCCTCACAGGCCTGTTCAGAGCTGTTTTCTGATGCCTTTCATCTAAACACCTTCACCTCTTCATGCGACAGCAGCTGCAGTTCACACGTGTGTGGTGACTCGCAACACTAACTCAGAGAAACGCATGGTCTTCTCCATTTTCCAGCTTCCCAGGGTGGCAGCTGGCCCTCTTTGACAAACAGATTAGACACTGAAAATCCCAAAGGAAGCCTCTCTAGGACTTCTTTCTGCCCCACGATGTGGAGATGGCAGGTGTGCATACATGTGCGTATCCATGTGAGATAGACCTGCATGAAGTGTGCGTATGTGTGTGTGTGCAAATGTGTGTAGAGGGACACAGCCATCCATGTGCTTCGGAAATTTTATCCAAAAGGAGCAGACTTCTTTAAAAGATGTGTAAGATGTTTTAGAGTGATTTCTTTTTAAAAGAATTGTAGAAAACTAGAGATGATCAATGAATTTTCCATGTGGAGAGTTTGTTATAAAACACTTAGAAAAATTATTTTTAAATTAATGCACAAGGCTTTGAAACAACTCTATTACTTGGGGAAAAAACCCTAAATATTATCATAAGTTCGATCTCTTCAAAATTCTGATATTCTACCATTTTTACCAATCACAAACAGTAATTTCCTTTTGTTTAATTTAATACAAAAACATGAGTTACTTTTAGATGCATTCAGAAACAGAATCAAGTGGTGCAAACCAAGTGACTTTGAACAAAATGGATTCAATATTACGGGGTGTGACCCAGGACATTCCATTAAGATAAATAAACTTTAATAGATTTTCAGTTTGCGTTCACACCAAATGCTGTGCCATCAACTCCTCTCTGTCTCTATTGTTCTAAAGTCAACTTTAGCACTATGTATCGTTTGATTTGTTGTACAGGAATTCTGAAATCCCAGGACTACAGAGCATTTTGAATTTGGAATGTCAACACTTTTCAGTAGGTCTAAGAGGAATGCTTTCTGCCACCTCCTTAGATTTTAGCTAATGTTTGTTTAGTGGATTTCCTCATTTTCCGACAATCAATAAGTTGTTATTACATTTGACTTGACCCAACAAATAAATACGACTTTGATATCTCAGCTCAGCATTTTGTCTGTACAAGAGGTCGCTTTGAAGGAGGGACTGATTTTTGACCCCTTTGGCCTGTTAAAATGCACACTTATGACTCATCTCAGAACAAAATCGCACCCACTGACATAATCTCTGGTGACGGCACCCATGGGCATGAACCCTCTAAGTCAAGCAACCATATGGTAGTAACACACACTAAAGTGAAATCAGCTTCTGAACTTGAAGTCACCTGCCAGTGACCAGACTGCATGAAACATGAATTCAGCTACCAGCCTTAACCCGTGGCTGGTTTCCAATTGTGACCAACTTCCTATAGAAGCCCCAGAAGGAAAGCTGCTCTCCATCATGCAAATCTTGGATGAAGAGAAGAATGGTACAGCCTCAACCTAATCATGAGAAAATGATGAGACAAATCCCAAAGGGAAACATTCTCAAGACATTTGACCAGAACTCCTGACAACTCGCAAGTTCATCAAAAACAAGTAACATCTGAGAAAATGTCCCAGCCAAGAAGGGGCTAAGGAGCCGTGACTCCCACCTGTCAACTGGAATCCGGATGGGATGCTGGACAGAAAAAACCATTAGGGCTTGAAAATGTATGTCCACACCAAAACCTGCACATGAATGTTCACAGCAGCTTTACTGATAATTGCAAAACAATGGAGCAAATGAGATGTCCTACAGGAGGTGAATGGATAACTACCCTGTACATCCAGACAAGGGGATAATAGTCAGTGCTAAAAGAAAATGAACTATCAAGCCATAAAAAGACTTGGAGGAACTTTAAAATTGTATTATTGAGTGAAAGAAGCCAATGAGAAAAGAATAAATTCTGCATGATTCCAACTATATGACATTGGGAAGGTAAAGCTAGGGAGAAAATACAAAAAAGATTGGAAGCATCCAGGGATTCAGGGGAGGGAGGGATGAACGGTGCAGTGCAGAGGATTTGTAGGGTGGTGAAGCTACTCCGTATGACCCTATAAGAGTGCATTCGTGTCATTAGATAGTTGTCAAACCCATGATTGTACAACAGCAAGAATGAACTACAATGGAAACTATGGCCTTTGGAGGATAACGATGTGTCAATGAGGTTCATCAAGTCAAACAAATGTACCACTTTGATAGGAGGTGTTGACAATGTAGGTGGAGCACTTGTGTGGGGCTGGGGGGATATGGAAACTCTGTACTTCCTGCTCAGTTTCAATGTGAACCTAACATGCTCTAAAAAATAGTGTCTACTAATAAGTAAACAAAGAAATTATGTGTGAAACCTAAGGAAGTCTGCATAAGATACGGACTTTAGCAAAAATATAGCAATATGGGCTCAATAGCTTTTATAAATATACCAATTAATGCTAAAGGTTAGCGGTAGGGGAACCTGAGTGAGATGATAGGCAAGGAGCTGTATTTACCATTTGTCTGTCAATCTAAAACTATTCTAAGATCTTTTAAAGTTTTTAATAGAATGAGAGGAATAGGCTGAGAAAAATAGAGAAAGAAGAGCAGGGAGTTTTCCAATGTATGGGTACATTACATCATTTCTAATAAAAATGCTAGAAGGGGCCCTCACTGAATTCTTCTCTAATTGTGTAAGGCACTGTGATAAGCATTTTTCTTATCCCTCATTTAAGAATAACATAACCCTATGAGGGAAGTACAATTCTCCCTCGTTTACAGATGAGGTTATGACCTTACAGGTTTTAGGAACTTGCCTACAAAGTTTCTTACCTTCACAGTGCTTTGGTTTCTGTATCTGTAGAAATGAAGTCATAACAGGGTTCCTGTGAAATGGCAGTGAGGGAAGTTTGAGAATGAGGCCTGGGATGCAGAAGCCCTGTGACACTGACACTCATCGTCAGTGTCCTCCTCCTCCTGCTCCCCATCATCACCATCTAGATATCATGGGAGTAAAGTCAGTATCTTTAGTCTCACTTTCCTCAATTGTCAAACGGGAGTAATGTCCCACTGGTTTGATGGAAGGATACAATTAATTTTCCAGGTGAATATTGCTCAACTTCAAATCCTCAGTAAGGAGACAGTCTCAAGGACAACAAGGCAGTAATAGGGTCTCTGGTTCCTTGCCCTCCTCCTGCCTACTTTCCTCTCTACAACATTGCTTCTCTTTCCTATCTCCCCTGCGGGGTTGGTAGGCCAAAGACAATAGCGTCTCAGACCAACGGAAGACACACAACCCTGGGCTATAAATCTGCTTGTTTTGCTTTTCCTCTGGGGTTATTGATGCTCAACCAGAACGTGAAGGACAGGTACGTCTGCAGTGTCAGTCCCCTCCCAATACATGTGCAATTTCTTGTGTAAAGCTTGTGGCCACTCTAAGGTGTGAGTTTGCTCACTCTTCTGTGTAAAAGAATTCAACAGATTCCAAAGCCCCTTCTATGGCAGGAATGGCAATGAGGGTTCGGTCCTTATGCCAACACTGATGGATGGCTAGTGGCTTTCCCAGGGGAGGACTGGGGTGAAATGACTTCTGAGGCTGAGTCCAGGCTCAGCAGGAGTGCCCTGCACAATCCCTTGGCAGGGTCTGGAGGTCACAGCTCCTGGGTTGCAGATTTGTCATCTTCAACCTCAGGAATGAAGCCTTTGGCTTTGCATTCAAGATCTCCCTTTGACTTTGGGATCTTATCTTTCATCTTCTCCTGCCACAAACATTCTCCTTCAGGCAACTAGTTCACTCATTGATCCTCAAACAGATTAGGAATAGTTCTTTCCTGTGGGATGGAAATGGCTTCCCTAATTAGCTAGATTGTACCCAGCCTCACGGATGCCTGTCTCAATAAGCTAGCCAGCTAGTCAAAGGCTATGAACTTCCACTGTGACTTATTATTAGGATTTGTTCCCATTTAGTGAGTGCCTATCACACTGTAGATCTGTTGTTTTTGTCTAGCTTTGCTCCTCCTGTGGATGACAGAAAGCTCGTTTCCTCTGGAGAAGTGCCCATCTTCTACTCCCTGTGCTTCTGGTGGGCTTCCACCATGTGTCTCTGCTCCAAGCAACAGACTCAGCGAATGTACCAGGGAGGGGCTGTCAGAGTTCTCTGCAGTGTTCCCACCGGTGCTGGGGAAAAGAAAGGGCATGTTCTGTTCTGTGACAAATGGAGGGAATTTCCCTAAGTAGATAACTAGACAGGGGAAAATGCACAGTCAGAGACAGGGAGAGGCAGAGTAAGAGAGACAGAGAGAGAGAGACAGATGGACAGACAGAGACTGCTTCAACCAATGGATCCATGTGTATCTGAACCAACCTCACTCCTTATACAGGGGAATGAGCCAATAAGTGTCTTGGTTTTCTTTTTCTATTCTTTGCAATTGATGAAATTGAGTTTCTCAACTCCTTATTCAAATAATTCTGAGGAAACACCCACTATAAGCCACGAACTGCTGTGGATGCTGAGAACACGGAGGGACATAGGAGAGCAGGACTGCGTCTTCTCCTCACAATTTAGAATTGAGACAGATTCAGGTCTCAGAACCATTAGACAAGGTCCAAAATACTCTCCTGGGAGGCTAATCACCAATAGACCCAGGCCCAAGTCCAGGCTGTGCCATTCAGAGCTCTGGGGCATTTGCAGGCAACTTGGGCCACATAAGCCTCAGCCCCACACAGGCACCATGAGGATCCAGAGTGGACTTTCCTCCTGGGGTTCTTGTGCAGAACAGTGATGAGCCTTTGCAAAGTCAGTTGTCCAGGAGTCAGGGATCCCCTCCATCCTGGGAGTGTGGGGCCGTGGTGGGAACCCACGGAGAACAGCCTCACTGGGGCTCCAAACTCTCTCCGGTCTCCCCCGCACACTGTAGAAGGGCGTGTTTTCTCAGTGTATCGGGATGTGAATTAATTTGGGGCACGCAGCCTTAGCACAATGCTGGCACATTGTAAACACGCACTGGGGGTGGTGGTCTCTTTCTCTGCTGAACATCCATGGAATAGTGGAGGGAGTGGGGAAGGAGCAGGGGACCAATGACAACAACAGAGAGGAGATGACATCTGAACTGGATCTTGAAGGATGACCCTGTGTGCACCTGGCAAAGTAGGACTGGAAGAGCATTCCAAGTAAGGGGAACAGCAGGAGTAAGGGCAGGAAGGGGATGAGTGCACTGAGTGTGCAGGAAATGTTTGGTGAGTGACTTAGTGTGGCCAGATTAGAGTGCATGCATGACTGAGTACATGTGTGCCTGATGTGGGCCTGTCTGGAAATGAGTTTGGATTGACAGGCTGAGCCAACAAGGAAAGCTCTGCACAGCCTGGTCTAATAGTGTGCCCCCTGTTTGGAATAGAAAGATCGAGGCAGAAGTGGGGATGGGAGCACAGGAAGGCTGAAGGGCCAGGGGAAGCCAGTGGGGGCAGTTCCACGTCACCTGCAAAGCTTAGGGACACTTCTCAGAAAAGATCCTGGAATCCACCTGTTTCCTTCTATATTTGCTTTGTGTTCTGGAGGATGTAATCCTTCCTCTAGAAAGAATCTGACTGCCTCCCGAGGATCAAGATGAACTTCACGAGGCTGGCCCCATGGCCGAGTGGTTAAGTTCGCTCGCTCCATTTGGCGGTGCGGGGTTTCTCCGTTTCGGATCCTGGACGTGGACATGGCACTGCTCATTAGGCCAAGTTGAGGCGGCGCCCCACATGCCACACTTAGAAGGACCCACAACTTAAATATACAAGTATGTACTGGGGGGATTTAGGGAGAAAAAGCAGAAAAAAAAAAAGAGGAAGATTAGCAACAGTTGTTAGCTCAGGTGCCAATCTATTAAAAAATAAATAAATAAATAAACTTCTCCTGTTCAGAGTCCACTTTCATCTCCATCTCCCTGTGGAACACACTGCTTTATCTTGCCTGTGTCCAAATACTCCCCCGCATACCACAATGTGAGCACCTGTGAGTGGAGGTCACGGCTTCTCTGGGCTGGAGGTCAGGACAATCAGGCTGGTCCTTAACTGGGAAGTTTTAAAGAGGCTTGGAGTTTAGAGAAATGGCCTCCTCCAGTGCAATTCATGCAAGGACCTTTGAAACCAGCCAACATCCACAGCTCTGGGACCTCGGAATTCTCAAAGAGGTGAATCGTGATTAGAATAAAACCACAGTTATGACCTTTGGTCTGTGTATTCTTGGGCAAGGCGGTGTTTTTGAACATTTAAATTAGATGCCCATCCAGTTTCACATACACACAGCTGCATTTTGGGACATTCCTTAAAAGTTCAGAAAGTGTGACAATACTGTGACCCATGCTCACAGGTCGTCAGTCAGTTAGAGCAGTCTTTGGAGAGGCAGGAATTCTTTAGTTTGCCACAGTCCCCATGGCTCCCTGTTTTTCCTATCCTGCCGCTGAGAGTCACCTGCCATCTCATCACACTTGTTTTATTGTTTTCCTATAGCCCACTTAAAAAGAAAGTGAACAATTTTTATTCCCCAATATTCATGAATAGCACAGTGACAAAATACAGTGAGGTCCACGTGTTCTTTGTGCAAGGGAGTCTCCTTCTACATGCACAACAAGAAAACAAAGTGTAACCATTTGTAAAGAATACAACTTGAGACCCCATTAGCAACCAAATCAGTTCCGCTTAACTTCAGGTTAATAGCTCAGCCCCATCAATAATTTAGTATGAAACCCAGAGAGTATTGTTATTTTCCGCAATCTGTAGATGAACAAGCGGAGGTTCAGAGAGTTTAAGTTCACACAGCTAAACCAATGGTGCGTCCAGCCTTCCACCAGCTCTTTCGGTACCAGACTCTGCCTAGAGATGGTTGACCAGAGGGAGGTCTCTGCTCGTGACCTGAAGGCGAGCATCGTCATCACAAATCCCCAGATCAGGAATCCCTCCTCATCAGCCTCTCAGGGCCTCAGGATGCCTCTGCCCACACAGGAACTTCAGGGGCCTCAGTGACTACAGGGACGTGGACACTGAGATGGCCGGCCTGGCGTCAGTCCCTCATTCATCCCACATGTCTTGAGAGTGGCAGGTAGGTGGAGGGCAGAAGATGGATGCAGGGAGGCCCAGGTTGAAACCCGGGGCTCTTCCTCTTGCCAGCCCTGTGCCTTGGACAAGCCCTGAGCATCTCCCAGCTCCCATTTTCCATCTGTGAAAAGGGTGAATCAGCTCCCCATATCACGGAGTGGTTGTGAGGAGAATGCAGGGAGAGCTTCAGGAGACAGGGGCCGAGCACAACGCACAGCAGCTATGATTATTTTTTATGCTTGTTATTATTACTCCCCACAGATATTGCTGCTGGAGTCCTAATCCCACCAGGGAGGGTCTTTGCAAGGCTGAGCGGTCCTCCTAAGCAGACCAGTGGGGGAATGGGAAGGCTTGGAGGAAGAAATCTAATGCCACACAAGTAACCCCCTCCCCCAGGATTACATCAACCATTTTCTTGCAGGAACTGCTCCTCCAAAAGAGGTGTGGCTCCACTTGATGACGGAAGCCGGGATTGGAGAGATGCTGTACAAGCCAAGGTGTGTCGAGGATTGCCGGCAGCCACCAGAGCTAGCTGACAGGCCTCCATTGTTTGTTTGGCCAAAAACAATTTGGGAGGTGGAATGGGGAAGGAGGTGGATAGGTGGAGGGCCAGTGAGATGTGCTGGATTCCGGTGATTCAAGCTGGCGCTGTTGTAGCTGTGAGTTACCGCACAGAGCCAGTGCTACCCGTCTCTTGCTATCAAGGGGAATCATTCCTTAAGGGACACACACACACATGTGCACACACACACAAGCTGGCTCCTCTCTTCATATCCAGAAAGTCCTCGGAGAGAAAATATAGAGTGCAAACTTGGATAGAAGCTAATGTAAAGGTTATGATCTCACTTTAAAATTTTTTCTGATACATTTTTAAAACATTCCCTTGGGATGTGACTGTGATGGGAGTCTGAGCAGAAATGGAAGCTTTAGCTTCTGGAACTTTCTCTTTATAAGGGCATCGCAGGGGATGTATATGTGGAAGGACTGGGGCATCCAGTTCACTTTATTGATTGGCTTGCATCTAAAGACCACAAATGTCACTCATCTCTCATTAACAGTAGAAAATCGTGAGCTTGAGAGGCAGAAAGGGCTTGGGGACCTCCCGACCTGGGTCTCTCACAGGGTCTGCCTGTTTAGGCCTCCTGAGCCTGGCAAGTTGCTCAGCTTCTCTGAGTCTCAGTTTCCTCATCTAGAAAAAGAGGGTGATAACAGCTACAGATGGGGGTGTCGGGTGATTGAATGAGAGAATGGGGCAGAGTCACTGGCACACACCAGGTGGTCAATATGGTGGTTTCCATTGCTTTTTTGTACTAGGAAAAAAAATGTCACATTTAAAGAGTTTACAAAAGGAATTTTTGACCTCCCTCCACAACCAGTCTGTCTCGAACACCTACTATGGAAGTCGTGGGGCAGCAGGTGCTTTAGATTTCTCAACCAATGTCAGTCTTATGACCACCTTTAAAGAGGGTTTCACTATCCCCACTGTCTAGATGAGTCCCTGAGCTCAGACGGGTTACATAACTGAGCCAGAGGCCTTGGGTGGGAAGCAGGAGAGGCAAATCTCTAGCCCAGGTCCAGCCGACTCTGTCATGCTGGAGTAAACCTCCTCCCGGCTCTGCCAGTGGCTGAAGGTCATGAGTGAGCAGAAGATCCATCAGCTTCCTGGGCTGGAGGGGATCTTAAAAGGGCTGCTGGTCTGGTCGGTTCTCCAATGTCAACATCACCCAGACCAGACCAGGGTTATAGTGCAATGACCCCTGGAAGCGTTTAACAGTCTTTTCCTGTCTCAGGATTGCATCGAATTGAGATGTCTCACTGGGGGAGGGGAGTCAGAGGGCTGACAATCTGTGTGGACCTTAAGGGAAAATGACCTTCCTGAGGTGTGGCTAGGAGGAGATTGGGGAGGGTCCGGGATGTTGGTTCAGTTCTCTTGGGAATGGGGGTAAGGTGCACAGGTGGGTCCTAGGCCCTGTCCTACAAGGACACTGCAGTCTTTGATGTTTCTGAACACACCAAGCAGGATCCAGTTGTTGGAATAGAAGCACCACGTAGAGTGGGATTATTTTTCTATTTTCTTTGCTGTTATTTTCTACTCCCAAAGCATTGTCTGGCACATAGTAGGAGCTCATAGTAGGTAATAAATAAACAAGTTAATTAAATTTCAGATGATTTGCACTGGCTGTTCACACCATTTGGAACATGCCTACCTGAGAGAGTCACCTGGCTTGACTCCTCACTTCATTTAGGTCTAGCCTCAAAAGCCACCTCCATAGAGAGGACTCCCCTGACCATCTCATCTAAGACTGGTTACCCTTCATCACTTCTACCCCCTTCCCCTCCTTTACTCTTCCTCTCTATCACTTGTATACTTGTGGGTTTATCATCACTTTGTTCACTGGTATTTCCATGGGGCAGAGCACCCGTCCTCTGTGCACCGCTGTATCTCCAGCCCCTAGAACAGAGTCTGGCAGAGTCAGTGCCCAATATTATGTGTTGAATGAAGGAGTGAATGAATGCGTGCATACTCCGCGGGAAGAGCTTACACAGTGCCTGGCGCATAACAAGTCGGAGACAAATGTTAGTGTTGATGCTGTTGGTGATGACATCCAAATGTCACTCTGAGCCTGTCACACTCTGGATTGGCTACTGACAACCCTCAGTGTAGGTCCTGGTAGGATGGTGAGTGTATCAAGCCACTCTACCACCCGACCTGCCATTCCTCTCTGCCATTGACAGAGACTCTAAAAAACAGTGCTTTTACCAACTCGCGCCCCTCACTTTGTGCTCTTAGTGGAATTGTGACAAGGCACTAGGGACACATCATCCTCTCTCTCTAGCTTTTCAAATAAAACACATCCAAATCCTTCTTATGCTAATGTCGGACTGACTAGTAGCAGTGTCATCCTTGCATCCCTCCACATTCCAGCCACATCTCTTGGATTTTCTAGGAATTTTGCCATTTTCTAGGATTTTCTCCTCTCTTTGCTGTCAGACATGTTGTCATTTGTCAAAAGTACCTCCATTCTGCCCCATTTCCTACCCAAAGAGGCTTTCTCCAAAATCCAGCTCTGCTATCACCTCCTCCAGGAACCTCAACATGAGATCTTTCAGCAGATTCTGCCTCCTCTCTCTGCTTTTCCATGCTGCCTTTTTCCCCTTCCATTAGAGTCTTCATCACAGGCACTCTACTTACCCCAGCTCCTCCCCCACAGGCCAGACATGAGCTCCTCAAGGTCAGGAGTCCCGCTTATGGTGAGTGGTAATGGGCTCTGACTTGAGTGAGTGGAGGGCATTCCTCCTGCCTTAGGACTTGGCTTACAGAACACCTGGCTTCAATTCCTGGCTCCCCTCTTACCATCTGTGAGACCCTGACAAGTGTCTTTATCACCCCATACCCCAGGTGTCCCACTTGAAATCAGGGGTCCTAATTATTACAGTTCAGTAAGCATCAAACACCACAGTCCAATGGACAAAAACTGAAAGAAAGGGATGCTGGAACGGGTCCCCTTTGGGGATGATTTAAGATGGGTGGGGAATAGGAAGTCATTCCTAAGGAATGTTTTCCACCAAAATATGGTACCTGCTTATGAATTCTTTTGGAACCATATCCAGAGAAACCAAATAATGCTGAACATATTTTTGAAGAAAAGCTTTAATGTCTATTAATTCGGGAAAAAGTGCGTCGCACTGAAATTATCACTCTGGCTTGTTCAGCCCAAAGACTGGTCCTCAATGCTCATATACACACAGCATTGTGGGCCGTGAAAACATACACTGAGGTAAACAGCCTCTGAAGATCACATTCAAGGGAGGGAATACATAGCAATTTCCAAACACAAACACAGAATTACAAACCTTGTTTAAAAATCAGCTGCACTCCCACAGCACAAATGTTCCTACCTATCTCATGGAGAGCCTGGAGAGCTTCACAGCGTGCAGAAGGACCAATGCCATGGCATCTCCTAACTGGCTCCAATGGCCCTTGCCTCATTACAATTGTTGGTCCTGTATCACGGTGCCAAAGATTTCTCAGAAGGCGCTCCCTGAGTCGTCATAGTCGTTGAGGGTACTCTGCTGGACTGTCTTCTGGCCCACATCGTGAGGCGACTGGTAGATTATCGTCTGCTTGATTTTGATGCCTGAGTCATCATTACAGTTGGGTTTGGGGGTGGTAACCTCATTGTAGAATGACTCCGTGGGGGTGGTCTCTTCGATCTGGGGCTGCTGTGTGGTGGTGATCTCTTCCACTTTGACCTGTTCAGTGGGCGTGGTCTCTTCCATCACGATGGGCACTGTGGTGGTGGTCTGTTCCAACTTGGGCTGCAGTGTAGTGGTGATCTCTTCCACTTTGACCTGCTCAGTGGGCGTGGTCTCTTCTATCACGATGGGCACTGTGGTGGTGGTCTGTTCCAACTTGGGCTGCTGTGTAGTGGTGGTCTCTTCCACGGTTACCTGCTCAGTGGGCGTGGTCTCTTCAGTCATGATGGGCACTGTGGTGGTGGTCTGCTCAGTCTTTGCCTGCTGTGTAGTGGTGGTGTCTTCCACTTTGACCTCCTCAGTGGGGGTGGTCTCTTCAGTCACAATGGGCACTGTGGTGGTGGTCTGCTCAGTCTTGGGCTGCTGTGTAGTGGTGGTCTCTTCCACGGTTACCTGCTTAGTGGGAGTGGTCTCTTCCGGCACGATGGGCACTGCGGCTGCGGTCTGTTGGATCTGGGGCTGCTGTGGAGTGGTGGTCTCTTCCACGGTTACCTGCTCAGTGGGGGTGGTCTCTTCCAGCACGATGGGCACTGTGGTGGTGGTCTGCTCAGTCTTGGGCTGCTGTGTAGTGGTGGTCTCCTCCACGGTTACCTCCTCAGTGGGAGTGGTCTCTTCAGTCACGGTGGGCACTGTGGTGGTGGTCTGCTCAGTCTTGGGCTGCTGTGTAGTGGTGGTGTCTTCCACTTTTACTTCCTCAGTGGGGGTGGTCTCTTCAGTCACGGTGGGCACTGTGGTGGTGGTCTGTTCAGTCTTGGGCTGCTGGGTAGTGGTTGTCTTTTTCCCTTTTATCTGCTCCTTGGGAGTGGTCTGTTGAATCACGATGGGCACTGTTGGGGTGGTCTCTGTGACTTCAACCACCTCTGTAGGGACGGGTGCAATGGTCTGGATCCCTGGCCCTGGAAAGAACGGTATGATTTCTGTCGTACCTGTTGTGGGGGCGTCATGGATTATGATATGCCACCAGGGGGTGATGTCCTTATCACACTGGTTGAGATCAACGATCACAGTGGAGAACACCAGCTTGAAATTTGATTCTGGAAACCTCCTACTGCAGACCCTGCTCCTCAGAACCACATTGGCGTCCTCACAGAGGTTCCTCTGGAAGCTCAAGTGATAAGCAATTTGTCTCCAATAAATAATATCGCTTTTACAGCCCTCTATGCAGGAAGTTGGGTTGCCGGTAAAGACACAGGAAAAGTGATGGTCCATTCGGGAGCACACGGCCTTCATGGCGGTGCCTTCCTCGTGCTCCATCACAGTCACAGTACATGAGGCCAGATCTGGGGTGATAATCACGCCGTTGACCAAGTGCCTGTGTTGCCTAGGCCTCTGCACAATCTGGGGCTTACCCAGAGGGATCCAATGATCTTTGGTTTCTGTACTGCCTTGCCCCTCCAATGAATTCGGTGCACCTAACACGAAGAGTACCTGAGCGGCCAGAAGGAGGAAGGGCAGCAGGGTGACGCTGCAGATCCTCATGGCTTCAGCTTGGTAGAACCTGTTTGACAAAAGGTGACTGAGTCAGTGCAGAGCAGAAGTTCAGCAGTACAGGGCTACACGCTGACTCTCCATCCCCATGGACACAGGCCTGCCTGCTGGCTGTGAGACTAAGCATCCTTCTGGCTCCTGGATCACTAGACAAGCAGCCCAGCCCAGCCCAGCTCTGCCCCTCTGCATCTCAGTTCTTTTAGTGGTGTTGGAAACGATAAGTGCAAACTCTCCTTAGCTCCAGAGAGCTGGACTTCTAACTCATGGTTCCGCAGGGACAGACCACCCACGAGGAGAAAGGATGTGGTAAGTGACATGAAAGGTGATGTCTGACCCTAGTTTAAACCTGTATGGGGTGGGACTCTCTGAGATGTGTGGGTTTGTGAGGGGGCATTTGGGATGCAGTAAGAGTCTAAGGAAAAGCACGAGGGAGGGGAGGTCACTCAGGTTGACTGGGCAAACGGAACCAGGGGGATGGGGTGCACTTCCAGCAGTCATTTACACCGCAGGGTTGAAGGGGAGGATCGTGTGTAATTGATTTCTGGAGCCCTGCTGTGCCACAGTGCTGGGCGGATAAACCCTCAGTCAGTGCTTTAAAAAATATATCATTGAATAAATAGGCTGACCTAAAATGCTACACTAAACTGCATGGATTTCATCACGTGGGCAATAAAAAGAAACACGCTTAAAAGGAGAAGAGAAATAGGCTTTCTATTTGAGCCCTACTATGTGCTACTAGCATTCAGAGTCTCACCTCGTTTAATCCACTCAAGAGCCTTCCTGGCAGGTGATAATAAACCACCCCCAGATAACAGATGTGACAGCTAAGGCTCAGACCAGTAAAAAACCAGCTCGAGGTCCCATAGTGGGCAAGTGATCAAGATGAGACAGGTAGAACAGAACTTATCTCTCTGGTCCTGTACACCAACCCTTATTGAGGGATTTGTGCCTTTATCTTTACTCTCGAGAAATCTTGATAACAAATAAGAAACCTATGGAGTATTCAGGGTTTGGTTTGGTGCAGTTCATGATAAGGTGATTCATATTATAAAGCTCCACATTAAAAGAAAATATAGAATGTTGTCTGTAAGGCAGCAGACCCAGAAAATGGTCTGAATGTCATTTCCATCCTGGGCATATGCCCTCCCCTAAGGATAGAGAAAGGGAAGACAGTCACAGGCAGGTGGGCTCCCGAAATGCAGGATGGGACAAAGATTAGGTAATACCAGACAGAGACCCACTCATTCCTCAGGGAGTTGCCCTTCAGCCCCCGCATGTCCTTGGTGGGTTCCAGACCCCAGAACCTGAGGTCCGTAGGGGAGCTAGAGGAAGGGTGGAATGAAGGTCTCAGGAGAGCCAGGCTCTTACCTTGTTCAGAGCGTGCAGATCCAGTGCAATCCCAGATGCCAGAGGGAGTCTGAGGGCTGGTAGCTGTCTCGTCTGCAGTGAGAGGCAGGGGAGGCCCTTTTTATAGGAGCCCAGGCAGACAGGGTTTTACAACACACGTGCCTGTGCAGCTTTGTCACATTCCTCCCAGACACACCCCTTTTGGAGGAGCAGTTCCTGCAGGAAAATGGTTGATTCAATCCTGGGGGAGGGGGTTACATGCATGGTACTAGACTTGCTTCCTCCAAGGCCTTCCCTTTCCCCCAGTGACCTGCTTAGGAGGACCACTCAGCGTTGCCAAGACCCTCCCTGGTGGGATTAGGACTCCAGCAGCAATATCTGTGGGGAGTAATAATAAGGAACATAAAAATCAATCATAGCTGCTGTGCGCTGTGCTCGGCCCCTGTCTCCTGAAGCTCTCCCTGCATTCTCCTCACATCCACTCCATCATATGGGGAGCTCTGATTCATCCTTTTCACAGATGGAAAATGGGAGCTGGGAGATGCTCAGGGCTTGTCCAAGGCACAGGGCTGGCAAGAGGAAGAGCCCCGGGTTTCAACCTGGGCCTCCCTGCATCCATCTTCTGCCCTCCTCCTACCTGCCACTCTCAAGACATGGGGGGTAAATGAGCAACTGACGCCAGGCCAGCCACCTCAGTGTCCGTGTCCCTGTAGTCACTGAGGCCCCTGAAGTTCCTGTGTGGGCAGAGGCATCCTGAGGCCCTGAGAGGCTGGTGAGGAGGGATTTCTCATCTGGGGATTTCCGATGACGATGCTCGCCTTCAGGTCACGAGCAGAGACCTCCCTCTGGTCAACCATCTCTAGGCAGAGTCTTGGACCAGAAAGAGCTGGTGGAAGGCTGGACACACCATTGGTTTAGCTGTGTGACCTTAACCTCTCTGAACCTGCACTTGTTCATCTACAGATTGGGGACAATACCAGTACTCTCTGGGTTTCATAATAAACTATTGATGGGGCTGAGCTATTAACCTGAAGTTAAGCGGAACTGATTTGGTTGCTAATGGGGTCTCAAGTTGTATTCTTTACAAATGGTTACACTTTGTTTTCTTGTTGTGCATGTAGAAGGAGACTCCCTTGCACAAAGAACACGTGGACCTCACTGTATTTTGTCACTGTGCTATTCATGAATATTGGGGAATAAAAATTGTTCACTTTCTTTTTAAGTGGGCTATAGGAAAACAATAAAACAAGTGTGATGAGATGGCAGGTGACTCTCAGCGGCAGGATAGGAAAAACAGGGAGCCATGGGGACTGTGGCAAACTAAAGAATTCCTGCCTCTCCAAAGACTGCTCTAACTGACTGACGACCTGTGAGCATGGGTCACAGTATTGTCACACTTTCTGAACTTTTAAGGAATGTCCCAAAATGCAGCTGTGTGTATGTGAAACTGGATGGGCATCTAATTTAAATGTTCAAAAACACCGCCTTGCCCAAGAATACACAGACCAAAGGTCATAACTGTGGTTTTATTCTAATCACGATTCACCTCTTTGAGAATTCTGAGGTCCCAGAGCTGTGGATGTTGGCTGGTTTCAAAGGTCTTTGCATGAATTGCACTGGAGGAGGCCATTTCTCTAAACTCCAAGCCTCTTTAAAACTTCCCAGTTAAGGACCAGCCTGATTGTCCTGACCTCCAGCCCAGAGAAGCCGTGACCTCCACTCACAGGTGCTCACAGTGAGGTATTTAGGGGATGTTTGGATGTAAACAAGATAAAGCTGCACGATCCTCCGGGAGACGGAGATGAAGGTGGACTCTGAAAACAAGAGAAGTTCATCTTGATCCTCAGGAGGCAGCCAGATTCTTTCTGGAGAAGGATTACATCATCCAGAACACAAAGCAAATTTAGAAGGACACAGGTGGATTCCAGGATCTTTTCTGAGAAGTGTCCCTAAGCTTTGCAGGTGACATGGAACTGCCCCCACTGGCTTCCCCTGGCCCTTCAGCCTTCCTGTGCTCTCATCCTCACTTCTGCCTCGATCTTTCTATTCCAAACAGGGGGCACACTATTAGACCAGGCTGTGTAGCCCTTTCTCTGTTGGCTCAGCCTGTCAATCCAAACTCATTTCCAGACAGGCCCACATCAGGCACACATGTACTCAGTCATGCATGCACTCTAATCTGGCCACACTAAGTCACTCACCAAACATTTCCTGCACACTCAGTGCACTCATCCCCTTCCTGCCCTTACTCCTGCTGTTCCCCTTACTTGGAATGCTCTTCCAGTCCTACTTTGCCAGGTGCACACAGGGTCATCCTTCAAGATCCAGTTCAGATGTCATCTCCTCTCTGTTGTCATTGGTCCCCTGCTCCTTCCCCACTCCCTCCACTATTCCATGGATGTTCAGCAGAGAAAGAGACCACCACCCCCAGTGCGTGTTTACAATGTGCCAGCATTGTGCTAAGGCTGCGTGCCCCAAATTAATTCACATCCCGATACACTGAGAAAACACGCCCTTCTACAGTGTGCGGGGGAGACCGGAGAGAGTTTGGAGCCCCAGTGAGGCTGTTCTCCGTGGGTTCCCACCACGGCCCCACACTCCCAGGATGGAGGGGATCCCTGACTCCTGGACAACTGACTTTGCAAAGGCTCATCACTGTTCTGCACAAGAACCCCAGGAGGAAAGTCCACTCTGGATCCTCATGGTGCCTGTGTGGGGCTGAGGCTTATGTGGCCCAAGTTGCCTGCAAATGCCCCAGAGCTCTGAATGGCACAGCCTGGACTTGGGCCTGGGTCTATTGGTGATTAGCCTCCCAGGAGAGTATTTTGGACCTTGTCTAATGGTTCTGAGACCTGAATCTGTCTCAATTCTAAATTGTGAGGAGAAGACGCAGTCCTGCTCTCCTATGTCCCTCCGTGTTCTCAGCATCCACAGCAGTTCGTGGCTTATAGTGGGTGTTTCCTCAGAATTATTTGAATAAGGAGTTGAGAAACTCAATTTCATCAATTGCAAAGAATAGAAAAAGAAAACCAAGACACTTATTGGCTCATTCCCCTGTATAAGGAGTGAGGTTGGTTCAGATACACATGGATCCATTGGTTGAAGCAGTCTCTGTCTGTCCATCTGTCTCTCTCTCTCTGTCTCTCTTACTCTGCCTCTCCCTGTCTCTGACTGTGCATTTTCCCCTGTCTAGTTATCTACTTAGGGAAATTCCCTCCATTTGTCACAGAACAGAACATGCCCTTTCTTTTCCCCAGCACCGGTGGGAACACTGCAGAGAACTCTGACAGCCCCTCCCTGGTACATTCGCTGAGTCTGTTGCTTGGAGCAGAGACACATGGTGGAAGCCCACCAGAAGCACAGGGAGTAGAAGATGGGCACTTCTCCAGAGGAAACGAGCTTTCTGTCATCCACAGGAGGAGCAAAGCTAGACAAAAACAACAGATCTACAGTGTGATAGGCACTCACTAAATGGGAACAAATCCTAATAATAAGTCACAGTGGAAGTTCATAGCCTTTGACTAGCTGGCTAGCTTATTGAGACAGGCATCCGTGAGGCTGGGTACAATCTAGCTAATTAGGGAAGCCATTTCCATCCCACAGGAAAGAACTATTCCTAATCTGTTTGAGGATCAATGAGTGAACTAGTTGCCTGAAGGAGAATGTTTGTGGCAGGAGAAGATGAAAGATAAGATCCCAAAGTCAAAGGGAGATCTTGAATGCAAAGCCAAAGGCTTCATTCCTGAGGTTGAAGATGACAAATCTGCAACCCAGGAGCCGTGACCTCCAGACCCTGCCAAGGGATTGTGCAGGGCACTCCTGCTGAGCCTGGACTCAGCCTCAGAAGTCATTTCACCCCAGTCCTCCCCTGGGAAAGCCACTAGCCATCCATCAGTGTTGGCATAAGGACCGAACCCTCATTGCCATTCCTGCCATAGAAGGGGCTTTGGAATCTGTTGAATTCTTTTACACAGAAGAGTGAGCAAACTCACACCTTAGAGTGGCCACAAGCTTTACACAAGAAATTGCACATGTATTGGGAGGGGACTGACACTGCAGACGTACCTGTCCTTCACGTTCTGGTTGAGCATCAATAACCCCAGAGGAAAAGCAAAACAAGCAGATTTATAGCCCAGGGTTGTGTGTCTTCCGTTGGTCTGAGACGCTATTGTCTTTGGCCTACCAACCCCGCAGGGGAGATAGGAAAGAGAAGCAATGTTGTAGAGAGGAAAGTAGGCAGGAGGAGGGCAAGGAACCAGAGACCCTATTACTGCCTTGTTGTCCTTGAGACTGTCTCCTTACTGAGGATTTGAAGTTGAGCAATATTCACCTGGAAAATTAATTGTATCCTTCCATCAAACCAGTGGGACATTACTCCCGTTTGACAATTGAGGAAAGTGAGACTAAAGATACTGACTTTACTCCCATGATATCTAGATGGTGATGATGGGGAGCAGGAGGAGGAGGACACTGACGATGAGTGTCAGTGTCACAGGGCTTCTGCATCCCAGGCCTCATTCTCAAACTTCCCTCACTGCCATTTCACAGGAACCCTGTTATGACTTCATTTCTACAGATACAGAAACCAAAGCACTGTGAAGGTAAGAAACTTTGTAGGCAAGTTCCTAAAACCTGTAAGGTCATAACCTCATCTGTAAACGAGGGAGAATTGTACTTCCCTCATAGGGTTATGTTATTCTTAAATGAGGGATAAGAAAAATGCTTATCACAGTGCCTTACACAATTAGAGAAGAATTCAGTGAGGGCCCCTTCTAGCATTTTTATTAGAAATGATGTAATGTACCCATACATTGGAAAACTCCCTGCTCTTCTTTCTCTATTTTTCTCAGCCTATTCCTCTCATTCTATTAAAAACTTTAAAAGATCTTAGAATAGTTTTAGATTGACAGACAAATGGTAAATACAGCTCCTTGCCTATCATCTCACTCAGGTTCCCCTACCGCTAACCTTTAGCATTAATTGGTATATTTATAAAAGCTATTGAGCCCATATTGCTATATTTTTGCTAAAGTCCGTATCTTATGCAGACTTCCTTAGGTTTCACACATAATTTCTTTGTTTACTTATTAGTAGACACTATTTTTTAGAGCATGTTAGGTTCACATTGAAACTGAGCAGGAAGTACAGAGTTTCCATATCCCCCCAGCCCCACACAAGTGCTCCACCTACATTGTCAACACCTCCTATCAAAGTGGTACATTTGTTTGACTTGATGAACCTCATTGACACATCGTTATCCTCCAAAGGCCATAGTTTCCATTGTAGTTCATTCTTGCTGTTGTACAATCATGGGTTTGACAACTATCTAATGACACGAATGCACTCTTATAGGGTCATACGGAGTAGCTTCACCACCCTACAAATCCTCTGCACTGCACCGTTCATCCCTCCCTCCCCTGAATCCCTGGATGCTTCCAATCTTTTTTGTATTTTCTCCCTAGCTTTACCTTCCCAATGTCATATAGTTGGAATCATGCAGAATTTATTCTTTTCTCATTGGCTTCTTTCACTCAATAATACAATTTTAAAGTTCCTCCAAGTCTTTTTATGGCTTGATAGTTCATTTTCTTTTAGCACTGACTATTATCCCCTTGTCTGGATGTACAGGGTAGTTATCCATTCACCTCCTGTAGGACATCTCATTTGCTCCATTGTTTTGCAATTATCAGTAAAGCTGCTGTGAACATTCATGTGCAGGTTTTGGTGTGGACATACATTTTCAAGCCCTAATGGTTTTTTCTGTCCAGCATCCCATCCGGATTCCAGTTGACAGGTGGGAGTCACGGCTCCTTAGCCCCTTCTTGGCTGGGACATTTTCTCAGATGTTACTTGTTTTTGATGAACTTGCGAGTTGTCAGGAGTTCTGGTCAAATGTCTTGAGAATGTTTCCCTTTGGGATTTGTCTCATCATTTTCTCATGATTAGGTTGAGGCTGTACCATTCTTCTCTTCATCCAAGATTTGCATGATGGAGAGCAGCTTTCCTTCTGGGGCTTCTATAGGAAGTTGGTCACAATTGGAAACCAGCCACGGGTTAAGGCTGGTAGCTGAATTCATGTTTCATGCAGTCTGGTCACTGGCAGGTGACTTCAAGTTCAGAAGCTGATTTCACTTTAGTGTGTGTTACTACCATATGGTTGCTTGACTTAGAGGGTTCATGCCCATGGGTGCCGTCACCAGAGATTATGTCAGTGGGTGCGATTTTGTTCTGAGATGAGTCATAAGTGTGCATTTTAACAGGCCAAAGGGGTCAAAAATCAGTCCCTCCTTCAAAGCGACCTCTTGTACAGACAAAATGCTGAGCTGAGATATCAAAGTCGTATTTATTTGTTGGGTCAAGTCAAATGTAATAACAACTTATTGATTGTCGGAAAATGAGGAAATCCACTAAACAAACATTAGCTAAAATCTAAGGAGGTGGCAGAAAGCATTCCTCTTAGACCTACTGAAAAGTGTTGACATTCCAAATTCAAAATGCTCTGTAGTCCTGGGATTTCAGAATTCCTGTACAACAAATCAAACGATACATAGTGCTAAAGTTGACTTTAGAACAATAGAGACAGAGAGGAGTTGATGGCACAGCATTTGGTGTGAACGCAAACTGAAAATCTATTAAAGTTTATTTATCTTAATGGAATGTCCTGGGTCACACCCCGTAATATTGAATCCATTTTGTTCAAAGTCACTTGGTTTGCACCACTTGATTCTGTTTCTGAATGCATCTAAAAGTAACTCATGTTTTTGTATTAAATTAAACAAAAGGAAATTACTGTTTGTGATTGGTAAAAATGGTAGAATATCAGAATTTTGAAGAGATCGAACTTATGATAATATTTAGGGTTTTTTCCCCAAGTAATAGAGTTGTTTCAAAGCCTTGTGCATTAATTTAAAAATAATTTTTCTAAGTGTTTTATAACAAACTCTCCACATGGAAAATTCATTGATCATCTCTAGTTTTCTACAATTCTTTTAAAAAGAAATCACTCTAAAACATCTTACACATCTTTTAAAGAAGTCTGCTCCTTTTGGATAAAATTTCCGAAGCACATGGATGGCTGTGTCCCTCTACACACATTTGCACACACACACATACGCACACTTCATGCAGGTCTATCTCACATGGATACGCACATGTATGCACACCTGCCATCTCCACATCGTGGGGCAGAAAGAAGTCCTAGAGAGGCTTCCTTTGGGATTTTCAGTGTCTAATCTGTTTGTCAAAGAGGGCCAGCTGCCACCCTGGGAAGCTGGAAAATGGAGAAGACCATGCGTTTCTCTGAGTTAGTGTTGCGAGTCACCACACACGTGTGAACTGCAGCTGCTGTCGCATGAAGAGGTGAAGGTGTTTAGATGAAAGGCATCAGAAAACAGCTCTGAACAGGCCTGTGAGGGCTCCCGGGAAGATGGCTCCCCCACTCAGAGAGCAAAGCGCTTTCAGCTGCTGTGGGCTGTTTCAGGGAGGACAGGGACGGCAGAGGAAGAAGACACTGGGTGGCTCTAGGAGACCAGGGCTGGCCTCCAAACAGACCTCGTTCATTCTGCCACTCATTCATTCATTCTGTCATTCACTCATTCTTCCATTCGTCCAAACAGCACTCATGAAATACCTAATGTCCCAGGCTCTCTCTGTCATTGACTAGAATGCAGTCAAGGTGACAAGGTCCTTGCCCTCAGGGAGATGGCAGACAGCAGGGAGAAAGACAAGGATCTCAATCATGAGTAATTGCTGTGTTGGAGGGAAGCCTGGGGTGCTCAGGGTGGGGACGACATCTAACCTAGCCAGTGGCAGAGAGAATTTCTCAGGAGTCTGCAACTGGATAAGAGACAACTGAACAGCTTGAGGAAAAGGGCTATGTTTATTGGATCATCATTCAGTAACCGATCTATGCAAAGTGCAGTATGAGTCACTGTAGGGATGCAAAGGTGAATATGATTTGCCTTCCGCCCTCAAGACTGGTCTGCACAGTCCACAGCTCACTATCTGATCATTGCTGTTGGTGACATGTCCTCACTTTCCAGCCCCAAGCCTCTAATTGTTTTTCATCTGCTTACAGAATGAGATCCAAATTTCTCAGTCTGACGTATGAGGACTTTCCCTTCGTGATCCCAGCCATTTCAAGGTCAGTACCCAGCACACCCTACACACATATCCTTGGGCTCCAGCTATCTCTGCCTGTCTACTCTGCCCGCTCCCCGCCCCCCCCCCCCATCCAGCAGTTTCAGGTGACATTGCCTTGGCCAAACTGTTATCTTAGCCTAAAATTCCATTCTGCCCTTATCTACCTGGTAATTTCTCTCTCTACTGACTCCTTGTGTCCACGACAGAATTCATTATTCGTCATCTGGGTTCTCAAAAATTTTTACAGACTTCACCATTATTATAGTTAATTTGTCCTTTTTCTGTGGTTCATTCTGGTGCTTGCCACCATCATCATTATGGGGAGTGACATCTCTTACCCAGAGCTCAAGCATGAAGCTCAGAAAGCACTTAGTAAATATTTATTGGATGGAATTGGATTTTGGTTTGTCAGGATTATTCTGATCCTAATAACAGAGAGAAACTGAAATCAACAGAAACCAAATCAGGAATTTATTGGAAGTTTAAGATAACTAAGTAAAGTTGTTTATTCTCATTAGGAATTAATTGACCCTGGGAGGAGAGGCTCTCCTCAGATTTGTAAAGCCTCCCACGAAATCAAAACGTTGTAAGATACAGAATACAAAGACATGATTAATTCCATTTGTCTTCTGTTGTTTGATATTATACTAAGGATGCTAGGTGTGATGATCATGGAGATTTTTAGGGAGTTTGGCATAAGTTGCCCCAAACTGGAAATAAAATGTTTTGTTATGATATTTGCATGGAGGAACACAAGTAGTGGTATATGGGGTCCTTGTAGGGAAGCCCATAAATAGGGTTTCTATTTATATGGCATAATCCAAGAAAATAGATCTGGAATTTGGGGGAGGGGGGGTGCTCTCTAATAATACCTTGGTGGAATTGGAAACTACTGAAAGCATGAGTTTGACAATAATGACTTGGTGTATTTCTTGGGTGAAGGTGGCAGCTCCAGCAGGTATGTTGTTGTAGGGTATGAACTGATAATAAAGTATATGTCATGATTAGTGGTATTGTGTGTAACTAAGAAGAAGGAATGGTGATGGTGTTTACAGTTGAAGACACAAGCCCCGAGGTTGTGGTGATAAGCTGGAAGAGGAGTAGGGGAAGGCACAGAGGAGTGAGTGGTCCTCTCCCCAGGGAGTTGAGGGGTTTGACTGATATGAGGCTGGTGTCTCCTGGGGAGAGTAATAATCTCCATTAATTTCTACAGTGACACAGATAGCAGTGACCTCTACCAGATTCCCCTTTAGGCACGGCAGTGTAGGCGTGTACGTTTTGGCAGAGAGCAAGGAGTACACCAGAATCATGAGCTAAGCAGACAGTGAGCTCAGAGCACAATAGAACTCCTAATATCAAAGGAAGAAAATCAAAAAATGTCCTGTTCCCAACTTGTGCCTTAGGAGATGCAGTCCTTGGGCAACACTGGGGCAGAGATTTTAGATCAGGATGAAGTTGTCTCTATCACAGGGGGTGGGGGCAAGGTGAGGTCTTGGGTAGGGGCTATGTCATCTTCAGCAGTGACCTCCTGGGCCAGATGACGTCATCTGGGATGTGGAACTGGGGTATCCTTTCCAAGTGGGTACCCACTCGAATTGATGTGGCTCTAAACATTTGCCATGTTAGGCAGAAACAATGGCTTATTTGGAGGGTTTGGGCCTCCGGATTGCAAACCAATGAAGGTCCCTAGACTGGGGGTAACAGACCAACGGTCAACAGAATGACGTGCAGCCGGACTTAACCTGTTTTTGTTTTTGGTGGAACTGTAGTTTCAAATCAGTCCCATGTCACATGAGCAGCTACCTGGCTCTGGGACAATGTGTGGATTTCAGAAGAATATGTGCCCTCGATCTGTCCTCCAAACCCTGTGGGATGAGGCAAGATAGAAAATTTATAAAAACAGATAAGTCCTGAGGCTAAATAGAAACTCATTTAGAGGCTTATTTGCTGGGCTGGAACATTCTAACAAGTTGTATGAGGAGACCAGTGTGTCTCAATGACGCGGGCGGTCTGGGAACTATCAGGGACTTGACAGTTCTATTGAAGCCTCTTCCAAGCGCCCAGCTTTGTGCATTTTGACAGGTGAAACATGTGTCTCGCTCACTATGAGTAATGTCTGTAACTCCGAAGGGCATACACAGTGTCCTGGCATGGCTTTGTGTTGTGGCCTTAGTATATGTAGAGATATGGGTGATTTGGATTGACATTTTGGGTATCTGTGAGGCAAGAGATTCCCAGAGTTGTTCATTCCACATGGGGCAATTTTTAGACAATGGACCAACAGCTCATTATAAATGTGAAGATGGAGCCACTTACTGGCCAAGGCATCCAGGACTAAAATGACGGCCTGAAGTCTGGCCAGGTGTGTTGTTTCTTTGGTTCAGACTTTCTCAGGGACATCCTGGCTGGGGATGGAAAGCAACAGTCCACTGAGCCCCATCATGTATACCATGTGCCTAGTCTACGAATATCCATTGCCTGTTCACTCAGTCAATCTCAAGGGACTTCTCAGGTAGCCAAGGGGTCTTGGGAGGGGTGAACTCCTCCAGCAGCAAGGCCTCTGGCCAGGGACTGGGGACAGGGGAAGCCACTCGTCCTGCTGGTGGAATAAACCAGGGGACACTGCTTTGGTTCCCTCCTGTCTTAGGGAGGTTTTAGAAGCTCTGCTAAGCTTGTAGGGTGCTGGGTTCCATGACTCAAAATATAAGGGACAGCTGGATGTGGAGGGTCACAGGCCCAGGGTCTGTGAAAGCATCTGCTCTTTGAAGAGGCCAGCAGGTAGCCAGTCATTCGTTGTTGCTTCTTTTTTTCTAAAGATTGGCACCTGAACTAACAACTGTTGCCAATCTTTTTTTTTTTTTCTGTTTTCTCCCCAAATCCCACCAGTAAATAGTTGCACATATTGTTATGGGTCCCTCTAGTTGTGGTATGTGGGACACCACCTCAGCCTGGCCTGATAAGTGGTGCCATGTCCGCGCCCAGGATCCAAACTGGCGAAAACCTGGGCCTGCCTAAGCAGAGCAAACGAACTTAACCACTCGGCCACTGGGCCAGCCCTCATTTGTGGTTTTAATAGTCTATAGCATGAGGCTGAGTGGGGCAGTGTCTTGCATCAGAGCCCTTGGCCAGCCTATGGCCTTCATAAATGGTCCAGAGAATCCACAGGGATGAGAAGAGGTCCTCTACATGAAGGAGTCTGTGAGAGACTAAGGGAAGTGCCTGTTGATTTTAATTTGGAAGAAAATTTGTAAACGAGTGTGGTCACCTGAATCCCAAATGGATAAAAGATGTTGAACTTGTATGTCCATAACGAGCGTGTCAAATGAATTTCCTTGGAGGAGAATGTCATCAATGTAATGTCATCCCTGTGCTCCTGGAGAATGATAGATGCTGTTAGGATCTTGTCTGCAAAGATTGTGTGTGATGACAAAGCCACTGAAGTGCTCCAAGGGTGGTGGAAAAGGTACATGGTGTCCCTTTGGAGGTAAAGGCAAAGTGCAGCTGAGAGGCTGTTGCAAGAGGTGCTGAGCAGAGCATGTCAGCCGAACCTGTAAGAGCAACACGTTTATCGGTTGTTGACTGGGTAGGGTGAGTAATTGAATAATATTGGATATTGGCTCTGAGGGCCCTCGTGGATGGGAACACAGCATTAAAGCTGCAGTAATCCACCACGTGGTGCCCTTAATTTTTTCCAGATTTAAAGCAGGCCACATTGGGCTGTCAATAGAGAGGTGGGGGTAATCACCCCTTCATTAATGAGTTTTTACATAATCAGGTTTAATCCTTGGAGGCTCTGTTTTAACTGGTACTGGGCCATATTAACTGTTTTAACAGAGACTCATTGAATCTCATTCTGTGAAGCCAATTTATGAACGTCAAAGGCTTATTTTAGTTTTAATTGATTATTCATTATGTTAGAGCATCTGCAGCCAGTGCGGCCTTTCTAGGGCAATGAGTGCTGTGACCACAGCAAATTTAGGCAAGGCTGCAGTTAAGGGAGGCCTACCTGTTTTCTTCTATTTTGTGTTTAGTTGCTTCTTAAGGTTACAGGGGATGAAATGTTTAAATTTATTGGGACCCCCAGATATAACTATAATTTGAGCCCAGTAGTGATTGAGTCCACGGACTTCTGTCAGTTGGTGCATTTTACTCAATGCAAAAGTTGATTTAGAACCTGTGTTGTAGAGGCACAAACGCCAATCCACTCCTTTTTTAATCTTTTTTGTCATTGAGTGGTCCCCCCACCACACACACCAAGTACATGGTCTCTTTCCTAACACATTTCTCTGACTCTCTGTCATCAACTAGGTGTCCCACAATTCCATTCAATCCTGATATGACCTGGAGTTCATGCAGACCCCACAGGTTAAGGGCTCAGTCCCCTAAGACTGGTTCCAATTCAGATGGCAGCTACAAAGGGGGTGCCCAGGCTGCCTACGTGTCTGTTGGCCTGACTACAAATTCCGGGGTTTCCACAACCCCCGTCAGGTTCAATAACTTGCTGTGAAGAGTCACAGAACTCAAGAAATTGTTTAATTACTGTTACCAGTTTGTTGTAAAGAGACAGCCAAATGGAGGAGATGCATAGGGCAGGGGGTGGGGGTGGTGGGGTGGTGGCATGGAGCTTCCATGCCCTCTGAGGTGCACTACCCTCCCAGCACCTCCATGTGTTCAGCCAGGAAGCCCTCCAAACTCCGTCATTTAGAGATTTTTATGGAAGTATCATGGCCGTGGGCATGATTGATTAAATCATTTGTCTTTGGGGATGAGCTCAAAATCTCCAGCCTCTCTCCCATCCCAGGAGGTGAGGGAGTGAGGTGGAGTTTTCCAACCCTGTAATCGTGTGGTTTGGTCTTTCTGGACACCATCTCCCATCCTGAAGCTATCCAGGGGCCCTCAGCCAAGAGTCATAGCCTCAGTACACAAAAGACACTCTCATCACCCCAGAGGGTCCAAGGTTTATAGGAGCCGTGTGCCAGGAACCAGGGACAAACATCAACTATTTATTTTGTATTATACCACAGTTCTAGAAATTCTTTTTGGAAGTACTTTTTGTTTTTTATGTAATTCTATATATAATTTTTATATAAAATTTTACTATAAAAATCATGGTTTTCTCATTAAATTATAGATTTTTGTTTTAATTTAGTTATGTACGCACATACATATGTATATATACATATATATATAACTTATTAAATTCTCTTTTATTTTCTCCCTCTGTATTCTGGGATATTTTTCTGCTGTAGACTTTAGGCCCGAATTTTTGGTTCTGAGTCTGGCTGATAAGAGGAAAAGACGAGAGGGAAAGGGACCCTCCAGGCAGCAGCCCCTCCCTGTGGAGCCCCTGTCTGCAGCATAATGAGTACCTGGCCCCTCCCTTCTTTTATTTTCTCTTAAACAAAACCTTTTAGAATGGTGCATCTCCAGGAAGCTAAAATTTTCCCTTTTTTTTCTTTTTTCCTTCTTTTGTCTTTTGTCTGCAACTGACCATTTTATTTTCCTTTGGATATTTATCCAATAAACTCCTTCTGGGCCCAAAAGTTCTCTGCAGTGAGTGGCAGCCACCCTTTCTAGGGTGTTCCAATCCCTCAGAGGGGCTGGAGTCTACACTGGTGACAGCAATGGTGGCAGCATCCTGAGTTTTCAATTTAGTTATCAGAGGAGGCTCCAGTGAAGAGCGGGTGGCAGCAGCTTAGGAGTAGACCCCGACTCGTTAGTCCTGAGGAGATCAGGGCGCCATCCAAGTCAGTCCTTGGGAGTACTGTGGGCTGAGGCTCAGAGGCTGATTCCTGAGACAGTAAAGGAAAAGTTACTCACCCTACAGACCCCACGACAAAAATAGGAAGCCCAGGCTTGGTTGGACTGTTTGGGGACAGGAGGCAACAAGTACCTCACCCAGGTATTTTGTTGAGCCCGGTGTCTAATTGCCCAGAAAATCTGCCAAATGTACCTGGGGGCTGGGTAGCAGCTACGGGAGAGGGAGTCCCCAGGCTACCTACCCCGGAGCCCTGTTAATCCCAAGGATCTTGGTGAAATCTGGTGTCTGATACTGAGAACTACTCTGAGTGCAGCCTCTGGCAAAGGGAGGCAGCCTCTGCCCAGCCACCCCTTAGGGTACCGACTTCTTGACAACATGGCTTCCAGCTCTACTCCACTTAAGAAAGAGCTCCTGGCCTGCTCTTGGGCCCTTGTGGAGACGAAGTGCTTTAGAGAGGACTGCCAGGTTGTGTCCAGGTATCCCCATGCTGCATTGATCCCCTCAGATGCTAAAGACAGAGGTGGAAAGGCAAACAGATTTCTCATAAAAAATGGAAATGGAACATTCCAGAGCAACAAGTCTGGTCACTCAGATGAGTGCTCTTTACACAATAAGGTTGAGGCCACATCCTTCGGGACCCATTGTATCTTCCTTGATGACTCACAGGGACAGCCTTTGGCTACCTGGAGATGCCTCCCAGGAAGCCCTGAGGATGCTTGGGCCTGGTTACTGAAGGCTCATGCCAACTAAAAGCTGATGGAGTCCACTGTGTGGCATCAGCCATCAGCCCCAGTTACAGCCCTGAAAGACGTACGGGGGTAGGAGCCCATCAGCAAACTGGCTAAATTGAAAGCATTGCCCTTGCCTTAGGCAATATATTTAATGACCAAGCATGCCAAGCTTCACTTGTTTTGGGGTTCTGCCTAGCAATCTAGCTAGTGATTGACAGTGTTAAAGACACCCCCTCAGGAGCTGTGTGCTATGGAAAGTCTCTGATTCAGCCTTGCATGACATTTTTTGTACCCAATGTGAATGCCCATGGGAAAGTACATGCCCAGATGAGACTGAATGATCCAATGTGGCTGATCTGGTTTGCATAGCCCAAGTGGCCAGCATCACTACCTCCATCCATTATTGGACTGGGTACACTAATCCTACCACTAACCCAAGGGAGTCTAAAATGGTCCTCCATCTACATGCCAAGGAGACTGAAATGGCCTATCAGGACTGTGGTACCCATCAGCAGTTGGTCTCTCTGTCTGAAGGTGAATAAGGACCCATAGGTCTACGGTTGGGCCCTGTGTATTTTTGGCGTATAGAGCACGCTTGTCCTCTACTGCCATTACGTGGCTACTTCTGTCATCTCTCAGCTTTTGCCACTTCACCCTATAACTGGAGTTGACATTCTGTGTGAGTGACAGATTCTGGCCACACTGGAGTAAGAGCGCTTGTGTAGCACCACAGCACAGGAGCACGGCAAGAAGTTGTAAGAATTATAAACATTTATGCACCTAACGTCAGACCATCAAATCCTATGAAGAAAAAACTGACATAGTTGAGAGCAGAAATAAACAGTTCTGCAATAATAGTTGTAGATTTCAATACTCCACCCTCAATAATGGGTAGAAAAACTAGAGAGAAGATAAGTAAGGAAATAGAGGACTTGAACAACAAGATAAACCAACTAAACATGACAGACATATACAGAACACTCTACCCAACAAAATTCTTCTCTAGTGAACACAGGACATTCTCCAGTATAGGCCATATGTTAGGCCACAAATTAAGTCTGAATAGATTTTAAAAGACAGATACCAAACAGTATATTCTCTTTGACCACAACAGAATTAACTTACAAATAAAAAACACAACAAAAATTGGAAAAATCACAAATTTATGGAACTTAAGCAATACATTCTTTTTTTTTTAAAGATTAACACCTGAGCTAATAACTGTTGCCAATCTTCTTTTCTTTTTCTTCTGCATTTTCTCTCCAAATCCCCCCAGTACATAGTTGTATATTTTAGTGGTGGGTCCTTCTAGTTGTGGCATGTGGGGTGCCGCCTCAGCGTGGCCTGACGAGTGGTGCCATGTCCACATCCAGGATCTGAACCAGCGAAATCCTGGGCCGCCAAAGCAGAGCCCGTGAACTTAATGGGGCCGGCCCCATGCAACACATTCTTAAATAACCAATGGGTTAAAGAAGAAATCATAGAGGAAGTTAGAAAATACTTACAGATGAATGAAATGAAAGCACAACACACTAAAACCTACGGGACATAGTGAAAGCAGTGCTGAGAGGAAAATTTATAGGTATAAATACTTATGTTAAAGAAGAAGAAAGATCTCAAATGAACAATCTAACCTAACAACTTCACAAAGCAGAAAAAGAAGAACAAAATAAACCCAAAACTAGCAAAAGGAAGGAAATAATAAGCACCACAGTAGAGAGAAATGAAATAGAGAATAGGAAAACAAACAAACAAAAAGACCAATGAACCCAAAAGTTGATTCTTTGAAAAGATCAACAAAATTGGCCAACTTTTAGCTAGACGGACTAAAAACAAAAGAAAGAAAACTCTAAGTACTACAAATCAGAAACTTCAGTGGGATATTACTACCAATTCTGCAGAAAGAAAAAGGGCTGTAGAGAGCACTGTGAACAACTGTACCAACTGTATAACCTAGATGAAATGGACAAACGCTTTCAGAAACACAAAACCTACCGAGACTGAATCATAAAGAAACAGAAATTCTGAATAGACCTCTAACTAGTGAGGAGGTTAAATTAGTAATCAAAACTATCTTGACCAAAAACACCACACAGGATCTGATGCCTTCACTGATGAATTCTACCAACACTTAAAGAGGAACTAAAATCATTCCTTTCAAACCTTTCTAAAAAGTTGAAAAGGAGAGAATACTTCCAAACTCATTCTGTGAGGTCTACAATGCCCTGATACCAAAGTCAGACAAAGACACTATGAGAAAAGAAAACTATAGAGCAATATTTCTTATAAACATTGATACAAAAATCTTCAACCAAATATTAGCAGACCAAATTCAGTGCATAGTAAAAGAATTCTATGCCATGACCCTGTGGTTCAACATATGAAAATTGGTCAATGTAATACACCACATTAACTGAATAAAAGGAAAAGAACACCACACGATCATCTGAATTGATGATAGAAAAGTATTTGACCAAACTCAATATACTTTGATAATAAAAAACACTCAACAAGCTCAGGAAGATAAGGAAACTATCTCACCGTAACAAACACCATATATGAAAATCTCAGAGCAACCATCATACTTAATGGTGAAAGATCAAAAACTTTTCCTCTAAGATCAGGAACAAGGCAAAGATGCCCAGGTTCACCACTCTATTCAACATTGTACTGGAGATTCTATGGCGTGCCCTTAGGCAGGGAAAAGAAACAAAAGGCACCCAAGCTAGAAAGGAAGAAGTAGAATTTTCTCTATATGTTATTGATATCTTACATGCAGAAAACTAAAGATTACACACACATCCACACACACACGCAAGCTGTTGGAGTTAAATAAATTCAGCAAAGTAGCAGGTTACAAAGTCAAAACTCAAATATCGGTTGCTTCTCTACATACTAACTATGAACAATCTGAAAAGAAAATTAAGAAAACAATTCCATTCACAATAGCATCAATAAGAATAAAATACTTATGAAGTAATTTACTCAAGGAGGTGAAAAACTTCTAGAATAAAAACTACAAAACGTTGTTGAAAGAAATTAAAGATGACCTAAATAAATGGAAAAAATCCCATGTTCACGGATTAAATGACAATATTTTTAAGATGTCGATACTATCCAAAGTGATCTACAGATTCAGCGCAATCCTTATCATAATATCAATGGTGTTTTTTGCAGCAATACAAAAACTCATCCCAAAATTCATTTGGAATCTCAAGGGACCCTGAATAGCTTAAACAATCTTAAAAAAGAATTAGGCTAGAGAATTCAAACTTCCTAATTTCAAAGCTTGCTACAAAACTGTAGTAATCAAAAATGTGTGATACTGGAAGAAAAAACAGACATAAGGCCAGTGGATTAAAATACAGATCCCAGATATAAACCCCTTCAAATGATTTTCAACAAGGACTCCAAGACGATTCAATGGGAAAGGGCCACACTTTAACAAATGCTGCTGGGAAAACCAGATATAGCCATGCAAAAGAATGAAGTTGGACTCTTCCCTAGCACCATTGACAAAAATCAAATCAAAAGGGATCAAAGACCCAAACGTGTGAGCTAAAACTATAAACACTTAGAAGAAAAGTAGAGAAAAACCTGCACTATGTTGGATTTGACAACAATTTCTTGGGTATGACACCAAAGGAACAGACAGCAAAAGGAAACATTTGACAAACTGGACTTCATGAAATCTAAAAACTTTTGTATATCAAAAGACACTATCAATAGAGTAAAAAGGCAACCCACAGAACAGGCGAAAATATTTGCAAGTCCTATATCTGATAAGGAAGTAATATCCAGAATATTTAGAGAACTCACAACCAAAAAAAACCCAACAAAATGTGGAAATAGGCAAAAATCTTGAATAGACGTTTCTTAAAAGGAGATGTACAAATGGCCAATAAGTGTGTGAAAAGAGTTCAATATCACTAATGATTAGGGAAATGCAAATCAAAACCACAATGATTTAGGACTTCACAGCCCTTAGGATGACTACTATCAAAAAAAACAGAAAATGACAAGTTTTGGTGAAGGCGTGGTGAAATCGGAACCCTGTGCCCTCTTGGCAGGAAACTGAATGGTACAGACCCTCTAGAAAACAGTATGGCGTTTCCTCTAAAAACTAAAATTAGAATTACCATATGATCCAACAATTCCTTTTCTGGGTATATACTCAAAAGAATTGAAAGTAAGATCTCTAAGAGAGATTAGTACACCATTGTTCATAACAGCATCATTCACAATAGCTAAAATGTGGGAGTAACCTAAATGTTCACCAACAGATGAATGGATAAGAAAAATGTGGTACAATAATATTATTCAGCCTTAAAAAGAGAGGAAATTCTAACATATGCTACAACATGAATGAACCATGAGGACATTATACTAAGAAAAATAAGCCAGTGACAAAAATATAAAGACTATATGATTCCACTTATATGAGGTACCTAGAGTGGTCAGAATCATAGAGACAGAAAGTAAAAGGGTGGTTTTCAGGGGCTGGAAGGAGGTGGGAATGGGAAATTATTGTTTAATGGGTATTAAGTTTCAGGTCTGCAAGAAGAAAAGAGGCCTGGAGATGGATGGTGGTGACAGTTGCACAACGATATGAATGTACTCAGTACTAATGAACCGGACACTTCAAAATGGTTCAGATGGTAAAGTTTATGTGGTGTGTATTTTACTACAAGTAGAAAAAATTTTAACGTAAGGGAAAAGAAAGCCTTTTTACCAAATGACCCTGGAACAACTGCAAATCCATGAGAAATAAATGCAAATCGACCATGACCTCACTTCACAGACAAACATTAACTGAAAATTACAGACCCAAATGTAAAAGGTGTTTTCTCCCCAGGTGCTGGGTGTGCTACTTTCCCTTCGTGACGACATGATCTGTGTATCCTAATCTAGCAATCACTACATCTCCCTTAGCCAACAAATTACCCACCCCCACCCAGATTTTTTCATCCAGATGGGTTGGAACCATGGGGCTAGGGCACAATAGGAGAACTTACTGCGTTGCCTATTGATGTTGCCTATTGCATCCCAAGTGAGCCAGAGTGAGAATACCCTAGGTTTTACAAATTCTATCTACTGACCATAATTCCCGTGGTGTGTGATTCCATATCGAACAACGAAAAGCAGCTAGTGGTGCAAGCAATATCTTCCTCACATTGTCACCGAGGATGCAACCTGACGATGAAACTCATCAGAATTTCCACACTGTAGGGTTACTTGAAAAAAAGAAGAAAGAGCATTGGCTGGAGTTTTTAGGGTAGAATCATGGCTATGAAGAGCCCATCTCCTTATACCCCTATTTCCTTTGTTCTAAGACTCTCCAGCAGTGGCTTCAAAAGGAATGCTCGCTCTGAGGAACAGCTGTATTAAGGCTCACACTGTCTGGCTATATGGGTAGTCCATGATGCTGGTCTGTCCCACAATCTTTTCCTGTCCAGTCTTTTAAAGTTTACTCCATCTAGAGTTGATGCCCCCAGCGTGAGAATGAGAAGGGGGTAAAATGTCTGTTGAATGTCATTTTCATCAGCCCACTGTCAAGGGCCCTTTGCTGTGAAGAGTGTGGCAGCGACTACAGGTGATCCAGATATCCACAAATATGGCAGAGCTTGGTCTCTAGTGCTACTATGGCGTGGCCCAAATCTGCCACTGACACAGATTGCCAACTCCAGCTATGGTGTTACTGTCCAAACCAAGAGATGCCAGTAGTAGCCACATGATGGCAGTAGAGGACAAGCGTGCTCTATATGCCAAAAATGGACAGGGGCCAACCCTAGACCTGTGAGTCTTTGGTCATCTTCAGACAGACAGATCAACTGCTGATGGGTACCACAGCCGTGATAGACCATTCCAGCCTCCTTAGCATATATATGGAGGCCCATCTTTAGAATCCATTGAGTTAGTGGAAAGGCTATTATATCTAGTGGAATAATGGGTGGAGGTACTGATGCTGGTCACCCTGGCTATGCAGGCCCAATCAGCCGCATTGTCCCATTCAGTCTCATTTGGGTATGCACCTTCACATGGGCGTCCATATGGGGGGAAAAAAACGTCATGCCAGGCTGCATCAGCGGCTTTCCAGAGCACACAGCTCCATAGAAGGGTGTCTTTAATATACTTCTCATTGTCAACCACTAACTAGTTTGCTATGCAGAACACCAAAAGAGGAGAAAAAGCACTTACCTGGTCCTTAAATATATTGTCTAAGGCAAGGGCAATGCTTTCAATTTAGCCAGTTTGCTGATGGGCTCCTACCCCCGTACGTCTTTCAGGGCTATAACTGGGGCTGATGGCTGATGCCACACAGTGGACTCCATCAGCTTTTAGTTGGCATGAGCCTTCAGTAACCAGGCCCAAGCATCCTCAGGGCTTCCTGGGAGGCATCTCCAGGTAGCCAAAGGCTGTCCCTGTGAGTCATCAAGGAAGATACAACGGGTCCCAAAGGATGTGGCCTTAACCTTATTTGTAAAGGGCACTTATTTGTGGGACCAGACTTGCTGTTCTGGAATGTGCCATTTCCATTTTTTATGAGAAATCTGTTTGCCTTTCTACCTCTGTCTTTAGCATCTGAGGGGATCATTACAGGATGGGGATACCTGGACACAATAATACCTGGCAGTCCTCTCTAAAGCACTTGGTCTCCACAAGGGCCAAGGGCAGGCCAGGAGCTCTTTCTCAAGTGGAGCAGAGCTGGGAGCCATGTTGTCAAGAAGTCGGTACCCTAAGGGGTGACCGGGCAGAGGCTGCCTCCCTTTGCCAGAGGCTGCACTCACAGTAGTTCTCAGTATCAGAGACTGGATTTCACCAAGATCCTTGGGATTATCAGGGCTCCAGGGTAGGTAGCCTGGGGACTCCCTCCCCCACAGCTGCTACCCAGCCCCCAGGTAAACTTGGCAGATTTTCAGGTCAACTTGTTCCCCCGGCTCAACAAAATACCTGGATGAGGCACATATTGCCTCCTGTCCCCAAACAGTCCATGTCTGGGCTTCCTGCTTCGGTCATGGAGTCTGTAGGGTGAGTAACTTTTCTATGATCATCTCAGGAATCAGCCTTTGAGCCTCAGCCCACAGTACTTCCAAGAATTGACACAGATGGCTGGTCCCTGATCTTCAGGACTAATGAGTCAGGGTCGACTCCTAAAGGGCTGCCACCTGCTCTGCATTGGAGCCTACCAGCAAGACGTCATCAGTGTAGTCACCCCCTGAGGGGAGAAGCCTTGTCCCATTACTTTGCCCATCCTTGGTGGCAAATAGGAGAATTCAGGTGCCCCTGTGGCAGGACAGTAAACATCTTCTGGAGGTCCAGGGGATCTTCCAGGCACACTGATCTTTGACATTTTGTGCCAAAGAGACTGAGAAAAGGCATCAGCCATGTCCAGTCAGAATATGTCCAAAACGGATAGTCAGTTTAGCTACAGTCCCAAAGTCTGACAAGACTGGGACTACAGAGGCAACAACTGAATTTTGTTCATCATTATCCTTTGTGAAAACATCCATTTTGGACTTGAGGTTAGGAAGAAATGAGTTTCCAGTGTGTTAAGCCCACAGGGTTGTGGCTTTATTTTTTTAGCATCTGGCTTTACTCAGCTAATACACTCTGCTACTCCATTGGCTCTAGAACCTTGTCAGTGACACATACCCTGTAGGAGTTCCATTTAAGCAATCAGTAAGTATTCATCCAATTAATTTTATTAATGAATTTAAACTCATGGCATTGATCCATACCATCTCTTGTGCCTGTTCCTCTTCTCATATTCAATGACCCAAAGATTATTTGAATGTGGGGCCAATGTGACTCTGGGCCAATTATTGACCTTTTCACAACCAGCCCACCGTCTTCAGGGAGGATTTGAGAAATGCCTGAGAGATGCATAAATTGTGCTTGGGGTCAAACTTCTCTGAATAAAATGGCTAAGAAAAATGTGAGCATGAAAAATTCCTTGCTGTCTGTCTAGTTGCAAATTTATCCAGGCCTCTGAGCGCCAGCATGATCGCACTTTATCATCAGCATAAAGGAACCCTTTAAAGGACATTTTTCTGCCTGTAGAACTTGTCTGATGCCATCCTAGAGGCAGCTGGGAGGTCTATGGCTGTTCCTTTAATAATACATATTTTTTATGTTCCCCTGAAGTCATACATCTATCAATGCTTTAGAAATTAGAGTTGGAAAAGACTTCAGACCTATTAAAGACAATGACCAGTTTTATGGAAAGGCATATTCTCCGTCCCTCTCCAGCCTTTGAATTCCCCACCCTACACCCCACACCTCCCACGGAGAGTCTGTTCCCTTTCTGCCTCTCCTTCCTTTCTCAGGTCCCCTCTGCTTCTAGAAGCCAAGCCAGGCCAGGCTGAGAGCTGAAGTCTTACCAGGATTTCTGTCCTGGAGTTTCCCAGAATCCTGCACTCAGTTACTGTCAGGCTTAGTATTGGATTCCAGGGTCACTTTTCATTCTTTTCTGTCATAGCAGAAAGAAGACGGCCCCTGGAGGAGGCAATCTGGGTGCAACTGAAAGGAATGAGCTCTGTGACCTTACGGAGGTCACTGAAGTCAGTTTTCTCCTCTTGATTTCGGGCCTAAATAATGGCCACTCCTTATAGAGTTGTTATAAGGGTCTAATGTAACACTATACAGTGAAGGCTTTAACAATGACTGTGCCACGTGGATGTGCAGTGTGATTATCACCCAGGCAGAAAAGAGACTGAAATATTCAAAGGGGAAGAAAAAGCTCTTCGCATCCCAACCAGGTCTTCCAGGATAGTGTCACCACCTGGTGACAACTTGAAGTCAACGGTGCTCCTGAAAACTGGGAACACAAGTCTCCCAATCACACTGTGAAGGTCATTAGCCTCGACCAGCCTGAACATAACCCTCAAGCATGAAAATTTGTGGTAAAAGTTGATTAGAACAAGTTTAAGTCTAAGGCAAATTCATTCATTAAATTAATTCAGATGATAGTTATAAAGAGAAACTGAGAAAAGGGGACTGATCCCTTTTCTGCCTCTAGATCATTTGAAGTTGAGAGAAGAAAGGAGCACGCTACTAAACCCAACATGGCCCAATGTTGGCTGAAGTCGAATTCTTCCCTCCCCCACTGTCACACTCAGATGACACTGTCACTCTTAGAGCTTGACTCTCCCATAGTTGAAAGGCTCTGTAAGTTGTGAGATCGTGACCTGGATGGGCTGGGGACAGTGTTCCTTGTGCCTATCCCCTCTCCCAGTCCCAGAGCAGACTTTCTATCTCTCATTTGGATGTGACAGGCTATGTGGTCTCAGAGCTCTCTAACTGCTGGTTCCAAAGGGCCCCACAACAGGGCCAGTCATGGGGTAGGATAGAGAGAGTGTAAGGCTTGAAGGGCAGATGCTACAGGCACACGTGAGGCCCTTAAATTAGTGATAGATCTTTAAATAGATAAACAACCCACGTTCAAAGGCCACTGGCCAGTATCGTGGTAAATCACCTGCACATCCAACTGCATTACCAAGTTCCCCTAGGCTCTGTGGCACCTTTGACAGCAGTCTAGGTGAAGTGCACGGAGTTTTTAGAGTCTCAGTGTTCTGTTTTAGAGCGCTGGCTTCACCAGCCACTAGCTGTCTGGCCTTGAGTGATTTTTAATTCCCTCCTCTCTACAATGTGGATAATCGTAGCACCGATCTCCTAAGCACGGGGCAAGGATTAAGTGAGATCCTGCGTTCAAACTGCTCAGAGTAACAGCTCAAGGGAGAGCTTCTGTCACTCTCACCACCATGTCATTGCTCAATCACTTTTATTAAATGTGTGAGTGCTGTGATGTGGAGGTCTGCCCAGGGTGTGGGTGTCAGTAAAGCGTCCTCATCTTCTAGAGATAGGGAGCCATAGGTCTGGGGGCAGCCTCAGGTGAATTCTAGAATGCCCTCCTGAGCATCTCTTCATCTACCTTATCCATGACTTTCTTCCAGTGCAGGCATGAAACCTACAGAGTCTCCCCCTGCTGGGGACAACTCTCCACATCTTTGACAACAGTCGAGTCTCCCCAAAATCCAGCTATGTATTCCAGGGGGCTGGGCTGTTCACCCCAGAATCCTGCGCTTCACCAGGGTCTTGAGTCCAATGGCGGGAACGTGACTCCTTCCCAACCTACCACAGTCTCTTCTGTAGATTTTCCACAGTGCAGCTCAGCTCAGAGCTGCTGACACCCATGTTTCCAACCATGTGGGAAAAGCTGACTGAGCAAACAGAGCAGATAGGTGGAGAAGACTGAGATGCGATATGAGAACGAGTGTGTTGGTGATATTCAAGTCTCCAACTCTCCATGTGTCTAGGTGGTTGTATTCATCATGTATTTTATGATCTGTTTCTTATGATGTTTGACATCTTGGAAGACCTACAGACCCAGGGAGAGACTGCCTCTCCCAGGGCCAGCTGATTCCTAAAGATAATAGCTTACTTGGGGGCTCACCTCCCATATGCAGCCAATCTTCCCCTTTATGAACTCTAGACACCAAGCCAATATTTTTTCCTGCCTTAAGTGAATTTATGGCCAGATATTAGATGGCTAGCCAATATGTTCCAAGCCCACCAGGATTATTCACCATGGCCCATCCTAACCTGTTTGCTCTGCCCTGCCTTTGTGTCATATTGAAATATTCAAAGGGAAGGGCCTTTCTCTCAAATAATGACACTGAGGGCTCCGGCCTAGGCTTTCCCCTCCCTCCTGTTTTTGCCTCCTGACCCAAACCCAGTGATTCCCCCATGACCCACATGGTGTGGTATGCTCCCTTCCCTTGGGAAACGTAAGTTATAGATTTCTTTCAGTGCATTAGTCTCTCAATCACCTCAATAAACTAAAATCCCAAAGGTATATCTTGAAACAGTGGTCCCACACAACTCTTGTTTTCTGTGAGTTATAAGAAACATAATAAATTACAAATTTTGTTTCTGTTGATTTCAGTTTTCTTTTTGTTATTACAATCAGAATCATACTGATGAAAGAAAATTCAATTCAATTCAATACATTTTTGCTAAATACTTTCTAAGCTTCATGCTTGAGATCTAGGCTAGAGATGTCACTCCCCATAATGATGATGGTTGCAAGCACACAAATGGACCACAGCAAGGTGACAAGTCTACTGCAATGATGGTGAAGTCTATAAAAACTTATAAGGACACAAATGAAGAATAAGGAATTCCACTGTTAACACAGGGAGTCAAGGTAGAGAGAGAATTTGCCAGGTAGATAGGGGTGGAATGGAATTTTAGGCTAAGATAACTGTTCGGCAGAGGCAATGTCACCTGAAACAGCTGGATATGTCGGGGGGTGGGGCAGAGTAGACAGGCAGAGGTAGCTGGGGCCCAAAGATATGTGTGTAGGGTGTGCTGGGTACTGACCTTGAAATGGCTGGGATCACAAAGGGAAAGTCCTCATATGTCAGACTGAGAAATTTGGATCTCATTCTGTAAGCAGATGAAAAACGATTAGAGGCTTGGGGCTGGAAAGTGAGGACATGTCACCTACAGCAATGATCAGACAGTGAGCTGTGGACTGTGCAGACCAGTCTTGAGGGCGGAAGGCAAATCATACTCACCTTTGCATCCCTACAGTGACTAATACTCCACTTTGCAGAGAGTGGTTACTGAAGGATGATTGAATAAATATAGTCCTTTTTCCTCCAGCGGTTGAGTTGTCTGTTATCCAGTTGCAGACTCCTGAGAAATTCTCTCTGCCACTGGCTAGGTTAGATGTCCCCACCCTGAGCACCCAGGCTTCCCTCCAACATAGCAATTACCTGTATATTGTCATGATAGGTATCCTTGTCTTTCTCCCTACTATCTGCCATCTCTTTGAGAACGAGGACCATGTCACCTTGACTGCATTCTAGTCAATGACAGAGAGAGCCTGGGACATTAGGTGCTTCATGAGTGCTCTTTGGATGAATGGAAGAATGAGTGAATGACAGAATGAATGAATGAGTGGCAGAATGAATGAGGTCTGTTTGGAGATCAGCCCTGGTCTCCTAGAGCCACCCAGTGTCTTCTTCCTCTGCCGTCCCTGTCCTCCCTGAAACAGCCCACAGCAGCTGAAAGCGCTTTGCTCTCTGAGTGGGGGAGCCATCTTCCTGGGTGCCCTCACAGGCCTGTTCAGAGCTGTTTTCTGATGCCTTTCATCTAAACACCTTCACTTCTTCGTGTGACAGCAGCTGCAGTTCACACGTGTGTCGTCACTCGCAGCACTAACTCAGAGAAAGGCATGGTCTTCTCCCTTTTCCAGCTTCCCAGGGTGGCAACTGGCTCTCTTTGTGACAAACAGACACTGAAAATCCCAAAGGCGGCCTCTCTAGGACTTCATTCTCCCCCATGATGCAAAGGTGGCAAGTGTGCCTACATGTGCATACCCATATGTGACATTTTATGCAAAAGAAGCAGACTTCTCTAAAGGATGTCTAAGACGTTTTAGAGTGATTTATTCAAAAGAACAGATGTGGGTCATCCTGAGATGATCAATGAACTTACCTTGTGTGGAGAGTTTGTTACAAAATAAACCAAAAACAGTTTTTTAAAAGAACATATAAGGCTTTGACACAACTCTATTACTTGAGAAAAAAAACCTAACTATTATTATAGGTTGATATATTCAAAAATGCCGATATTCTATCATTTATCCTACAACAAACAGTAATTTCATTTAGTTTAATTTAAATAAACTCTGCGAGTTACTTTTTAGATGGATTCAGAAACAGAACCGAGTGGGTTCAATATTACGGGGTGTAACACAGGGCATTCCTTTAAGATAAATAAACTTTAATAGATTTTCAGTTTGCATTCGTACCAAATACCCCACAATCAACTCCTCTCTGTCTCTATTTTTCTAAAGTAAAACTTTAGCACTATGCACTGTTTGATGTGTTGTACAGGAATTCTGAAATCCCAGGACTAAGGAGCATTTTGAATTTGGAATGTCAACAATGTCCGTGGGGTCTAAGATGAATGCTTTCTGCCACCTCATTGGATTTTATGTGGTATTTGTTTAGTGGATTTCCTCATTTTCTCACAATGAATAAGTTGTTAATGCATATCCTTTCTCCCAACAAACTAATCTCACTCTGATCCAACAACTCAGGATTTTGTCTACACATGAGGTTACTTTTGAAGGAGGGACAGATTTTTGACAAAATTTGGCCTGGTAAAAGGCACCGTTAAGACTCAGCTCAGAGCAAAGTCACACCCACTGATATAACCTCTGGTGACTGCACCCACGGGCACGAATCCTCTATGTCAAGGAACCATGTGACAGTGACACACATGACAGGGAAATCAGCTTTCGAACTTGAAGTTGCCTGCCTGCGACCAGACTGCATGAGACATGCGTTCAGCTACCAGCCTTAACCTGCGGCTAGTTTCCCACTGTGTTCAGACTTCCTATGGAAGCCCCAGAAGAAAAGCTGCTCTCCATCATGTAAATCTTGGATGAAGAGAAGAATGGCACAACCCCAATCTACTCACAAGAAAATGACCAGCAAAAGAGACACATCCTCAAAACCTCTGACCAGCACTCATGAACACTCTCAAGGTCATCAAAAACAAGGAATGTCTGAGAAACTGTCCCAGCCAAGAGGAGCCTAAGGCGTCAGGACTCCTACATGTCATGTGGAATCTGAATCAGATGCTGGACAGAAAAGACCACTGGGGAGTGAAAGCTTATGTTCATATCAAAACTTGCACATGGATGTTTATAGCAGCTTTACTGATAATTGACAAAACATTGGAGCAAATGAGATGTCCTTCAGGAGGTGAATGGATAAATACTCTGTACATCCAGACAGTGGAGTACTATTCAACTAAAGGGACGTAAAAAGACATGGAGGAACTTTAAAACTGTATTATTGACTGAAAGAAGCCAATCTGAAAAGAATAGATCCTGATTCCAACAATATGATATAGGGAAGACAAAACTATGGAAACAGTAAAAAGATTGGAGACATCCAGTATCGGGGGCAGGGAGGGGTGAATAGGTGCGGCTCAGAGGCTTTTTGAGGCAGTGAAACTACTCTGTAGAATACTACAATGGTGGAAACATGTCCTTATACATATGTCAAAACCCATGATTGTACAATATCAACAGTGAACTATTCCAGAAACTGTGGACTTTGAGTAATCGTGATGTGTCAAGGAAGGTTCATCGACTGTATCCTCCCCTCGGGTGGAGGATACTGACACTGCGGGCAGCTTTGTCAGGGGGAGACAGGGCATATATGGGAGGGCTCTGCACTTTCTGCTCAATTTTGCTGGACACCAAACACTACTCTTAAAAATAAAGTTTAGGGGCTGGCCCGGTGGCTGAGCGGTTAAGTTTGCGCGGTCCTCTGTAGGTGGCCCAGTGTTTCGTCAGTTCGAGTCCTGGGCGCGGACATGGCACGGCTCATCGAGCCACGCTGGGGCGGCATCCCACATGCCACAACTAGAGGGACCCACAACTAAGAGTGTACAACTATGTACCGGGGGGCTTTGGGGAGAAAAAGGAAAAAAATAAAATCTTTTAAAAAATAAATAAATAAATAAATAAATAAAGTCTAGTAATAATTAAGAAAAGAACAATAGGTAAAAAGTCTGCAGGGCTGAACAAAGTATGAACTGCACCTTGTCACACTATTACGGTATTGGTGTAATAGTCTGTAAAGGCAGCATTATTATGTAAAAGGTTAACCATGGGGAAACGGAGTGAGATGTGTGGGTCAGGGGAACTATCTTTACCAAATATTTTGTAAGCTAATGCTATTCGAATATTTAAAATATATATATTAAAGCATGAGGGAGTAAGAAGGAAAAGAGAGAGAGAGTTCAAAATTTATCAAAGTATGAGTAGGTTTACTTTGTTTTTAATAAAAATATAAGAAATGGCCTCCATTTAATTCTTCTCAAATTGTATCTCAGCATGTGCTTGGGCCTTGTAAGCCTCAGCTCCACACGTGTACCACGAGGATCCAGGACGGACTTGCTTCCTGGGGTTCTTGTGAAAAAAAAGTGATGAGCCTTTATGCGGTCAGTTCTCCGGCAGTCAGGGATGCCCGGGGTCCTGGGAGTGCGGGGTGCTGGTGGGAACCTGTTGAGAAAAGCCTTGCTGGAGGTCTAAGCTCTCTCCAGTTTCCTCTGTGCACTGTAGACATGCATCATTTTCTCAGTATATCAAGATGTGAGTCAATGTGGGGACACAGCCTTAACACAATGCTGGCACATTGTAAACACTCACTGGGGGTGGGGCTCTATTTCTCTCCACGAACATTCATGAAACGGGGGGTGGTGGGCTGGGGAGGGTACAGGCAGGATCATGAGACCAATGACACCAACAGAGAAGAGATGACATTTGAGCTGGATCCTGAAGGATGAGCCGATGTGTGCCTGGGAAAGTGGGACTGGAGGAGCATTCCAGGTAAGCGGAACAGCAGGAATAAAGGCAGGAAAGAAGCGAGTGCACCAACATATTGGGCGAGTGGTTTACTGTGGCCAGATTGGAGTGTGTGTGTGTCTGGAAATGAGTTTGGAATGACAGGCTGAGCCAACAGAGAAAGGGCTACACAGCCTTGTCTAATAGTGTGCCCCCTGTTTGGAATAGAAAGATCAAGGGAGAAGTGGGGACGGGCGCACAGGAAGGCTGAAGGGCCAGGGGAAGCCAGTGGCGGCAGTTCCACGTTACCTGCAAAGCTTAGAGACACTTCTCAGAAAAGATCCTGGAGTCCACCTGTGTCCTTCTAAAGTTTCTTTGTGTTCTGGAGGATGTAGTCCTTCCTCCAGAAAGAATCTGGCTGCCTCCTGAGGATCAAGATGAACTTCTCCTGTTTTCAGAGTCCACCTTCATCTCCATCTCCCTGAGGAACACACAGCTTTATCTTGTCAACGTCCAAATAGTCCCCCATTTTCCTGCACGAACTGTTCCTCCCTAAGGGGTGTGGCTGGGAGGAATGTGATAAAACTGCACAGGTACGTGCGTTGTAAAATGCTGTTTGCCTGGCTCCTATAAAAAGGGCCTCCCCTGCCTCTCACTGCAGACGAGACAGGTGCCAGCCTGCAGGCTCCCTCTGGCATCTGGGATTGCACTGGATCTGCACACTCTGAGCAAGGTAAGAGCCTGGCTCTCCTAAGACCTTCATTCCATCCCCCTTACAGCTCCCCCAAGGACCTCAGGTTCCCGGAGTCGGGAGCCCACCAGGGACATGTGGGGGCTGAGTCTTAATGCCCTGAGGAATGAGTGGGCCTCTGTGTGGTATACCCAACCTTTGTCCCACTCTTCATTTCAGGAGCCCACCTGCCTGTGGCTGTCTTCCCTTTCTCTATCATAAGGGGAGGCCATATGCCCAGGGTAGAAATGAGATGTGGGCCATTGTTCTGGGCCTGCCTCTTTTTAAAAAAAATTCTATATATTTTTTTTAAAAATGGAGCCCTGGGGCCAGCCCTATGTCTGAGTAGTTAAGTTCACCTGCTGGACTTTGGCTGCCCAAGGTTTCGCCAGTTCGGATCCTGGGCGCAGACATGGCACCGCTCATCAGGCCACATTGAGGGGGTGTCCCACATGCCACAACTAGAAGGATCCACAACTGAAATATACAACTATGCACTTGGGGGATTTGGGGAGAAAAAGCAGGAAAATGAAAATGGAGCCCTGATAATATAATTGTTTTATCACCATGAACTAAGAAACCAAATTATGAGTTGTTCATAATTGCTTTTTTATTTCTTGCCAATATTTTCTGAAAAGTAAAGATAAAGGCAAAAATCTATCAATAAGAGTTGGTCTACAGGATAAGTTCTGAGTGCCTGTTCCATCTTGATCACTTGCCCACTATGGGACTTTGAGCCGTTTACTTACTGGTCTGAGCCTTAGCTGTCACATCTGTTACCTAGGGGTGGTTTATTATCACCTATCAGGTAGGCTCTTGAGTGGATTAAACGAGGTGAGACTCTGAATGCTGATTGAGGACACAGCACATAGTAGGGGTCAAATAGAAATCCTATTTCTCTTCTCCTTTTAAGCGTGTTTCTTTTTATTGCCCACGTGATGAAATCCATGCAGTTTAGTGTAGCATTTTAGGTCAGCCTATTTATTCAATGATATATTTTTAAAAGCACTGACTGAGGGTTTATGTGCCCAGCACTGTGTCACAGCAGAGCTCCAGAAATCAGTTACACACGATCCCCCCCCTTCAACCCTGCGGTGTAAATGACTGCTGGAAGTGCACCCCATCCCCCTCGTTCCGTTTGCCCAGTCAACCTGAATGAGCTCCCCTCCCTTGTGCTTTTCCTTAGACTCTTACTGCATCCCAAATGCCCCCTCACAAACCCACACATCTCAGAGTCCCACCCCACGCAGGTTTAGCTTGGGATCAGACATCACCTTTCATGTTCACTTACCACATCCTTTCTCCTCGTGGGTGGTCTGTCCCTGTGGAACCATGAGTTAGAAGTCCAGCACTCTGGAGGTAAGGAGAGTTTGCAGCTGTCATTTCCAACACTTCAGTGTCCACTAAAAGAACTGAGATGCAGAGGGGAAGAGTGACTTGCCTAAGATCTAGCCGGAGACACAGTTGGGAGAGACTCCTGCTACTGCTGCTTAAATTCCACAAAGAGTTACCTGTAAGTTTTTAAGACCTGCAACTTTGTTATTCTCCTTGATAGATTCCACATCTAGTCTACCGAAAGTATATAGTAGCTGCTCCATAAATGCTTGTTGAAGAGTGACTGAAGGAGTGAGTAAGCAAACGCAGGAGTAAATGAGGGAGTGAATGAGGCAGTGAGAGTTAAGGAGGCTCAGAGAGTGACAAAGGAATGAATGAAGAGCAGGAGGTTCTGGACATTCAAGACTCAAGTCAAACAGAAATGTAAATGGCTGGGCTGCTTGTCTAGTATCCAGGAGCCAGAAGGATGTTTAGTCTCACTGCCGGCAGGCAGTCCTGTGTGCGCGGGGAGGGAGGGTCAGCCTGCAGCCCTGCACTGCTGAACTGCTGCCCAGCACTGACTCACCCACCTTTTGTCAAACAGGTTCCTCCAAGCTGAAGCCATGAGGATCCACAGCCTCACCCTGCTGCCCTTCCTCCTTCTGGCCGCTCAGGTATTCTTGGTGGAGGGCCAAAAGGAAATACAGAACCAACACGTCAGCAAAGCCACGACGGATAAACTGCACACTCTGGGAAACCCCCAGATTGAGCAGAGAAGCCAGCCAGCCAAACACCTGAAGAAAGGCAAGTTTGTCACCCAAGACCATGCCGACTGCAGGTGGGTGGTGACTGAGTTGGGGAAGGGCATCTCCCTGAAGATTGAGTGCACCCAACAGGAAAAGAAGTTTTCCTGTGTCTTTACTGGCAATCCAACCTCATGCCTAGAGTTGAACAAAAAGAATATGTATTGGAAACAAATTGGCCGGAGTCTGCGCTCTCAGAAGGCCATCTGTGGAGACTCCAAGAGCGTCCTGAAGACCAGGGTGTGTAGAAAGAAGTTTCCAGAATCCAATCTCAAGCTAGTGAACTCCACTCTGATTGACAGCAAGAAACCCAGCCAGGAGTATATGGAGCCCTCACCTAGCAAGCAGAGCAAGGTCACTGAGGCATCCTTCATGGAGCCTAACAAGGTCAAACAGTTTTCTTCCAGGGAGCAGATCAAGGTCAAAGAGAACACCCCCACCAGCCCAATGGAGACCCAAACTATGGCCATCAACAATCCCGAGTGTGTGGATGACCCAGACATGGTAAACCAGAGGAAGACAGCTCTGGACTACTGTGGAGAGTCTTGGAGCTCCTTCTGCCTGTTCTTCCTCACCATGTTTCAGAGCAATACATGCTAAACAGGTCTAAACAGAACAGAATCCATTAGGAGTTGTTATGTCAAATCTCGCCAATATGCTGTAAAGCTCTCCAAGCAAAATGAACATTTGTGCTACAGGAGCACATTGGAATATTTAAACAGGTTTTGTAATTTTTGTAGTTGTGTTTTGGAACTTACTTTATAGTCATGTGATTTTCAGAGGTTGTTCACCTGAGTATATGTTTCCATGCCCCACAGAGCTATGTGTATGAGGAATGATGACAAGTATTAGAGCTGAATGAGCCAAAGTGAATTCAGTGTGATACACTTTCTGCTGAATTAACAAAGATAATAAAGCTCTGGGTGTTTTTCAGAAAATGGTCCAACCATTCTTTGGTTTCTCTATGTCTGGTTCCAATGATCTCATAAAGAAGCCCCAGTACAACAGTGGAAAAAATACCTAAGGAACAACTTCCTCTTCCCCACCCTTCCCACATTATCTCCAAAAGTGGCCCATTCTGGCATCTTTCTACTTTCATCCAATGTTCTGTGGTGTTTGATACTTACTGAACTGTAATGACTAGGATCCCTGATTTCAAGTGGGACACCTGGGGCGTGATGTGATTAAGACACTTGTCAGGGTCTCACAGATGATAAGAAGGGAGGCAAGTTTGAACCCAAAAGGTCTGCAAGCCAAGCCCTAAGACTGGAGGAATGCCTTCCACTGACTTAAGTCAATACTCTTTACCATGCCCCCTATGCAGGAGTCCTGACCTTGAGGAGCTCATTTCTGGCCTGTGGGAGAGGGGCCTGGGTAAGTACAGTGCCCTGTGATGAAGATTCCAATGGAAGAGGGGAAAAGGCAGCATGGAAAAACAGACACAAGAGGTAGAAACTGCTAGAAGATCTCGGGTTGAGCTTCCTGGAGGAAGGCTGCTTGAGCTGGATTTTGGATAGAGCCTCTGTAGGTAGAAAACGGGCCAGAATTGGGTGCTTCAGGCAGATGACAACATGGAGAAAGGCAAAAAGTTGAGGAAATCCCAGAAGATGGGAGAAGCCACATGGCTGGAAAGTGGTGGGATGAGAGGATGACGGAGCTCTTAGTCATTTCCTTGTTAGTATGAAGGATCTGGAAGTGTTTTAATTCAAAAGTTAGGGAGAGAGGATTATGTGCCCCCAGTGCCTTGTCACAATTCCACAAGGAGCACAAAGTGAGGAGTGGGAGTTGGTAAAAGCACTGTCATTTAGAGTCTCTGTCGATGGCAGGGAGGAATGGCAGGTTGGGTGGAAGTGTGGCCTTTTACACTCACCAACTTACCAGAACCAACACAGAGGGTTGTCAATGGCTAATACTGAGTGTGACAGGCTCAGAGTGACATTTGGATGTCATCACCAACAGCATCAACACTAACATTTGTCTCCGACTTGTTATGCACCAGGCACTGTGCTAAGCTCTTCCCACGGAGTATGCATGCATCCATTCATTCACTCCTTCATTCAACACGTAATATTGGGCACTGACTCTGCCAGACTCTGTTCTAGGGGCTGGAGATACGGCAGTGCACAGAGGATAGGTGCTTTGTCCCATGGAAATACCAGTAAGCAAAGTGACGATAAACCCAGAAGTATACAAGGGATAGAGAGGAAGAGTAAAGGAGGAGAAGCGGGTAGCAGTGATGGAGGGTAACCAGTCATAGATGAGATGGTCAGGGGAGGCCGCTGTGGAGGTGACTTCTGAGCCTAGACCTAAGGAAGTGAGGAATCAAGCCAGGTGACTCTCTCAGGTAGGCATGTTCCAAACAGTGTGAACAGTCAGTGCAAATCATCTGAAATTAACTCATTAATTTATTACCTACTATAAGCTCCTACTATGTGTCAGACAATGCTTTGGGAGTAGAAAATAACAGCAAAGAAAGGAGAAAATAAATCCCACTCTGTGTGGTGCTTCTATTCCAATGACTGGATCCTGCTTGGTGTGTTCAGAAACACCAAAGACTGCAGTGTTCTTGTAGGACAGGGCCTAGGACCCACCTGTGCACCTTACCCCCATTCCCAAGAGAACTGAACCAACATCCCGGACCCTCCCCAATCTCCTCCTAGCCACACCTCAGGAAGGTCATTTTCCCTTAAGGTCCACACAGATTGTCAGCCCTCTGACTCCCCTCCCCCAGTGAGACACCTCAATTCGATGCAGTCCTGAGACAGGAAAAGACTGTTAAACACTTCCAGGGATCATTGTGTAATAACCCTGGTCTGGTCTGGTTGACGTAGACATTGGAGAACACTCCAGACCAGACCCACAGCCCTCTTAAGATCCCCTCCAGCCCAGGAAGCTGATGGATCTTCTGCTCACTCATGACCTTCAGCCACTGGCAGAGCCGGGAGGAGGTTTACTCCAGCATGACAGAGTCGGCTGGACCTGGGCTAGAGATTTGCCTCTCCTGCTTCCCACCCAAGGCCTCTGGCTCAGTTATGTAACCCGTCTGAGCTCAGGGACTCATCTCGACAGTGGGAATAATGACACCGTCTTTAAAGGTTGTTGTTAGACTGACATTGGCTGAGAAATCTAAAGCACCTGCTGCCCCACGACTTCCATAGTAGGTGTTCGAGACAGACTGGTTGTGGAGGGAGGTCAAAAATTCCTTTTGTAAACTCTTTACATGTGAGATTTTTTTTCCTGGTACAAAAAGGCAATGGAAACCACCATATTGACCACCTGGTATGTGCCAGTGACTCTGCCCCATTCTCTCATTCAATGCCCCAAAACCCCCGTCTGTAGGTGTTATCCCCCTCATTTTCTAGATGAGGAAACTGAGGCTCAGAGAAGCTGAGCAACTTACCAGGCTCAGGAGGCCTGACATGACAGAGCCTGTAAGTGAGACCCAGGTTGGGAGGTCCCCAAGAACTTTCTGCCTCCGAGGCTCACGATTTCCTTCATTTGGTGAAAGAAGAGTGACATTTGTGGTCTTCAGACCTGGGCCAAATGTAAAGTGGACTGGATGCGTTAGTCTCTTTCGTGCGCACATCCCCTTTTACGTTCTCACAAAGACAAAGTTTGAGAAGCTGAAGCTTCTGTTCCTGCTCAGCTTTTCATCGTAGTCACATCCCGAGGGAACGCTTTAAAAATGCAGTAATAAAGACATTGAAAAAGACAGCAGATGTTACACTAGTCTCTGTTCAACTTTGCACTCCGTATTTTCTCTCTGACGCCATCTGGATACGAAGTCTGGGAGCCAGCTTGTGTGTGAGTGTGAGTTTGTATGCATGTGTGTGTGTGTATGTTCTTAAGATATGATTCCCTTTGATAGCAAGAGACAGGAAGCTCTCAGACAGGTAAGAGGTGCTCCAGGATGGCGTGTCTGCATTCTCCAAGCTGCCTTGCGGTGGTTCTTATAAAACTTGTTTTATGTGAAACAAAATCTTGTTTTTAAAACAAATTTTAAATTTGAATTTAAAAATTAAAATTTTAAATTTTAAAATAAAAAATCTTGTTTCTTATAAAACTACATCTGAACAGAAAGAGGGCCTCTTCCCTGCAGCAGCCTGGCTTTGTGTGGTCACTCAACCACACCAGCGCCAATCCAGTCAAATCTGTGGAATGCAGCCACATCTCATCTGGCCTCTCACCCACGCACTCTCCCCGGCCTCCCGCCTAAATTGTTTTTGGCAGAACAAGCAAAGAAAGTAAAAGTGTTTGAGGCTGACAGCTACCATGCGAATACAAGGCCAGCCATCATCTGTGGTGTTGGTTTTCATAACACCCCATGTACAACGGTCATCTTGAAATCTCTCACTCAAAAACATTTCATGAACAATATACAAGAAAACATTTGTTAGGAACCCTGCTAAGGGAGGGATAAGGCTGGAGGGCAGGAGAGAAGATTCTAGAGACAGGCTGTTTGGGAACCTGGTGAGTTGAGGTGGGTTATCCAGGGAGAGTTCACATCAGGTGGTTGAAAATGTGGGTAATAACACAGCAAAGATGGCCTCCATCTTGTCTATTACTATAGCCCCAACACTTAGGGCACAGCCCAGTACATCATAGATCCTCAATAAATATTGGTTGAATGAAGAGAAGGAGAGAAATGTGGCAAAGGCAAAGATTATGGGCTTCAGAGTAAAAGAAACTGAGTTTGAGTTTCTAGTTTGAGACAAGTTATTTTTTTCTGTCTTAGACTAAGGATTCTCATTTATACCATGAATCTAAGAGTATCCACCAGCAGGAATTAGATATGATTTAGTTAAAGTCAAAAGCATGATCTTTAACACAAATGGATTCTCATTAAGATTTTGTTATAAGTAAATGAATGAATGAGCTAATTAGCTGAGAGAGGAGACAAGAAGGTAATGTTCTACAAAGGCAACATGAGACTCAAGACACACCATGCCAAGAGCCTGCCTATCAGATGGAGCCTGGCTATTCCTAATCGCCTCTCAAAGACCACTCTTTGGGGCTGGCCCAGTGGCGCAGCAGTTAAGTGCATACATTCCGCTTTGGCGGCCCGGGGTTCGCCGGTTCAGATCCCGGGTGCAGACATGGCACCGTTTGGCAAGCCACACTGTGGCAGACATCCCACATATAAAGTAGAGGAAGATGGGCACAGATGTTAGCTCAGGGCTAGTCTTCCTCAGCAAAAAGAGGAGAATTGGCAGCAGTTAACTCACGACTAATCTTCCAAAAAAAAAAAAAAGACCACGTTCTACCTAATGGCCTTTAAGGCATCCCATACTCACCGCCTGCACAAAAGCACTTTCTATGAAGTAAGAGGAAGACAAAGCTGGTTGTTTAGGGCAAACTTTGAGGCTTTAACATGCCTTCCAGTTCATTTTCCACAGCTCCTCCTCTTCATCTCCCCTATGTCTGCAGCTTGAGAATTCCAGGGCTCACTCTTCTCCTTGAGTCATCTCCTTGGGTGTCACTGTTTTACATGCCATCTGCACACCAACCACTCTCACATTTATATCTCAAGCCAGATCTCTCTCTTGACCTCCAGCTGCTCACTCAGTACTGCTACTTGGATATCCAAAAGGTATCTTAAATATCACATGTCCAAAACACACCGTTAATCTTCCTCTCAAATCCTCACTCCTCCCACATTCTTTCCCAACTCAGTTCATGATAATGCCATCCTTCTAGCTGCTCAGGTCAGAATCCTTGAGAAGTCATATTTGACTCTTCTCACCCTGTACATCCCATTCATCTACAAGTCCTGCCATCTCCACCTTCAGCACATGTTCTGAAACATTGCTTTTTGCCACCTGATCACCTCCAGCTTTGTCCATCCCCCCCGCTTCTCCTACCTGGATCATTGCAGTGGTGTCCTGACCTGTCTCTCTGATGTTGGCCTTGCCTCCTGCAGTCTATTCTAGCACAGCAACAAGAAAAATCCCTTCCAAAGTACAAATAGGACCGTCTCACTTCTGTGATAAAAACTTCCATGGCTCACCATCTCACTGAGAGTAAATGCCGAAAATTCTTGCAATTCCTTATAGAGCCCAGTGTGACCAAGATCCCCTTACTACTTTCTGACCTGACCTCCTGTGATGTAACCCCAAGGTTAAGCTCCTCCTGCCATGCTGTTCTTGGAGCTCACTCTGCAGCCTCCTACCTCAGGCCCTTTGCACTTGCTCCTCCCTCTACCTGAAACACTCACTTATTTCTTTCACACCCCTATTCAAATGTCACCCTAGTCCCCAACCGTGCTTTATTTTCCCCATACCACCTGTCATCACCTGACACACACTATATTTACCTGTTTCACTTGCTTACTGGGTTATTGTCTGTCTCCCCTGAGAATATAAGCTCCCTGAGAGCAGACTTTGTTTTGGTCCCTGTTTCTCTAGCCTTTTGTACAAAGCCTGGATCTCAATACATATTTATTCTATTTTTAAAATAGACAACACAAGTGAATCATTTTAGTGTCAGACAACCCTCAGCCCCAATTACTGTTCCAGAAATGTGATTGAGGTTAAGTTGCTTAGCCTTAATAAGTCTTAATTTCCTTGTCTGAAAAATAGCTCTCAAAAAACTCTTCCTTATACATTAGGTGAGTCAAGGAATATAAGCCCTGAGCTCTCTGCTTAGAACATAGTCGTTAATCAAAAATGTTAGTTGTTTGTGTTTTGCTATAATTATTATTATCGAACGTTGTGCTTTCCAAAGGGCATGAGGCTTCCTGTTCTCCAGGTCTGTGACAAAGACAGCAAGCTCTGTATCTCTCCCAGCTTATGTGCATTTAATTTTAAAGACCCTCTCTTTGTGATTTCCATTCCACTAACCGTATTAGAGAGAGGGTTTTGATTTTACAAAGATGTTTTGAAAAGATAAGAATTGAAGGAGAACATGGGTGGCACCATGAAGCCTCAGATAATCTCATTGCCAAAAACACCAAAGAGGCCAAGCCAGCAGAAGGGAGCCAGGAGAGAGCTAGGGGCTGCAAGAAACTGGGTAAAGAGACACTGGCCTTGAATCAGAAAGGCCCAGGGTTGAAGGGGCTGCTTCTCTAGGAGGCAGGAGGCAAAGGGCCTCTTTTCTAGGAGGTGTGCCAGTTCCGCCTGGAAGGCTCAGAAATCCTGCCAAACTTAGCACGTAAGTTGAGGGAGGTGGGGTAGAGGGTGCAGAGTGGCCGTGTAGCTGCAGGCACAGTGCATGGAGGTAAGAGCATAGGCTCCAGAGGCAGAGATGTGGATTTCGATCCTGGCTCTGCTGCTTACTAGCTACACAGACCTGGGCATGTTCCTTAACGTTTCAGAGATTCATCTTCATTCATTCTTTCGAAAGTGCTATTGAGCTCCTCCCGTGTGCTGGATGCTAGAGGCCACAAGAGGAGCAATAATAGCCGGTCTTTATTGAGCATGTACCGGAGGCCAGGCACTACTCTGTGCACGCGTATGGTCTCATTTCATCCTCACAACCCACCCACAAGGAAGCACCACCCTTATCTCCACGAAGAAGCTGAGACTGAGAAGCTGCCCAAAGTCACAGTAAATACCAGAAGTGAGAGTCATGTCTGAGGTTTCTGGCTCCAGGGCCCATGCACTTGGCCCCTACAGCACTTCCAAGAAACTCCAATGTAAATGCTCCCTTGGGAGGCAAGCAATGCTGCAGGGTGGGGGTGGGGTATGTGATGCAATCAGCATAAAGCATCCGGTGTAGCTGGAGGAGAGAGGAGCAGTGGTCACAAGATCAGAGAAGGATTCCCTGAAGAGGTGACAACCAACTTCAGACCTTTAGGGAGAGGAGGTGACCTGGGCAAAGCAAATGTGTGCAGAGGCCCAGGGGAAGCGCTCTCAATTATAAGAATAAAAGGGCCAAGTGTTGATTGGCAGTCCTGGCAGCACTGGGGTCCTCTGATTCTATCCCTCCCTCCTACAGCCTAGCCTGCACGAGGAGGTAGCACCTTTAGGTTTGGGGGTCCTAGATGCTCTGGGGACCTTCCCCAGGATAGAACGGCCCCCACCTTGACTGCTCTTAGAACTAGTTGCCCAGTGGAGCCACTGATAGGAAACAGGCGTCTGGTGCTGGAGCCCCAGTGAGCAAAGCGTGAGCCCATGTGGCTTTCCCTCTGCTCTCAGGATTTAGTACCAACCTGGCCCATGGCAACTGCTCAATAGACAGCAGGGTTTGTCAACCTTGGCACCTTTGACAGGTTGAGCTGATAATTTTTCGTGGTGAGGATTGTCCTGTGCATTGTAGATGCTAGTAGCATCCCTGGCCTCTCTCCCTAGATGCCTGTGGAAACCTTCCGCCACTTGTGACAACCAAAAACATCTTCAGAAGTTGCTAAAGTTGCCCTGGAGACAAAAATCACCCCCAGTAGAGAACAACTGGACTATGGGGAAGGTGTCGCACATTCTCTATTTGCTTGGGTTCACACAACAGTACGCACTCTGCGGGGGGCAGGGGTGGAGAGAGAGAAGTGTGAAGGTACGAATTCTGCAGGGGTAGTAGTGTATGGTGTGCAGGCAAACACGCCCCCACGTGAGATGGGGTTTGCTGCTCTCAGTTGTCCCTCAGCTCCTCCTATTTAAAGTTCTGCATTGTATTCTGCTCTAAATGCAAATCAACGACTTTTTCTGGCATTCAACTAAAGAAAGACCACAAAGACAATTTTGACTAAAGTCAATTTTTACGAACACAGGCACTGACTCTAGAACCTGACGGCCATATGCAATGTGACTCGGCGGTGGCACTTTCATACTACATGCTGTCAGAACCGCCTTCCAAAGTCAAGTGTCGGCCTCCGTTGAGACCAGCCAAGGTGGGGGCTGTTCCTCCCAAAGGAGAGTTCCCAGAGTGTCCAGGGCCCCCCATGCCCAAAGGTGCTGGCCTCCTTCTGCACCCGCTCCCACTAGTGCAAGTGCCCTGGAACTGTCTTTCCTGGAACTGGGCGTGGGCTTTGCTCTAAGCTGAGTCCCAGCAGCCCCAGGGCAAACTGGGGTTTGGCAAAAGCAGGAGTCCCAGAACCCAGATGGGGCACTCCAGCATGGACACCATTGTTGTTGGGGGAGCCTGAGGCTGGAACCCTCCGACTCTGGGAACCAGGCAGGGCCCAATGCAGAAGCAGGTGTGAGGGCCAGACGGGCAAAATGGTCATTTATTAGGTGCTTCCTGCATGCTGGGGGCAGTGACTCCCAGCCCTGGCTACAGGTTAGAATCACCTGGAGGGCTTTAGAACATCCCAATGCCCGGGCTACTCCCGGACCGACGATATCAGAGTCACGGGGTGGACAGCTCAGGAACTTTCCAAGCTCTGGGAGCGACTGTGGTGGGCAGCCCAGATCGAGATCCACTCTACTGGGCCCTGTTCAATGGCTTTCCCTGCATGATCTGATTTCATCCTCACCACAATCCTATTGTCAAGACTGTCTGACAGACAAGGAACTGGGGGTGTGGGGAGGTTTGTCATTTGCCAGGGTCAGAGTTAATAAGGGGCAGAGCCTGGAGTCTCCCCAGGTAGCCTGTCTCCAGAGCCCACGCTCCAAGGCATGCACACAGACACCAAGGCACCATGTAGCAGAGACAGCAGGGACCTGGGTTTATTTTTTATTTTTTTAAGGAAGATTAGCTCTAAGCTAACATCTGCTGCCAATCTTCCTCTTTTTGCTGAGGAAGACTGGCCCTGAGCTAACATCCGTGCCCGTCTTCCTCTACTTTGTATGTAGGATGCCTGCCACAGCATGGCTTGACACGCGGTTTGTAGGTCCGTACCCGGGGTCCAAACCAGTGAAGCCAGGGCCACTGGAGCGGAACATGCAAATGTAACTGCTTCACCACCAGGCCAGCCCGGACCTGTGCTTAAAACTGACTTCTGCCCCCTAGTGCCTGGGGAGCTCCCTGGACAAGTCATTTTGTCCTTGCTTCATTCAGCTTCTTGTCTGCAGAACATGCGGGATGTTATCATCTTTGCAGAGTGCTAGGAGGATCCAGTAAGAGCGTGTTTATGAAGCTCCTTATAGCGTGTCCGGCACATAGTTCAGTGCTTGGTTATTTATCCATATTATTAGACCAGGTGGCAAAAAAATGAGTCAGCAGCTGGGACAGCAGATGCTGAGAAGGGAGCATCACTGGAATTAGGAGCATCACACAAAACATTGACGTGCTGAAGGGTAGGCGTCAAGAACAGAATGCAAAGTGGCAAAACTGAGACTGATTCCAGGATGGAGGCACCAATAGCCCAGTAGACAGAGAATATGTAAGAGGGGGCAAGGCCAGGACAGCCAGGGCCATAGAAGGGGCCCATGCCAGGCAGTGCCTTCCTGTCACCCATCCTCTACCCCAACACTCCTGAGCAGGGTAAACACAGCACCAGTCAAGTGTGAAGGTTTGTGGCTGCCTCCATCTGCCTTAGCACTCTCCGTGCTCATTCCTCCCTCTGTCTCAGCCTGTGCCCATTTTCTCCTAAGCCCTACGTGGCAAAGGTTAACAGATAACAGGTATTTGCTAAAAAGAAGCTCAGGTGTGACGCCCTCTCACCTCCCTCACCTCACACCTTCAACCAAGGGTAGAGTCCATTTAAAAAGGGACATTAAATGAAGGAAAAGAAGGAGTGAGGGAGAAAGAATGTGCCATTCATTTTTGACAATTCAAAAGGAATACATGTATATGATACCAAGAACGGGCGACAAACCAATTTGTGCAAACAAATAAAAGGAAGAAAGAATACAGCCCACCCATTGAGAGACTACACTGCTCATACGTGGGTGTATATCCCATGCATCCTCTTTTAGATGCATGTAAAAAGATTTCTAATTGGATTATAATGTCACATGCTTTTATAAATTCTTTTTTCGCTTAAATTATCATGAACATCTTTTTTTTTTCCTGCTTTATCTCCCCAAACCTGCCCTGTACACAGTTGTATATCTTAGTTGCAGGTCCTTCTAGTTGTGAGGTGTGGGACGGTGCCTCAACATGGCCTGACAAGCGGTGTCATGTCCGCGCCCAGGATCCAAACCCTGGGCCGCCGCAGTGGAGCGCGCGAACTTAACCACCCGGCCACAGAGCCGGCCCCTCATGGACATCTTTGACGACACACTTGTTTCTACATCTTTTTAAGCATAAATAGTGTGCAGTGTGTGATACATTGTAAATTAAGGTAAAACCTTCCCACTGTTGGAAAATTAGACTGTTGCCAATTGTTTGTTATTATAAACAATGCTATTAGAAACCGTCCTTAAAAATAAACTTTCTTTTTTAACATTTACGATTTTTTTTCCTTTAGGATAAATTCCTATAAAGTAGACTGCAAGGTCTTTTGACAGACATTTTTTATTTTTGAAAAATTTGAATATTGGTCAGTAAAGAGCCAAGTGTAAGGAATGTGGAAATACCCTCACCCCTGCTTAAACAACCGTCAACTTGTCACAAATCTCGCTTATCTATATATGGTTCCAGTTATCTCTCCCCTGGATTATTTGGAAGCAAATCGCAGAAATACATCATTTCATTCATTATATTTCAACCTGTACATCTAAAAGACAGGGCAAGAGCATACTTGTTTTTAAAGCTCTTAGAACATATTTCCAAACTGCCTGCCAAAAAGTTCTGGAACAATTTCCATTCCCACCAACAGCATAGGAATGTGGCTATTTCTCCTCACTTTTGTCAACCCTAGGTGTACACGTCAGTGTCCAGCAAGGTGACGGGAGAGAGGACTCAAACACTCCAAGCTAAGGCAGACAGTCCAGCAGAGGTGATTAAAGACGGAAAACCAGTTACAATGATATTGGAAAAGCTAAAATGGCAGATACAAGGCCTGGTGAGGCAGCCCAACAGCCAGAAGCTTCCTTTAGCAGCCCTAGAGCTGGAGAGAGAAGGGGGCAGCTAGAGTGGCCAGAGCGCTGGGGCCAGGGCACCAGGCTGGAGTTGGGATCCTGGAGGGAGGAACCCCCTGGGGGCAACTGAAGTCACAGTGGCTGCTAGAAATGCCACCAGAAACAGAGAGAGGGAATGTCCTGGCTTCTTCCCTCCCTCTGCTCCACTGGCCAACCCTAACCTGAAGCCAGTGGGCACGGGAGTCCGAAAAATGAGTTGGCTTCAGCATCCCCTTGCCCCGCCGCTACCCAATACAAAGCAGGTCGGGAGAAGCTGGGGAATGGATCTGAGAGCCAACAGACCAATAGAGAGCACTCTGGCATTGCCACTTTGGTTTAGCTTTGTTAATGAATATGAGCGATGGGCCCAAAAAATATCTCCAAGTCATGAGGGAAAGGTATGAGATTGACAATATTATAAGTATAGACTACAGAACAAGAAGACACACACTATTAAGGAAAATGTAAATTAGTACAATGCATTTTGAGAGGAATTTATCAATATCTCTCAAAATTTAAAATCACAAGCTGTTTAGCCTAATAATTTCCCTTCCAGAGATTTATGCTACATGAACTTGGCACATAAGAAAGATATGTGTGTGAGGATGTTCATTATGGCATTGTTTATAATAATAAAACACTGGAAACAACGGACAAATCCATAGGTACTCGTTGAAAAACACGAATGACTGAGTTGGAATGATTTCTAAGAGATGTAGCTAAAGAAATAAAAGTTTAAAAAACCCACTGTATGTATTATGCTTCCATATACTTATAAATTAATATGTGTATAAACCATTTCTCAAATTGTGTACAAGTGTTTCTCAAACCCCTAGCAGCAGCCATTGCCTTTGGGGAGAGAAAGCAGTGGGGGAATGAGACAGAGATCCGTGTACCCTTTGTACTTTTTAAGCTTGTTCACTATGCTCTGTATTAGGCTGAACCATATGAAATTGCCAACATTCTGTCTCTTTTGACCCACAAAACAGCAATTTCATATGGTCTGAACGAACACTCCTTTCTCAATGAAAGAAGGAACTAATTTTTGGAAGATCAGCTATGACATTGGAATGTGAGCTTGGAGTTGACATTTTCGGTAAGATAAGGAGGTGACTGGTGATATGTCACCCCACCCAGTGTCAGGCTGATTCCATGTCTCCTCCCAGTTAAGTTAGAAAAGCCAGTGACATCCCATGAGCTGGATTCTTTCAGAAGAGTTATACGAGGAAGGCTTCTTGATTCTCAAGCCAATATCAACTTTCAAAGAGGCTTAAAATGAAGGAGAGTTGAGAGGCAGCTTGGAGCTGCCCATTTTTCCATCAGCTCTGAATGCTGCCAGATGCACAAAACAAACGCAAACTAGGAAGCAAATTATCTCTCTGCTGCTGTTTGAGGATGCTGTGCCCAGAGCTTAAGTGCAAATTTCTTCACTTTGATAGATAAAAAGAAACTTACGCAAGCTTTAGATGAAGGACAGCCTAAGGCCCTTCACATTCCAGAGCCTGCCGGGAGGGCCTGCCCATGGATGACTAGACTTGTTTTGATTCACCAGGAGCATTGCACAGGAGGGGGTCAGGGAGGTGCTGGGGCAGAACAGCAAAGTGCAGAAGTGGGTAAGGATAAGACCAAGAAAAGCAGCAGAGGTTGGTGGAGCACTAAGAACATGCAGTACTTAGTACCCATTTTACAGGACTGGAAAATGAAGCTTCAGGATGCCAAATAACCTAGAACCTAGGTCTGTCTTACTCCAAAGTTCGCTTTTCCAGTGGTCACCCGGGACGTGACAAATGTTGAAGATGACAGCTGGTGATGGATGGTGCCACCTAGGAAAAGCTGATGCTGGCGTGGAGTCGTTTGTGGGGCAAGGGCTGCTGGGGGATGGGAAGAGGTGGTGGGCAGCATATCTGGGTCAGGTTATTCATTCCCCTGCTTCAAACCCCTTAGTGGCTCTCCACCGCCTTCAGAATACAATCCAAATTTAGCACAGAGTACAGGGGGTGCCCTGGGCTCTGCCTGCCTTGCCAGTCTCCCCGCTTTCCATCACCTCCATGCCCTACTAGATGCCATTGCCCAGAAGAACCCGACCACCTTGCCTTCCAGAGTGCCCTGTGCCCTCTCAAGCCTCCTTTCTTTGCTACTGCATGTGCTCTTTCCTGCCTTGATCGCCCTCCCCCACACTGAGCATGTGGCCCACTGTAGGACCACTCTCTCATGCTCCTTCCCTGCCCCCCACTCCCTTTCCGTCCCCAGCTGAGCAGGAGTCCTTTTCTTGACTTCTGTTACCCCTGCACTTCCCTCTAGGCCAGCACCCCTTCTTCCTCTCTCCCTCCCTCTCTGTCTTGATTTCCTCCTTCTCCCTTCTTCCTATTGCCTTTTATTTCTTCTTTCTTTCGATACATTTCCATTGAGCACCTACTCTATACCAGTTACTAAACTGCACTTCTAAGAGATGTAGCTAAAGAAATAAAAGTTTAAAAAACCCACTGTACGTATTATGCTTCCATATACTTATAAATTAACATGTGTATAAACCATTTCTCAAATTGTGTACAAGTGTTTCTCAAACCCCTAGCAGCAGCCATTGCCTTTGGGGAGAGAAAGCAGTGGGGGAATGAGACAGAGATCTGTGTACCCTTTGTACTTTTTAAGCTTGTTCACTATGCTGTGCATTAGGCTGAACCATATGAAATTGCCAACATTCTGTCTCTTTTGACCCACAAAACAGCAATTTCATGGGGATGAAAGTTGAGTAAGAAAGGTCCTTTTCTTCATGGAGCTCATGGTCAAGAGCAAGAGGCAGACAGAGACTGAAAGCTCAGTTACCAAACATTTCTAAACGTCCAGCACTATGTTATTCTTTCAGCACTCATTACTTCACTTAACCAACACTGCAGTCCTACGAGGTAGGGACTTTTGTTTTTCAAAGGAGAAAACTGAGGTAGGATCACAGTTTGAACCCAGGCCATCTGTCATTAGATTCTGTCATTAGATTCCTAAGAAACAAGATAAATGAAGAGCTTAATAAGAATGCAACAAATGAAACAAAAGCACGCAGAAGCCTAAACCTAGCTTGGGACAGATAGAACCTTCTAGGACGAGATGATGCCTCAGAGGGTGATGCTTTAGATAGGGGTTAGCATGGGCAAAGGCGTGTAGGTGAGGAGAAGGGAGGCTCCCGCAAAGAACCCCAGGCAGTGGGATATCTCTGGGATGCATGCCTGAGGTTGGAATGGGGGAGGAGAAGCAGTGGCCTGGCTGCAGAGAACTTCATTTGTCAGCACTTGAGTGACCGTAGTGACAGGAAACATGTGTAAGATGCAGGGCGACTGAAGAGAGTTTAATGAAGGGACTATTACAAGGATGTGGGAGGGTTAAGGGAAACCATGAAGGGCTGATAAGACACCTGGGCTAGCAAATTAGCCAAGGAGCCATCACCTCCCCTAGGCCAGAAGGAGCAGAGGAAGAGACAATTACCAGAACCCAAGACAGAACAGCGGCTGTAGCTTTAACACTAGAGACCCCATCCCACCACCACTGGAGCTGGAGCCTTTGTTAGAAGAATCCATGGGTGGGAGACTGGAGAATAAATATCTTAGCTTCTTTCTCCTCTTGCTCTCTGATATCCTTCTGGTGCCTCCCAATGGCCAAATCCAACCAGAAGCCAGAGGGCAAATGAGCCCAGCTGAGTCAGTCCGTGAGGTCAGTATTCTAGGTCAGAGAAGGGCAGAGAAAGGTGGCAAGTGGATCTGGAAAGAGAGATGGAGACTACCCAGCACTTCCAGGTTAAGGAGTTGCTATTTCATCCCATTAATGACAGGCACCATAGAAGGGTTTTAGGTAGGGAGGCAACATGGTCAGCAACTTGCATGAGAAGGCTAAGGTTTAAAACATGAGCTCATCCAGCAGGGCTCCAGACATCTCGAGCAAGATAATGGTCTGCAGTGAGGAATTCTTCAAGATTTCCTTTACAGATACACACGTAAAAACAAAACTTCCAACCACATCAGGCTAAATGAAGGCCTCTTCGGTGAGAGTTGCTGGATTAGACTGAGAGAGGCTGGAAACCAACAATATTTGTGTTTAGATTAATTGGATATTTTAATAGCACTCATTTTTATTTACTCAATTTGGCTTAGAAGAGGTTACTGTGGTCCTTTCTCAAGGCACTTCTGTAGGTTTTCCTGTTGAATTTTTCTCCCAGAGCCACTAAGCTTTGGCCTCTTGCAAAGAGAGCTGAGGAAGGTGTTCTTATTCTACTTGATCAAGGTTTCCAAGGGCTGTGGTCTCTATTACTCATCTCTCCTATCTTGCACTAGAAATATCTTGGTCCTGCAGTTGGCTGGATCAACCAGGGAAGTCACATGCACGGTGGCTGGCTGAGAAGATGCTGAAAAACAAAACAAGAAACGTGGTCATTTGGGGAAGAGGATGTGGGTAAATGGGGCAGCAAAGAGCTGGTATTTCTTTTGAGAAGCAACATGGAGGAACAAAATGCACTCACTCCTTGGGTCCCAGCTCCACATTTCCCATCGGTATGGGCAAACCTCCATGACCTTCATCTGTAAAATGGAAATTCGTTCAATTAAAATTTAATTGCTCCCTGCAGCGTGCCACACATTGTTCAAGGCATTTACAGAACATCAGCAAACAATAATAATACCCCTTCTTCAGAAAGTTTGAAGGAGTTACTGAGGTAGGATATGTAGACTTACCTGGTGACAATCCATAGAAGGTGCTGAATCAGACGTAACTGCAGTGATGATGGTGTTCCTCGTACATGGACCACAATGATACAAGAATGTGCCGAGAGGAGGAGAGTTAACGGAATGACCATTGGGTGTCTCACTTGTCTGCTGGGCCGTGAGCTCCATGAAGCCAGGGACCACATCTGCCTCACTCATCTCTCTGAATCCCTAGCACAGTCCCTCACACATAAATATTTGGTTATTAATAAGAAATTATTCTCAATCAATTATTGCCAATTAAGTTACCAAATCCATTCAAAGTTTGGTGTTCTTCGTCTGTAAACACCCCCTGACCTAGAGTCCTGACAACTAGAGAAAGTACAAAGCGCTGGATACAATTCCTGGTCCACAGAGGTGCTCAGGAAACCCAATCAGTTCCTGCAGGCCACTTCCTATTTGTGGACTCAGCCCAGCTGAATTTGCTCACCTAGGGTTCATGAGCAGGAGAAGCTTCAGAGCTCCTCCAGTGGTTCCCCACGTGTATAGGAGAGGAATTAGGCATAGTGATGTGAAGGGATGTGCCCAGAGCCACTTGCTCAATAAGAGACAGAGCTCAGACTGGGCCAAGCTGGAGGAGGGATGCAAGAGACAGGCTGGTCAATGCCTTCAAGGTATGTCTCGTGTAATTAGGGAGATAAGACACTCACTGGTGAAAGAGTTAAGTCCATATAGCAGATTGAAGGTCAAGTGCTGATGGAATCTCAATCTTGGGGAGAAGAGTGTGAACGGGAAGGCGGGAGAAGGCCATGTGGAGAAGCTGGGACTTCAGCTGGGCTTTGAGGGGAGTGAGTGGAGGAGATGGGGAGGGACTTACAACCAGATGGAACAGCATGAGCTGCCCATGGCTATTCTATGGGGCAAATCATGGCATTCAGCCTGAAGAAAACCAGTACCTTAAGCCTGAGGGTGATGCTGGTCAAGTTGACTAATATTAAAGTAAATGAGGTTTAATGTTAAAAAAATAAGCTGGTGCAGAAATGAAAATTTGGTTTTCTCTCGAAGGAGAATTTTCCTGAACTTCCGGTCTGCTCTTGGTAAAGAGATTATGGAAAGTTTTTTCTTTAAGCAGTCTAGCAGAAGGGTAGGGATTTTCTGTTTTATCAAAGTTTCCTGTACTGTTTATCAAGGCTTTAATCACAGGTGTTAAAGTCTCACAGCTATTTAATCTTCTGGATTTGCCTAAAAATCTTTAATTGTCACTATCGTTAAAAGGATAACCAAACATTGTTTCAAAGGGACCTACAGTATTATACGAGTTAATGTTATTGATATAAGTGTTTTTAAAAAAATTATATAACATTCCTAAAATTCTGATCTGTCCTGGTTGTCAAGCATAATTCTAGTTATTATTTTAAGGTGTTGTATGCCACAAAATTAACCAAATTTCTTTGTCAATTTCCATTTTTGAGTCTTGTTGTTTGCAGAGTTATTGTTTCACTCTGATGCTTTTTGCTTTTGCAAATATGTTTCATCTTCAGAGAGATTCATGGAAAGGATTCTCACACTTTTACTCTGGAATGCAGGTTTCTGATGAACTTTCTGATTATAAAACTGAACTGGGTAAGAAATTACAGGAATCTAATGAAGAAACTGGTGACCTCATAAATCTGCTAACAGAAGATTAAGATCAAGAATCGATTATACAGGAGTGTATTAACTGATGAGGATGATTATAATTTTTTATGACTGTTTGAAATATTGTTGATTTTTTGATATTTTGCTTTGTTTTCTCAGGTTTAAGGAAATCTTTTTCTCTTTTCTCTTATGCTAACTATGACTTATAGCAACTTGGTGAAATTATACCTTTGTGAGCAGAACTGGAAACATTTTTCTCCCTACCTTATCCCTCCAGAATTTGGAAACTTAGTGAGTGAGTGAGTATGGTTATTTCATGGCAATATAGTTATTTGCATAAGTTCAAGAAGAATCTGTTCTCCTTATAACAGGACACAATTGGAAGCATTGGTAATATTACCAAGGCTTTGACTGGAATGTCATATTTGAGAGAAACATACAGACTCAGATATGACAGTACTACATTTGAGGGATAGGGTTGACTTTCTGAAATAAAGCTGCCTGGAAATATTGGCCTGGTACATTGTTTACAGAGATTCCAGCACTCTTACCTGCTAAGTAAGGAAGCTCGCTTATCTGGCAGGTGCAAGGAGCCTCGAAATATTTTGGGGGAACTCGAGAAGAGAGGAGCCCACCCAAATCTGTGGGTATTGCAGGCAAAATCTGATGGCAAGTCCTTGGCTTGGCTTTTCTGGCCTCAAGAGGCCTTTAAAGTTCAATCTGAGATTCCTCATAAAAAAATTCCAGGAGAGTAGATTTAAGAACCTGCATGATCAATTGCTATTCTTGCTGCACTTATGTAAATAATTGGACCAAGTTTTATTGAAACTACACTTATTGTGCAAACCAGTTAGTCTTAATTTGGCTATCTTTGGTAAAAATGAGGGTGATTTTAGAGAGAAAAATTACGTTTCAGTAAAAAACTATAATACACATTTTTGGATATTAGATCCTAGTTCTGCTCATTGTCTTTGAGGGTTTTTTCCTACCTGTAAACTGGACTGGATCCTGGATTCTCCCAGTCTGAAATATCTGGCTACAAATCCCCAAAGTAATGTTTTCAATCTTTTCCCTCATTTTCATTTGGAATCATTGAGAATTGAACCTGCCCTTTTTCCTGAAGCCTTGCAAACTGAAACTGAACAACTTGAAATAAACTTGAGATTCCTGTCTGTTGCTGTGTAAGCTGTAAGCCACTCAGAAAGATACCTGAATGCCTGATGACATCATCAGAGACATTTCAAGCTGCAAAAGATGCTTCAACTCTGACATCTAGAAATCTTGACTGGCTGCCCCGTGGGCTCAGGAACTGGTTTATAATTTGCTCCAACAATTAACCTTGTTTTTCTTTTTATTTCCATAGAAATACTATTAAATACCTGATGGCTTGCTTCCTCAATATAGGCCCAACTTTCAGAGCCCACCTGCATCACTGCCTTCTAAAATGGATTTAACTGGACTGATCTATTATCAGGGCTAAGAAATGTGTTCAGTGAGATGAAACAATCTACCACTCAGCTTCTGGACTATGAAACTTCTTAAAGTTTCAAAGGACTGTAAAACTTAAAAGTTTCAAAGGCAGGACTGGGGGAGACTGGAATTGGCCACTGCAAGATAGGTCTCTTTGGCATGAGGATTATTTGGGGCTGGTTACTTTTAAAAACTGCAGACATGAGAGAAATTCTGAAAAGCAGAATTTAACCCTTTGTGAAGAGACATTTACCTTTGTGAAGGAAATCTCTATCTGTAAAGATGTCTCCCTCTCTGTACCAGGAAGAAGGGGGGGTGACCTTATCTCTAGAAACTCTTATCAATGCAGAAGGCAAGGATTTAAATCTGCATAATAACCTTACTCTTTTTTACTGTGCTTTTCTGGTAATCTCCCACAACTGACTCCCCCAACCCCCAACATCCTCCTTTGTCTTTAGTTGAGGATGGTATTTAAGGGGAGAGCTTCCACCATTTGGCGAGTTGCTCAGTTTGCCTTAGCCTCTCCTACGTATACATGTTATAAAGCTTTGTTTAATTTTCTCCTGTTATTCTGTCTAATGTGAATTTAATTCATTGTCCAGCCCGAAGGACGTAGAGTGGGTAAAGGAAATGTCTTCCTCCCCTACAACACCCAACCCTGCTGTTCTGTACTTCAAATGAAGAGGGAAAGTTAGGACTCTGGTCCAAGGAGGACATAACATGACTCAGGACATCTCACTCCTTCGAGGTGGTCACCTGCTCTAAGCAGCAGAGTTTGGCTGTCCATTGCAAACCAACTGCTCTGAGGCCATCACAGAGCCAAGGCCACTGCCCCACTGTATTAATCACGTTTCTTTCTATATTTTCTGATGCTTTGTCATCAAGGGGCCTTGCTGACTCAAGAGAGACTGCCATTCCCAGGGCTAGCCAATTTCTAGAGATAGTAAAGGACCCCCGTGCAAATGCTCCTTTCGCATGCAAACCAACCCATCCAAAGCCCACAGTCCAAACTCCTCCTTTACTGGGCTCTCACAGGGTGTTATGCTCCAGGCCAATATTCCCCTGCCCTTATCACCCCAGATCCAGGTCCTAGACAACTCAGGACAGCCCCTACACCCAGAGCCTGCTGAAATTATTCAGCCTAGCCAATTCTAAGCCTGCTTACCCTGCCTCATTTGTTGCTTCCACAGAAACCACAGTACAGGCTCTTGCCATGTTTTCTCCCCCTCTCTCTGCCTCCTGACTGACTCTGATGCTTCTCTGTGTGCCATGATGTGCCCCTTCCTCTTGGGAATTGTCAGTAACAAACTATCTTTTCAAGGGCTGTCATCTCCTGTGTCCTTGGGCCTCACTGTATCTGAACAATAATGAAACCCACATTTTGAAACACCCACCTTGGGCAGAAGGCTGGAAGTGGTTGGGCTATGTTTGGAAATTGCTTAGCTTTGTCTTAGACCGGGACAAAGGGTTTTTGCCTACTCTCAGTCTTTGGATGTCCTGAAGCTTCTGTTTCTGTGGGATTAACAGAATCAAAGAAAGGCCTAGGGCAGAGAGGTGAGTCGTTGACAATTTGGCAGGTCCTGAAACACAGAGAATTAACACTTGTAAGGGTTTCTCATGTGTCTCTGCTCTGCAGTGAAGTTTGTCAGAATCCAAAGCCTATGTACATTCTCTCCATAAAATCCCACAGCCTTCTGAAATTGAGGTGTCTACAACACAGGTCAAAGAGCAGCAAGATCTGTGTCGGAAGACCCCACTCTTCCTCCTGTGTGTCTCCTTTACTCTCACACTACTGCCACACTCACAACACATCTGATGCCAGAAGTGTGGGTTTTCCACACACTAAGCGGTTTGGCAAAACCAGCTGGGTGTCCCACAATTTAACTCAGTTCTGACACTATCCACCTGGAGACAGCATCAGACCCCACAGGTTGAGGGCTCAGCCCCCTAGGCTGCCCCTCACTTCAGATGCCAATCACAAGTAGTACGTCTCCAGGTTGGTTACTCACAACTTCTGTCGCACTTGGCTACAAACTGGAGGTTCCCACGACCCCCTCCTCAGATTTGACTAATATGCTAGAGCAGCTCACAGAACTCAGGGAAACACTTATGTTTACCAGTTTATTAAAGGATATGTTAAAGAATATGGATGAGGGGCCAGCTCTGTCCTATAGTGATTGAGGCCGGCACATTCCACTTCAGCAGCCTGTGTTCGTGGGTTCAGATCCCAGGCGCAGACCTACACCACTAGTCAAGCTATTCTGTAGTGGCAATCCACATACAAAACAGAGGAGGACTGGCACAGATGTTAGTTCAGGGCTACTCTTCCTCAAGAGAAAAAAAAAACCTCTCAGTTTGAAACCCCCCACACACACAACAAAAAGAAGAAGAATATGGATGAACACGCAGATAATGAAATACGTAGGGCGAAGTCTGGGAAGGTCCCCAGCAGGAGCTTCTATTCCCATGGAGCTGGGATGCATCATCCTCCCAGTATGTGGATGTGTTCACCAACCTGGAAGCTCTCCAAACCCTGTACTTTTGGGACTTTCATGGAGGCTTCATTGTGTAGACATGATCAATCATTAATTCCATTTCCAGCCCATCTCCCCTCTCTGGAGAACGAGATTAGGGCTGAAAATTTGAAGCTCCTAATTATGGCTTGGTTTTCCAGATGACCAGCCCTCATCCAGGAGCCCACCCAGGTCACCTTATTAGACCAAAAGACACTCCTATCATCTAGGAAATTCCAAAGGATTTAGGAGCCCTGGATCAGGAACTGGAGTCAAAAGCCAAAATTTTGACCAAAAGATGCTCCTAATGCTCTTATCACTCAGGAAATCACAGGGAGCTCTGTGCCAGGGACTGGGGGCAGAGACCAATATACATATATTCTATTATCTTACAAGATCCGACCTATGAAATTTGCATCCTTTTGAATAAATATATTTGAAAATAGAGTACATACATCCCTGCTTTCCTAAGTGAAGTTACTTCAGAGGTGACACAGCAGGTCATATAACAGACATCCAAAATAAGAATACTTACGGTCTTAGTGAAGGCCTGAAGCATGTTCTCACCTGTCAGAAGAATACATGAGCTTTCGTATCCAGATAATACCTATTTTGATAGTTTGAGTCATTTGTTTTATTTTTTTCTAGCTTTTTGGAAAGTTACAGTGATCCTAATTTTTATTGGTATAATTAAGAGTCAGATGTCTTTAGTGACTCCCCTATCCTCCTTTACAGATGGGGCAAATAAGGTTTAAAGAAGCTAAGTGCCAAAAGATTGATGGATAGAAAATAATGGAGCTGGGATTAGAAACCAGGCTGCCGAAGTCTAATTTCTTCATCTCACGTCTGTACTGAACTAACATGGTCAGGTTTGTGACTTGTGGAAACCAGCGTGTTGCTGAGTTTTCCCTAAAGCATGGCTCATCCGTAATGCTGGTGGAATGAAACGAAATGCCGCAAAATTTAGAGAGTAGCGGAGTCAAGCTGCAACTAGTAGATTCTATGATACACTTCCTGATACGACACCTTATCATCACTCATTTAGGGAGAGTGTACTCCACAGACATTTCCCTGCGGGAGAATTTCGCCAACTCTGAGAGTGTTTATCCTGCTTTTTGTTGCTTTGTTTTATTTTCCCAAATGTCACGCATAGCAGTTTTTCACCAGCACTGCCTAACGAAGAGCTTGTCTCAGTGAGAATCCAGGGCCTGCCTGGTTGGAGTTTTGGAGTTGAGAGACCCAGAGCTGTGCAAACCTTTGCCTCAGCGCTTCTACCTCAGCAGTCTTTCTGAGTGACTGATCTTGAACTCACTTCCCCTCTTCAGCACAGCAGATTTGGTTCATAACCAGTAAGACCACCCCACTTTCTAGTGTACTGAGATTTGGTTGTGGGGCTAGAGGGCTGAGTTCTATTCCCAGCCCTGCTACTTAGGAGCTGTGTGGCCGTGGGCAAGTCATCCAATCTCTGTGAACCTTAATTTCAGTCAACTCACTCAGAAGCTCCTGCTAAGTACCAGGTCCCAGGCTAGGGCCCACAGTGTAGACGTCAAGAGTATAGGTTTTGGAGCCAGACAGACCTGGGTTCACATTCCAGCCCATCGCCTTCCTAACTGACCTGTGGCCTCAGGACAGCCACTTACCTTCTCTAATCTAATATCAGCCAGCATCCTGAGACGGCATGCCTTCTCCATCACCCAACAAGAGTGGAGTAGGCATATACCACATATCAGGTCTCCAGCCCCAGGTCAAGTGAAGAGCAAACAAAGCAATCCCAGACACAGGGCAGTGTTACCACAGCAGGCAGCATGAGTCACTGACACACACTAACCCAGCTACCCTCACAGCACCTATGAGGTAGGCACGCTCACTATCCCTGGCCCGAAGCCAGGAAATTGGGGTGTAGAGAGGTTAAACAACTGGCCTAAGGTCACACAGCTACTAAGTGGCCGAACCAGGATTCAAAACCAGCCAGTCCAGCTCCAGAGTTGTGGCCCATGGCCCTGCACAGCTTTAGGCTCTCCAGTGACCCTCCCACAACTTCAGCCACAGCTTCCTGTCTACTATCTGCCACCACTCTTGTCCCTTTCAGTGGTCTTTCCACCCAATTCTCTGCCCGTGTGCCTCCTTGCATACAACCCTCCAACGGTTCCCCATTAGCTTCAGGATCAAGACCAGACTCCCCATCAGAACCTAAAAGCCAACAAGTCCTGCCCTCGAACAACTTCTGCAGGCTCAGATCTCATTAAGACACACTCTCCCCACAACTACCACCCCCTGCACATGCCCAGCACATGACACCATCCCAGGACCTTGAACTTCTGTGCTTTTCCTTACTCTGCTCCCTCGGCTGTCCTCCTCTCCTCCCCTCCGCCCACACCAGGCCACCATGCCCAATTTAATTTTCTATTTTTGGGGTGAGGAAGATTGGCCCTGAGCTGAAATCTGTTGCCAATCTTTCTCTTTTTGCTTGAGGAAGATTGTCACAGACCTAACATCTGTGCCAATCTTCCTCTGTTTTGTATATGGGACACCTCCACAGCATGGCCTGATGAGCAAACCCACAAACCCCGAGCTACTGAAGCAGAGCATGCAAACTTAACCACCATGTCACCAGGCCAGCTCCCCCAGTTCATTTTTTAACATAACGCTTACTAGGATTTTCTTTTTAATACAGAGATGTCAAAACAAAAAAAAAAACAAAAACAATAATGAAAAACAAACCTCCGCTACCTGTTGGGATGTATTTATACATATATCAAAAGTAATACATTCCCGTGGTGTATCTGTCTATTAAGGCTGCCATCACAAAGTACCACAGACTGCGTAGGTTCAACAACAGAAATTTATTTTCGCACAGTTTTGGAGGCTAGAAGTCTGAGATCAAGGTGTCAGCAGGGTTGGTTTCTTCAGAGACCTCTCTCCTTGGCTTGTAGGTGGCCGTGTTCTCCCCGCATCTCCTGCGTGTGTCCGTGTCCTCTGTGTCCGTCTCCATCCAAATCTCTTCTTACAAAGAAGACAGTCATGTTGGATTAGGGCCCATCCATATGACCCCATTTTCACTTAATCACCTCTTTAAAGACCCTATCCCTAAATACAGTCACATTTTGAGGTACGGAAGGTTAAGACTTCAACATATGAAATTTGTAGGGGACACAACTTAGCCCACAACACATGGTTAGACAATTCCAGAGGAAGAGAAGATACAAATAATAACAATGCATTTTTCTGTTTCCCATGACTTTCCCCAGAGGAAACCACTATGAACATTTTCTTGGGATTCCCACCCACCTAATTTATATGCACAGACCAGCATATCAACCTCTCCTTCTCAATAAACCATTTAGAGAAATAGGATCATAATTTCCAGAGTTTTGCATCTTGCTTTTCCCACCTAATAATATAGCTTGGTTGTCTTTCCACAGCAACACGTACAAATCTGCCTCACTCTTTATGGGCGACTGCACACTCCAGCAGAAGGAGGAACTGACTCTATCGAACTGGCCCCTGAGGATGCATGCTTTGGTTGTTTCCTATGCTTTCACTGTTACAATGACAGGGAACACCATTACACATGCATCTGGGCAAACTTTTGCGAGGAAATCCACAGGCTAAATTCCTATCAGATTGATTGCTGGGCCAAAGGATATTTGCAGCCTTCATTTTGGTGGGTTGTGCCAAATCTCCACCTTTGAAAAGCACCCCAGTGTATGCTCCCACCAAAAGTGGATGAGAGAGCCCACTCTGATGGGTGGCAACTCATCTTAGAAACATAGTTTCAAACTCTTCGTAATTTCTCTGTTGAGTCTTGATCCGCCTGGAAGCCAGGTCAACCATGATGGACTAATTCTGCTTGTTTCTACAGCTGTCCCCTCTGCCCCTTGAGGGAGACAGAGAGAGAGGGAGGGAGAGGAAACACCATGTTTATATCCATGTATGGATGTGTAGATGCATGGAAAATAATCTGAAATACACACTAGGCCTGCCCCCCAATAATTCCAGAGTCCAGGCAAGAGTACACATGGGGTCCCAAATCCCATATGTTTAAATATGGAGAAATCATAGATCAAATTAGCAAATTATTAAAGAAAATATGTTTTACTTTTCCTCTAACAAGTACACTTTTTTATGGCTTAGAAGGTCAGGATGAAATGTAGAGTTCTTGGGCTCCTCAGAGCTCAAAGCTGGAGAACAGAAGCACAAAGAGAGGAGGGAGTTGTCCCCCCGCAACCGTCACCATCCAGCTCCTGCTCCGCTCCCAGGGCCCAGCCCCCAGCCCTCGATCCTCAGTCTGTCCCCTCTCTTCTCACCCACAGCTCCCATCCCTTGGCATGAGGAGCCTCATGTGCACACCTGTGAACATCCCAGCCTGTGCATCGCAGTTCTGTCCTGGGGGCACACACACCAGTAGCATGGCCTACCCTGCAACAACAGGCCCATGCAGGTGGAGAAGTGGGCTGAGGACATTTGGGCAATGACTTCTGGGTCTTGGATGTCCCACAGGTCTAGAAGGAGGGTGGACACTAGCTCTTAGTGGACAAAGCCCCTTAGTCCCACACACTCCTCACCTGGTAGAGAGAGGCCAGGCCTCAGGGGGACGAGGCAGGGTGTTAGCTTCCTGCGGCTGCTGTAACAACTTATCACAAACCTAATGGCTAAACATGAGACAAATGTATTCTCTTACAGTTCTGGAGGTCAGAGGTCCAAAACAGGTCTCACCGGTTAAAACAAGGCTTCAGGAGGGCTGCGTTCCTTTCCGGAAGCCCCAGAGGAGAACCTGTTCCCTTGCCTTTTTCCTCATCTGGAGGCTGCTCACCTTCCTTGGCTCATGACGCCCTTCCTCCATCTTCGAAGCCAGCCTCGGTGCATCTCTTCCACAGTCACATTTCCCTCTGACCACGGCTGGGAGGGAGTCTTCCCTTTTAAGGGGTCATGTGATTAGATTGGGCTCATCTGGACAATCCAGGATACTCTCCCAACTTCAACTTCTTAACCTTAATCACATCTGCAAAGTCCCTTTGCCACGTAAGGCAACATATTCACAGGTTCTAGACATTAGGACACAGCCATCTTGTGGAAGGGGTGATGTTATTCCACCTGCCATGGGCAGGGACCCATCTTGGTTCTGAAGGGGAGCAGAATTTGTCACCCCAAAATGTGTCTCTTTAGCATGAGGATTATTTCAGGCTGATTATTTTTAAGAAACAAAAGACTCAAGAAGAGCTTTTACTGCCTAAAACCATCTGGATAAAGGACCTATGCCAGGGAGAAAGCTATCACCAGACACGTCTACAAAGAATATGAGCTAGGTGTGGTCAACGGAGAGAAATTTAGCAAGGCCAGTTTGATCAAAGTCCTCTCTGTGTCCCATTGTCTCTGCATAGCATGGCAAATGTTTATTTACCACACATTGGCTTTTCCATCTTCCCAGGAATTGTCTTCCTTCCTTTTGAAGTCCAACTCCTACCCACTTCTATTCAGCTCAGAATAGCATACACACCTCATTTTGCTTGACAGTCTCTGGAATCTCTCGTGCTTATGTGGATTCCCCATATGTACAAAATTTAATTTGATTTTCTCCTGTTAATCTGTCTCATGTCAATTTCATTCTTAGACCAACCTGAAGAACTTAGAAGGGTAGGGGACAGATTGTCCCCCTTCCTCCCTGACAAAGACAAAGCAAAGCAAGGCCCAAAATTCTAAAAATAGCCCACTGTTTCCACTGTGATCTGGAGACTTCTGGGAGGTTCCTGAGATCCTTTCAGAGGTTCACAAAGTCAAAACTATTATCTTAATACAGTAAGATGCTATGTGCTTTTCAGTCACTTCCTCGGGAGTGGACACTGGCGGTTTCCAGAGGCTGCAGGCGTTTCACGACAGAGTGAACGCAGCAGCGGTCAGCAGAACCAGCTGGCTTCCCCAAGCCAGACGCGAAAGAGATTTGTAAAAATGTGAAAAATGCCACTCTTCTAATTATTTTCCAAAATACAGTTATTTTTCATAAAAATGTTTCGGTTAACATGTCAAGAGTCTATTATTCTTTTAAATAACAGTTTTAAACTTTCTCAGTTTTAATTTCTAATACAGTAAATATTGATAGTCATAACTCACAGAAACAAAAGCTTCTAGAGCTTCTCAATAATTTTCAAGAGTGTAAAGGGGTCCTGAGGACAAAATTTTTGAGACCACAGTGCCTGGCAGTCAAGAGGGCAGGGTTACTTCCCACCCAAAGGGACTCGGTAAGGACTGGATGGTCCTGGCTTGTCCAGCAGGGCTAGAGTCTGGGCTGGGGTGGTGGGGGAGGGGGGCGACAAGTGAGCAAAGGAGGCAGGAGGGTCTCCCAACACACCTGCCAAGGAAAGCCCCCAGTGCGTAAAGAAAGGTGAGCCTGCTGCCATGGTGTTTTAGAGATCCCACTCTCTCGGCCCTCAGAATAGTCTGGAGGGAGTGGGCAGTGAGGCCCCTTCCTAAATTTCTGACTTGCTGATTCAGTGATGTAAAGAATTCTAGAGAAGCAGGTTTGAATCGAAGGACGCAGAGTGTGGTCTGAGGTGTGTGTGGGCTCCTTGTTACCACGTACAATGGAGAAAATTGGTTTCAAGTCGCTAAGCAAATCTGGGATATATAAGAAGATGCTTAAGAGAGTACCTCTTAAAAGTTCTCATCACAAGAGAAAAAAATGTGGAACTATTTGTAGTGGTGGATGTTATCTAGCCTTATTGTGGTGATCATTTTACAATATATACAAATACTGAATCATCATGTATACCTGAAACAAACATAATGTTATAAGCCAATTATATTTCAATTAAAAAAAGAAGAGCCTTTATTAACGGAATTTTTTTTAAAAAGTACAGGATAGTGATTTCAGTCCTTTGGAAGCAAAGGGCTGTGGACTGGAAGCCTGACTTTGCCGCTTACTGACTGTAGTGGGTGGGCAGTTCTTTAACCTCTCTGGGCCTCAGTTTTCTCATCTATAAAATGAGAATTAAAAATAGCTCCTACTAGGAAGATTGGCAACAGACGTTAGCTCGGGGCCAATCTTCCTCATCAAAAAATAAATAAATAAAAATAGCACCCCTACTTCTTAGGGTTGTTGTGAGAATCCAACCAGCAGGAAGCATGTAAAATACTTAACACAATGTGTTAATAAACTGTCTTTTTTATGGAGGTGTGGGGAGAGGGAGTGGTGGGAAGTTCTTTGTGGAGGTGGCCATCTCTCGGTCTGGAAACTTTTATCGTTCTTTTTAAATTTACTTTCCCTCTCCCACCCGGGGCAGACTTAGTCACCCACTTGGCAGCCGCAGCCTTCGTTGTTCACACGCTTGCCTCATCTCACCTGGGCAAGGAAAACTGCCCCTGGGCTGTTCGGAACCGGGGCCGAGGGGCGGCGCCCCAGACCCACCAGCCCTGCCCCTCCCGCGCCCGCTCCAGCCCCACCGCCTGATGTCGCCCGATGTGCGCGGGGCCAATCAGCGCGGCCGCCGCCCTCGGCAGGTACCTGGCTGGCCCCTGCTCCAGAGAGTCCGGCGGGCCAGGGAGGAGGCAGGAGGCGGGAGTTCCGGCCGCGCTTCCATCACCTGCGCTGGCTCACCCAGCCTTCCTGGAGCCTGACCCCCGCTGGCTGTCATCTCGCCCAGCTCGCCCATCCCACTTCTTTTGTCGGCCCCCTCCCGTTAAAGGCAGTTACCTTGATTCCTAAGAGGGAAGAGGGGGTGGGAGAGGAAGGGGGCCACCCGCAGGAGGGCATTTCTTACAAGTTTGGTCTTGAGCCAGCTTTTTAATTTTTTTCCCTGAGACCCAAACAGGCTTTTTCCACTCTGCTGGGAAACATTGTCACAGGGAGGCAACTGTACAGAAGAGGAAATGGAAACCTGGGGAAATCGGCTGGTTCTAAGAAGAGACAGTGGGAGGAGGGTGTCATGGGCAAGGTCCCCAAGGTGTGACTGCCAGGCCACCCCACCCACTTCCACCATGAGTTTCCTTAGGGCCGAGCACTTCATCTGACTCTGAGCCCTCCTTTAAGATGATTCTGGGGCAAAGACATGCTGTCTCTGGTATATAATACCAGTAATGAATTGCGATCTCTTGAGTATTTATAAAATGGCATGCGTCCTGCTAAAATGCATTTTACATTGTTACCTCATTTCATCTTTTCTCCTGGGAGGTTTGTTTCATTGTCCCCAATTAGCAGATGAAAAAACCAAGGTCCAGGGAAGGTGATTTCCACAACGGTGACAGAGCTGGGAAGCCACGCTCTGTAACCCCTCTGCTTTTCTTCATCTTTTACTCCATAAAGGATCGGTTGACATCAGCTGAGAGTCAGAAAAGGACATAGTAGTTTCCTGGGCAAAGGTCAACCACAGGGCAGGGAAAACATCCATTCAATGGTGACCATCCAGCCCATTTTGTCTTCACAGCAGCAATCCCATGATTTATTTATTCATTCATTCAACAAACGTGTGTTGAGTCCTTCTGAGCCAGGCACTGTGTTAAGGCAAGTGCAACAAGCAAACATAAATCCCTGCCCTCATGAGCTGACATTCTAGTGGGGTAGGGGGAGAGAGGCAATAGGCAACAAATGTAAGAAAATAATAGTTTAATTATACGGTAGAACAAGTGTGGTGAGAAAAAGCTGAGCATGAGAAGGGGGACTGAGAGGGTAGGGAAGGTGGGAGGAGGTTGCAATTATAAGTAGGGTTTTCAGGGGAGGTTTCGTTGAGAAGACAGAGAGCCTATGAGCTTGCTGCTGTCTTAGGAAAGAGTTTCCCAGGAAGAGGAAATGGCCAGTGCAAGGATTCTGAGGCTCAACTGTAACTGGAGCAACTAAGAAACTAGTGGGACTGGAGGGAAGGGAGGGAGGGAATGAAGGGGACAGCATGATGGGATGTGAGGTCCAGAGGGTGGAGGTGGGGGTAGGGCAGGTCATGTCCTTTTAGGATCTTGTAGGTCATTATAAAGACTGACATGCACTCTGGGTGCCATGGGAGGTGTAGGGGGCTGGAATTGGCCACCCCAAGATACTCTCTTTGGCATGAGGATTATTTGGGGCTGGTTACTTTTAAAAACTGCAGACATGAGAGTAACTCTGAAAAGTAGAATTTAACCTTTTGTAAAGAGACATTTGCATTTGTAAAGGAAATTTCTATCTGTAAAGTTGTCTCCCTCTCTGAACCAGGAAGAAGTGGGGATGACCTTATGTCTAGAAATTCTTATCAATGCAGAAGGAAAGGACTTAAATCTGCATAATAGCTTTACTCTTTTTTACTGTGCTTTTCTGGTAATCTCCCACAACTGACTCCCCCCACCCCCAACATCCCCCTTTGTCTTTAGCTGAGGATAGTATTTAAGGTAAGAGCTTCCACCGTTTTGGTGAGTTTCTCAGTTTTTCTGGGTCTCTCCCATGTATACATGTTATAA